>NC_061801.1:8556542-8894626 GCF_021462225.1 Girardinichthys multiradiatus
ACATTACAAAATGTGAAGCGCAGTGAATACTTTCTGGATGCACTGTAAGTATTTGTTCATATATCGCAAGTCATATCGTCATTGCACTATTAGGCACTGTTATCGTACATCGCAGGTTTCTCTAATATCGTGCAGCCTTATTAATTAGTTTCTAAGCAAACTTGTATCGGTGTCGAAGGGCAACAAACCACTCAAAATGGCGGACGTGGTTCGTTCCCATCGAGTAACGAAGCGTTTACGGTTTTAAGTCTATAGGGTATATTTGGGCTTTAAGATGCTAATCCATTAGCCACCTAAAATGTTCCTAAACTGTAACTGACATGAAAACATACAAACCTAATCTGTGTAGCAGAACTTTAGGGTTGAGACCAGCCTCCAGGACGTTGTGCCGCAGATGATCTTCTTTGTCCTCTTTAGCTGTTTGGGAAATCTCTCCCACTGCTGCACTCTGCCACCGTTTGAGCTGCTGTCTCCACATCTTTGTTGTTCGCTTCTCTTCAAAAGATCCTTTAACAGTTACTGAGTAGTTATAACTCGGCTTTGATCCAAACTCTAGTGATGGGACATTTGAAGCAAAGCTTCGAGTTTACAGAGTAAAAAGGTTCGATGCGTGTCTTGTCTTGCGGTAAATCACGTGACCGATGACAAACGATGCCTTGCATTTCCGTGGAGACGTCACTGCTTCATTTCGCGTGTCAGATATCAAAATAAAAGCGCGATGACACTTGTTGCTTCGTGGGTTGTTGTAGTGGTTTGGTCGCACGTCAGCAGAGATAGGAGCATCTGAGAAGAATGGAGCCAACAAAAAAAGGAAAACCTCTTCCATCTGGGAGTAATTTAAAATGTGTTCTCAAAACAAGGTTTGTGTAAAATGTGTTTGCAGCATTTACTTAATTTTATTTGTATCATTACCAATAATTCTGTATCAATGAACTTTCATCTTTGTATTTCAGTTGAAGTGTTTCTTGTGTGCCAGAGAGCTGGTATACAATAATAACACCTCATCAATGCTTAGGCATTTCAGAGCCATATATGAAAAAGAAAAGCCACACACTTCAAATCTGTGGTCAATCTTATTGTAAAGGATTCACAGCCCTTTACTGTTGTGGAAGACGAGGGGTTCAGGGAACTCCTTCATTTGCTGGATCCCACCTATGTTCTCCCTACTAGAAAGGTTTATATGTGTACACAACAAGATCAAATGTAGTGCTAACAAATAATTGCAGTAATTTCAATTAATTTCCTTTCCTTCAAGGCATTAAAGAAGATGGAGGAAAAATATGAAAAAAAAAAAAAAAGAAAAGGCCAAAGAGGACATGCAGAAGGTGTCTGCTGTGAGCCTCACAGTAGATATGTGGATATTAATAAATACGGATGCATACCTGGCAATAACATGCCACTTTGTTGATGGAGACGACAAACTGGGCACTGTGCTGCTTAGAGTTGAACATTTCCCTCAGAGTCACACATCAGAAAATCTGGCAAGGGTAGTTCATACCCACATGGAGGAGTGGGGAATAACTAATAAGGTTACTTGCCTATAGTCACTGATGCTGCATCAAACATGATTGCACGTGCTAAGGCCTTAAGGATCAGGCACTCTGTGTGCATTGCTCATGCACTGAAGTTGTTGGTAGGAAAATCATTTGACCAGGTCCCTGCTCTCTGTGACATTCGTACAAACGAATTGTAACATATTTTCACTCAAGCACCAAAGGTAAAGAAAGCTAGAAGTAGTATAGATACAGATAGGAAGACAGTCACAAAAGCTTGTCACTGATGTGGACACACGCTGGAATAGCATAACCTCACTATCTTGTCAGGAGTATCAAACAATTGAGGAGTGCTTACCTGTATTATTCACTTTTTACCAGGCAACATTAGAGCTCTCAGAAGAGAGAAGGGTCTCAATCTCAAAGATAATCCTTAATGAACATGCTGCACCATGCAGGACTTGCAAAATCAGCAAATATCACCAGAGTTGCTAAACTTCTCTCAGGAGTTTTTAAAGTGTCAGAGAAAATGTGACAAGTATAGAATCCCTAAACATAATGACAGTGGCCACATTTTTGACCCCAGGTTTAAAACTCTTGGCTTTCTCAACCAAAACAAGGCACAAGAGGCAGTACAGCAGCTAATCTCTGAACATACTGCACTAATAGCCAGCAGTGAAGCTCCACATCCATCAGATGCAAGAGAAGGCACCAGCAACTCTCGTGAGTTTTTATTTATTCTGTAAATTCCTTGACCTTGACATATTAGTACTGCTGTATTTCAGCTGCTGGTGTTGTATGATTATATTTAATGTTTTCTTTTTTTTTTTTTTTTGCTATTTATTGGTGAGATGTGGTGTCTGCTAGATGAAGCAGTGGACCAGAAGAGACAAAGCTCCAATGCCACAGCAGATGCCATAGTAGAGGTGGAGCGATACCAGGCAGAAGTTAACTTGACGAGACATGAGGACCTCTGGAGTACTAGCATACGTAAGGTAAGGTAAAATTATTTATATAGTTCTTTTCAGCAACGAGACACTCAAAGCGCTGTACATACAATTACAATACAATCACAAAGCAAATAAACACAGATACAGACAGAGAAAAACAATAAAATGATAAAATCAAACAACAGAGGTAATCTAAAACAATAAAATAAAATAAAGAGAATAGAATGATGGACAGTGTATCCCTACTTGTACCACATGGCACAGAGGTTTCTATGTTCACCAGCATCCTCAATGCCTTGCGAGAGCGTGTTTTCCAAGGCTGGGGAGGTCATCAGCCGACAAAGAAATCGCCTTCAACCACAAACAGTGAAATTAGTCTTGTTTTTGAATACAAATAATTAACACCCAAATACCCATCCACCAGCAATTTCACATTTAGTTGTTTGATCAGCAAGGACACATCAGTCTCACCCAGGAGAAACAAACTGAATGCTATTGAACGAGTGAAACTCTGTGTGCAGCTAACTATAAAGGATCTGAAGCAGAAGTCCCAGAAAAATAATTCAAGTTTTTCAGGAAGGAAGTCACAAACACAAAGCTTACAGTGCATCTTCATTGTTAAATCAGTCCACATAAAAATCATATCACATAAAAGAAAACTATTACCACAGACGTCAGAATATTAGCAGAATTATTTTGAGTATCAGTCATTTTAAGACCTAAAAAGAAATGACAAATGGGTTTGAAAAAAACCTTTATTGTGACAATACTGCAAACTGCCATATTCTGATATTTGAAGTATGAAGGCTGTCACAGTGTCTGTGCAGCAGCAGATGTCTCTAGTGAGAAATGAATGCAGCATCAAGTAATGAACCTTTAGTCAAAGCAATGTGCTGGAAAGCTTCATTGCTTCATGAGGCTTCATTTGGCCATCACTAGCCAAGTCTACTTCTTTGTCTTCTTTTTCATCTTTTTCGCTGTTGGCAGACAACAATTTGGCACATTACCGCCACCAATTGGTAAAGAGTGTGAATCAGGATAAGCACGCTCCAAAAGAAATATGACCTGATCAACGCTGGGATGCATTTGTGCACTGTCTGTTAGTGAATCATAAATGAAAGTTATATCTCTGATCTTTCTCTCTAATGTAGTTAAATCCATATCAGAATCAGGTCAAATCCAGGGTGTTGTTATCATTAGTGGCACTATTGGACTGGCACTATTGGACCAATGTCTAAATGATTTATTTCTAATTCTGTTGCTTTCTGTACGATTCTCCAACGAAATATTTTATTAACTGCTCTTTTTTTTCTCCCTGCAGGTTTGTAAAGTTGCCTGCATGGGGTGGTTTTAACGTTGGCCCTGCAGATTAACTCAGTAGTTTAATGACAGCTGATTCTGTTAAGATCTGCCATTTTGGTCTTTGTTGTGGTTTTGTAGTTGTTTACTTTTCAGCTTGGTGTTTCTATTCCTTTGGGTTTAATAGTTATGCTTATTTATTTCTTCTGTTTCCTGATACTTTTGTTCTCTGCTTCCCTCTCAGGTAGTTTAGTGTTTGTTTACTTTTTATTCAGTCAGGTGTTTCTTCTGTTCCCTCCAGTTTCTCAGTTTACGTTAGTTTAAGGTTATTCTAGATTCTTATTCACTTCAATTCAAAAATACTTTATTAATCCCAAATGGAAATTAAATGTTGTTGTAGCTCATTATGAGGGTTTCTTCAAAGAGCCGTTGTAGACGCTGATGGCTGTGGGCAGGATCTCCTGTAGCGCTCCATCTTACAGCAGATCTGAAGAAGCCTCTGACTGAAGACACTGTTGTTGTAGGACAGTCTCATGAAGAGGATGCTCAGGGTTCTCCATAATGTTCTTCATTTTATGAAGTATCCGTCTTTCCACAATGATCTCCAGAGGTTTCAGAGGAGTCCCCAGAACAGAGCCTGCCTTTTTTATCATCTTGTTGAGCTTTTTTAAGTCCCCGGCTCTGATGCTGCTTCCCCAGCAGATGATGGCAGAAAAGATCACACTCTCCACAACAGACTTATAGAAGATATGCAGCATCTTGCTGCAAACACCAAAGGACCTAAGCTTCCTCAAGAAGTACAGTCTGCTATGTCCCTTCTTGTAGATGGCTTCACAGTTGCATCTCCACTCTAGTCTGTTGTCCAGATGAACACCACATTTATACTCCTCCACCACCTCCACTTCTTCTCCCATGATAGAAATAGTTTTTGACTTCTTTCTGTTTCTCTTAAAATCTACAATCATCTCCTTTGTTTTAATCACGTTCAAGATGAGATGATTGTTTCCACACCATGCCACAAAGCGGTCCACCACCTTCCTGTACTCAGCTTCTTGTCCATCTCTGATCCACCCCACGACTGCAGAATCATCCGAGTATTTCTGCAGATGACAGGAGTCTGTCTTGTACTGGAAGTCTGAGGTGTACAGAGTGAAAAGGAATGGTGAGAGTACAGTCCCCTTTGGTGCTCCTGTGCTGCTGACTACCTGGTTAGACACACAACCCTTCAGTCTCACAAACTGTGGTCTGTTTGTCAGGTAGTCTTTGATCCAGGAGATTGTTGAGGCCTCCAGCTGAGTCTTTTAGAGTTTCTGACAAAGCAAATCAGGTTGTATTGTATTAAATGTACTGGAGAAATCAAAGAACATGATCCTCACTGTGCTACTGGCTTTGTCCAGATGACAGTGGGTTTGTTGAAGCAGGTATATGATGGCATCTTCAACTCCAACTCCACAGCGATAAGCAAACTGAAGGGGGTCGTGATGGTTTACTGTTTGCTTACTCAGGTGGGCCAACAGGAATCTCTCTAGGAACTTCATGATATGAGATGTCAGGGCAACAGGTCTATAGTCATTGAGGACTGATGGTTGAGTTTTCTTTGGTACCGGAACAAGACAGGAGGTCTTCCACAACACTGGAACCTTCTTCTGGGCCAGGCTAAGGTTGAAGAGGTGCTGCAGAATCCCACAGAGCTGCTCTGCACAGGCCTTCAGGACTCTAGGGCTGACATGATCTGGACCTGCAGCCTTATTCCGATTCAGTCTCTCCAGTTGCATCTTCACTTGACTTCTTGAGACACACAGGTGGAAGGGGGAGGTAAAGGGAGCATCAGCATCTTCTGATTTGGTTGAAGGTAAACATGTAGATTCAGAAGGGTCCATGGCTGAGGTGGAAGATAAAAAATGTGAGGTGTTACTGGACAGCTGTGGGTCCTGTGGGTCAAAGGAGGGTGGAATGTCTGTTTGGCTGTGAGCAGGAGAGGAGGAGGACAGCTTCATTTGCTTCATTTGGTTATTTATCTTTTTCCATAGTTTTGCTTAGATCTGTTTCCCTGAGTTTATTATTTAGTCCATTTGTCATAATTTAGTTTTGTAGTCAGTTTTTCCTTTGGTTATTTCATAGTCTAGTTTCTCTTATGTTCCCTTTATCTTCCAGTCTGGTCACCATAGGAACCATTCATATTCCCTCAGTTCTCTGCAGCCTGGTCCACACCTGATTCCTATCTCCTCTGATTTCATGCCTCCCAGTCTCATTGATCCATACTCCACTTCCCTCAGTTTATAAGCTCTGTGGTTTTCATTGTTCCTCGCTGGTTTCTCCCGTTCAGTACCCCTGATTAAGTTCAGTTTGTGCTACGCTCCTGCTAAGTGAATTCATGTACGTTTTGGGCTCAACTCATGTCTATTCCTGCAGTGACTTATGCTACGTTTTTGGAATCCTTTGTATAATGATGAAGCCTTCCTTTAACATGCTGCTGCCCAGCTCTTGTCTGCACTTTGGTCCATTCAGCCGCAGATTGTGATAGATTCCTTCATTCTTCTAATGGTATTTCACCCATCTCTACCTGTAAAGCTGAAATTGGAGTTGCTTTAATTGCTCCTGTAATTGAGTGCAGACCTTGATGTTCAACAGCATCTAGGTTCCTGGGAACTGTGTCAGAATCTGATCTATAAACTATACAACAATAATCAATTGTAGGTCTTATGAGGCTTATGTAAATTACTTTTAAAGCTTGTCTGTCTGAGCCCCATTCACACCTGAATAAACACCTAATTATATACACAATTATTTTTGCATTTATCAATAACCTTTTGTAAATGCACTGTGCAGGTTAGTTTTTCACTACAGCCTCTTTGCAACTTTAAGACAATTTTCCATTTCCACATTCTAATATTTTATTATACAAGTCCAATAAAATCACATCTGAATACTCAATAAGTTTACTTTGAATTACATAACAGATCTGAACATTTCCTGGAGTTGATATTTTGTACGTCTTAACTATTAATTCCCACCTTTCTTTGGAACTGAATGTTGAACTTAATGAATCAACATCTCCGCTCCTGTTTTTTCCCCTAATTCTTTGTTGACTTATTGTCTTATATTTCTCCCATTGAGCTCCACTACAACATCTATTAGGCCACCCTCCAGTTTCATCCTTCTCTTAATTCAAGCCAACTTAAATCATTATTGGAAAATTATCACTTCAAATAGTTGTCTTTAATAACAGTCCAAGAACAGAGCCCTGCTAATGAATCAGAAACTAATGTAATATCAGTGGCTGTCTCTGTGCCAATTCTGATGTTTGATCTTGTTCCGTCTGCATTACAAATGCATATAAGATGTTTAGACTCCATTAACTCCTCAATAACCAACCCATTCCCATTAGTCCTCTAGTCCCATATTGTGTTGTAGGCATTAAAATTACCACACCATATCAAGCTAAATTTCCATTCTTTTGTCCATATTTCAACCACTATGTACTCAAGTTCTTGTCCTTTTTCCTTGTTTTAGAAAAACTACACATCCTCTCCCCTATCCCTACAAATACTAATAAAGCCATTGATAATAAAATCTAATGTAGGTTTTAGCCACGTTTCATGAATGCGTACATCTTCAGGTTAGGGTAAAATATATATATATAGTGCCTTGCGAAAGTTTTCGGCCCCCTTGAACTTTTCAACCTCTTGCCACATTTCACGCTTCAAACATAAAGATATAAAATTCTAATGTTTTGTGAAGAATCAACAACAAGTTGGACACAATCGTGAAGTGGAATGAAATTTATTGGATGTGTCAAACTTTTTTAACAAATAAAAAACTGAAAAGTGGGGCGTGCAATATTATTCGGCCCCTTTACTTTCAGTGCAGCAAACTCCCTCCAGAAGTTCAGTGAGGATCTCTGAATGATCCAATGTTGTCTCAAATGACTGATGATGATAAATAGAATCCATCTGTGTGTAATCAAGTTTCCGTATAAATGCACCTGCTCTGTGATGGTCTCAGGGTTCTGTTCAAAACGCAGAGAGCATCATGAAGACCAAGGAACACACCAGGCAGGTCCGAGATACTGTTGTGGAGAAGTATAAAGCCGGATTTGGATACAAAAAGATTTCCCAAGCTTTAAACATCCCAAGGAGCACTGTGCAAGCAATCATATTGACATGGAAGGAGTATCAGACCACTGCAAATCTACCAAGACCCGGCCGTCCCTCTAAACTTTCATCTCGAACAAGGAGAAGACTGATCAGAGATGCAGTCAAGAGGCCCATGATCACTCTGGATGAACTGCAGAGATCTACAGCTGAGGAGGGAGAGTCTGTCCATAGGACAACAATCAGTTGTACACTGCACAAATCTAGCCTTTATGGAAGAGTGGCAAGAAGAAAGCCATTTCTCAAAGATATCCATAAAAAGTCTCGTTTAAAGTTTGCCACAAGCCACCTGGGAGACACACCAAACATGTGGAAGAAGGTGCTCTGGTCAGATGAAACCAAAATTGAACTGTTTGGCCACAATGCAAAACGATATGTTTGGCGTAAAAGCAACATAGCTCATCACCCTGAACACACCATCCCCACTGTCAAACATGGTGGTGGCAGCATCATGGTTTGGGCCTGCTTTTCGTCAGCAGGGACACTGAAGATAGTCAAAATTGATGGGAAGATGGATGGGGCCAAATACAGGACCATTCTGGAAGAAAACCTGTTGGAGTCTGCAAGAGACCTGAGACTGGGACGGAGATTTATTTTCCAACAAGACAATGATCCAAAACATAAAGCCAAATCTACAATGGAATGGTTCACAAATGAACGTATCCAGGTGTTGGAATGGCCAAGTCAAAGTCCAGATCTGAATCCAATCGAGAATCTGTGGAAAGAGCTGAAGACTGCTGTTCACGAATGCTCTCCATCCAACCTCACTGAGCTCGAGCTACTTTGCAACAAAGAATGGCCAAGAATTTCAGTCTCTGGATGTGCAAAACTGATAGAGACATACCCCAGCGACTTGCAGCTGTAATTGCAGCAAAGGGTGGCGCTACAAAGTATTAATGCAAGGGGGCGGAATAATATTGCACGCCACACTTTTCAGTTTTTTATTTGTTAAAAAAGTTTGACACATCCAATAAATTTCATTCCACTTCATGACTGTGTCCCACTTGTTGTTGATTCTTCACAAAGCCTGAAATGTGGCAAGAGGTTGAAAAGTTCAAGGAGGCCGAATACTCGCAAGGCACTGTATATATATAGACGTGGCTACTGCAGCACATGTACGACTCTAAAAAGGTAAAAAGAAATAACCTAAATCCTCATCTGTTGAAGTTTAGATTACTAGAGGCATCAACATCCTGTTTGGTTCAGGAAATGAACTCATTCCTTAAATCCCCCCTGAAAACATTTGAATATTTAATATGTAAGATTTTATGCTACTTAAAAAAATAATTCATTCAAGTGTTGTAAAATGCTTCTATATTTCAGCCAAGAAAGACTGTTATTAAGTATAAGTGCATGTAAACTACCCAAGACGGTAAGGTAAAGGAAAGTTATTCTTTTTCTTTAGACCCCAGACGATACATTTGTGGTGCTGCTTCAGTATCTGGAGGGGCTCTATGGAGGAACAAAGGAAACAACAGTCCTGAAGGCCTTCATGCTGGTGGAAGAATCTGAAAAGGCACCAAAGGACATAGTTGTCCATCAGAGGGCGCAGAGAGTCAGAGAAGTGATCCTGCTCTTCTCCTGACCCATGGGAACTACTGGACTTGAGGAAACAACACAGAAATGCCCCTTTTCCGTTGGCTCGATTTGGCCCGACTCTGCTCCACTCGGCTCGCTTCGCGAGCATTACCATTACTGTTATTTCAGTATAGGTACCTACTTTTTTAGTACCTCCTTCTTAGCAGGGCTAAGCGAGGCCGAGTCAGTACTGTACGTGATGTGAAGAAACGACTGTTCATTGATTGGCTGTGGGCGTGGCCAGCCGCAAGAGTCGACCAGTGTAAAAAAAAAAAACAACCGCCATTTTCAAACGTGCATTTAAGCGAGTTTATTTCTTCGGTTTATATCTTCTTGGAATCGAAGAAGAACCCCAATCAAGCTCACACATAGCAACAGCACAGACCAACGTCTTCCATAGCTCCTTCTTCTTGTTTTTGTAATGCGTTTCGGTCTTATTCTTCCTTACATTGGCGGTTGTTGAAGAACGGTAGTGCTCCAATTGCGCCGCCATGAGTTTCATTTGCGGTTATGCAGCACGACACATGATGCTTTAAAGCCGCGCCTCCAGGAGGTGTTCCCTACAGTAGAGCAAAAGCGGGTCTATAGAAATGCAACACAACGTGCAGAGCCGTGCAGAGCTGTTCAGGGCAGGCCAAATCGAGCCAGTGGAAAAGAGGCAGTAGAGACTGAATGAATGGCCTGATCTCTTTCTTGGAACTGTTGTTCCCTTTAAATAATTTCTTTAAAGGCCCACATGTTTTTCTTTACAACTAGAATCTAAAGAGATTAACGCTTCCTCACTTTTACCACATTCGGAATCTCAAACATTTTTTTTTCCAAAAGGTGATTTCAGTTTCCTCGTGTTGAATATATTTATGATCGTCAGTAGGGGGAAGATAAGTTCAGAAACCAGTGGAGGGAAACATTGTCAGGAATGCTTATGGTTGAGACATGTTGGTCCGAGTCGAACCTGCAACCAGTCGAGTAAAACTAACATGGTGACCCTTCCTGAAAAACATTGTAAGAATTATGATTATTGATTAATTAATATTTATTAAGAATTCTAATTTAAAATCATAATTTGAAAAAGATTAATTTCTTAACCAAAAACCATTACTTACGAATCGAAACCGGAGATGTCCTCTGGTGTTGTAATTATGGCTCAAAGCCCTTGATAATTACAATTATTAAATTCTCAGTAATAATTGATAACTATTACTAGATGTCACTGTTTAATCAACCGCTTCACCAAAGGTGGGGGAACTTTGACCTTATTTTGACAGACAAATCACTCTTGCTCAAAATAAACACAAACACTTTCTCTTTATCTACATGAATATTTATTAAATCAACAGTCCTGTGTTGGGATTATTGATTATTGATTAATTAATTTTTATCAAGAATTATAATGTAAAATCATAATTTGAAAAAATTTATTTCTTAACCAAAAATCCTTATTTATGAATTGAAGCCAGAGATGTCCTCTGGTGTTGTAATTGTAGCCTAAAGCCCTTGATAATTACAAGTAATAATTGATAACTATTACTAGATGTCACTGTTTACTCAACCGTTTTATGCCGAAACATGGGGAACTTTGACCTTATTTTAACTGACAAATCACCCTTGCACAAAATAAACACAAACGCCTTCTCTTTATCTACGTGAATATTTATTAAATCAACAGCCCTGGAACAACTCGCTCTTCCGATTCAATAATCTTCACCTAATCAAACATGCAAAGTTCTACACAAAAGGGTAAAATATCTAACTAAACAAACAAAACAAAACAGCATTGGGTGTGTATGAAATCAAACCAGCAGTTATGGCCACAAGTGATAATATGACAAGAGGAATATGGTGTATAATGGAGTTTTGGGGAGCGGCCCGCCAGAAAGTGTAGCTCAGTTACTGTAAGTCATAAAACATCCCCTACTGCTGGAGATGTCCAAGGAACAAAGGGTTGTAAACCTTTTGGCGGCAACTAATAAAACATGAAGCTGAAGATAAAGAAAATGGTTAATTTTCACCATGAGGTTATTACAGCAGTTCAGTTCCATAGCTCACCTGCGCTTGCTCTCAGGTGTTACAACCACACAGCAAAACACACACAGCTGGGGAGCACAGCGGCTTTCAGATATCCACAGCAAATCAAAGTTTCAATAAAATGTTGCATGCACATACAGTTTAGAACACATTAGACTATAAGTGGCGATTCTAAATCGCACTAAAACCTACTCTTTCAAATAAAGAAATAAAAATAAACGATGGGTTTTACTTGATGTTGCTGACTGTCACTAGTCGACTGGAACAAAAAAAACAAGGAGGAAAAATTGCGTCTCCTTGAAAACTCCGTGTTTTTTTTGTTACGTGTTAAATCCACGCCTTCGATCGGTAAAGTTTAAACTTACAAGCCTTCTTATTCTTGTAAGTTTAATTCGCTTAGTTTTTCGTTGGCCAACAGGGAGAATGAATGAAAGTCCACATAGGATTTCTTCTCCAGAATTGATGCTCCAGTTGCGTGATAACCGCGTCTCGGTTTCAGCTGGAAAGGCAATGGGGGTGATCTCAGAGTATGTTATATAGTGGACTGTGACATCAGAGCCATGACGCCCCCGTCCTATCAGCCGCAGTGCCCGGTGTGATTTGTAGTAGCGGACTATCCTGGGATACCAAATGGTGTTGAGTTTAGAGGTACTCGTAATTTCCCCTAAGGAGATTCAAAAGCAAACCAACTCCATGGAAAAAGTCTGAGTTTAAAAAGAAAAGCGCATAAAAAACAGAAAACCTAGTCTAGGTGATTTAGGCTGTTGAAGCCGTCTCTGCTTCCCCAGGTCCGTTACTTTGGGCACAGGTTTCAAAAGAGTGAAATAAACACAAAGTACAATCAGCTTAAGTTCGCCTCTGCGCAGAGGGAGAGATGCCCCAGCCAACACCTGCGAGCAATAACTCTGTTCTCTCTCCGCTTCCAGCTCGTTTTATTAAGTCTCCAGGGTGTGTTCAACATTTACATATATCTTATCACTTATATGTATAGCATAACAGTTCCTTATGTCCAAATAAGGAGTGCTTCCTGTTATTACTTTCAGCAAGCTCATCTTCTCCTGTCTCCTTCACTCCCATCCGCTACTCCCCTCTCCTTCACCAATTTATGACCTATATCAGCACATTCCAGTTACACACATAGATAGTTTATATTCTACAAGGCCTATAAGTGATTGTGTGTTGATGCATGTGTTTGTCTGCAGAATCATACTCAGTGAGACAACCCGAAACCTTGCTGGTGTTAACATAAAGTTGTTGACAGCTGAGAGGTGTTGTAAGGAATTCTGATTTGGATATTAAGTGCCATCAAGTCTCAGTCTAAAACTCCTGCACTCTCCGAGAGTAGGACTCAAAGTGGAAAACCAGATCAAACCTAGGTGTTTGATCTAGAAGCCTGTTATCCGGGAGATGTTAGGGGCCCGTTGAGGAATCCATTTTTCCAACAATTCCCTCCTGTTTATTATTGATTAGTTTAATATCACATTCATGTATGCACTTCCAAAAAGCTTGTTGGGTTTATGATTATTGATTGATTAATTTTGATCAATAATTATAATTACAAATCATAATCTGACAAAATCAATTTCTTAACCAAAAATCCTCATTTATGAATCGAGACCAGAGATGTTTCTGGTGTTGTAATTGTGGCTCAACGCCTCTGACAATTACAACCGTTAAATACTCCGTAATAATTAAAAACTATTGCCGGAGATGTCACTGTTTAATCGACCATTTCTGCCGAAACGTGTGGAACTTGAACCTTATTTTGACTGACACATCACTTTTTGCACACAATGAAACACTAAACGCTCTCTCTTTATCTATGTGAATATTTATTAATTTTCACCTACTCAACATGCAAAATTCTACAAACACAGGGGTAACACATCTAAATAAGCAAAATCAACAAACGGTAGTGGGTATGTATTGAGTCAACCAGCAGTTTATGGCACTACAGACGAAGGAAGAGGGGAATATGAGTGGTGGCGAGTGGTGGGGGTTGGGGCGCAGCTCCGACTGTCCTTATGGTCTTCTGATCATAAAACGTCCCCCTGACTCCTGGCATAAAGGATTGATAACTTTTGGCGGCAAGCTAGCACAGTGAGATTGAAGACAAAAGAGAAATGGAGAATTTTACCATGAGGTCGTTTTAACAGTCCAGTCTTGGCGTTCAGATAGTAAACACAAACAGCTCTAGGACCGCGGCGGATCCCGATATCACATAACACATCAAAGTTCAATAAGCAAGGTTACATGCACATATTATTCAGAACACATGAGATCCTAACCAGCGATTCTGATCGTTTCTACAACCTCTGACCCTGCCCAGGCCTTCTAATAAAGCAATAAAAGATAAAATAAAAAGGTTGGTTTTACTTGGTGTCGTCTTCTTCCTGAGCGAGGGAATTCGAGCGAGGAAAAGTGGGGTTAAGTTAATTGTGCGTCCACAATCAACTTCAGGGAAAGCGGTCAGTCTTTGTCCTTTGGTCTTCTTGACAAAAAGGAAAAATATGATCTGACCATCAAATTCGACTTGAAAATTAAACACGGTAGCGGTTCGTCTCTCCGAAACTCCGTGTCCTCAGTTACGTGTTAACTCACGTCTTCGATCGGCAAAGTGAAATCTCTGGCCTTCTTAGTCCAAAAACCTCAGTTATGAATTGTTCGTTGTCCAACGAGAGAGAATGAATGAACTCTGCACAGAGCTCTTCTCTTAAAGTGATGCGCTTCAGTCGCTAGACCGGTTTTCTAGCAGAAGGCAAGTTTTCAAACATGAGCACCTTCCTATATAGCGTCCTGTGACGTCAGACTTGGGACACCCAGTCATATCAGTCGCAATGCTCGATGGGATATGTAGGAGCGGGCTGTCTTGGGTACAAAATGGCCGATGCCATTGGAGGGGCACAGTGACGTCCAACAATGTGCAGATAATCCAATACTCAGCAAACAAGTGGTCCAACAAGCTTTATGCATACACCTCATTAAACATTAAACCATTGTTAAGTTTTGTGACTTCTCCTCCATAATGTCATCATAGTCTTGGTTCTTGTCCAGAAGCTGGTAATCCTGGGACAACATTGTATCAAAAATTCCTCCAACCATCCTGAATATCATTGCTCTATTACAGGGAATAAAGCACAGAGTGAAAAACAGAACAACAATAACACAGCGATGACAAGGGTTATGATTTTCAAAAGCAGTTGCCACCACGGTCCAGAAGTAAGCCACAAAAAAAATTCCTCGGCCGGGATAGACATCCTGCTACATACCCCTTTTAATTTCATTTAATTGGCGTATAGCATTGCTCATTGTGTGGCCATCTTTGCCGTTGGTCTCATCAGGGATGTAGGTGCAGCAGGTCTCGTTCAGGAGAGCACAAACCCCCCCAACCAAAGCTGTCAGCAGGTCCAACACCATCCTGTTCTGCAACACCACGGTTCGAAGAGCTCTGACTTCTTTGGACAGTCCTATAAGAGCTTTTGTGGTTGCATTAACAAACAGTCCCAGTCGATAATCTATAGTTTCTAATCTTATTTCCTGGTGATCTATGCTTAAATTCGTCAGGAACATCTGATCCCCACACACCGTCATGTGGCTTCACACGGATGAGTTACCTCTTACTCCTATTAAGGGAAGGTTGAACTGAAATGACATAAGTGTGATCAGTGACATAAACAGGTGCACAAATACTACTCCAACTTAGAGGCAACTGCAAATAAATGGCAGTTCCACACATCCAGTGAAATCCATCATAAGTGCCCTTTAGATCATGGACCTTTCCCCCTGGTCCAGCTTGGTGTAAAGAATAATAGTAAGTTGTGTTACACATGCGCATTGGAATAGTCTCTACTGGGATGGAACCGGTGCCCACAACACAATGAGAAAAATAGGATCCTGCAAGAATCCCCACATAGTTGGACACAGGATTTGTAAAATTAAACTGTTTAAACTCTGTAACATTACCATGCGGAAACTGGTACTGGCACCAGAAACACTATTTTTGATAAAACACTCATCTATTGGCGCTGGTACTGGTCTAGCTGTTAACACTGAAGTTCAGTACATACATAACAACCAGAAATGTTTCTGGACTTGGTTACAATTTTTCATATTGGTACCAGCTGTTTCTCATACAAGTAATTTATATCTTGTATAAACATTCCATGAAAATCTTCATTTATCCACCTCTTTAATTTCTGGAAATTATGAGATTGTGGAAATGTCTAGCATATTATTAGCACAATCAGGACACACATGATAAACAAAACTAAATGTTTCAACAACATCTTTATGGAGCTAAATTGGGGCCATAAAGTTTGTTCAACTGAAAAAAATTGAACCTGAAAATAAAAGTTTGTTCAAAAGAAAAAAATTTGAACCTGAAAAATAAAAGTTTGTTCAAAAGAAAAACATTTGGACCTGAAAAATTATTTTGAACCTCCCCCAAAGAAATGTGAAAACTGGAAAAAAAGTTTTGCAACTGAAAAAAAAAAAAACTGCTGTGAAACTGGAAAAAAAAAGTTCAAAACTACTTTTCAGATTCAAGTTTTTTTTTCAAACTTGCAGATTTTTTTTCGGCTCCAAACTTTTGGCCCTGTTTTGGCGTTGGGGCGGGGCCTCAGATCACGGGGGTGCGGAATCATGACTGACAGCTGTTATGGAAATTTTTAGTGCCTTGCTTGATTTGCTCTTTGATACTCTACAGGAAATGACAAAAGTATTAGAACCCCTCAATGTTGTTTCATTTTTCTCTTATATAGTCTTAGAGTAATGGTTTCTCAGCCTTCTGCTTGCAGCTGTGTGAGATAATATGCAACACTGTTAAGATTATGTCTAGGACAACAGGTCTCATGAGAGTTACCTTGAAAACTGTTGTAGCTTATAGGAGAACGTTTGCTTTGTCTGGGCAGAACGATTTAGCAGCACTACTGAGCGCATCTCCAATGCTGTAAAAAATCCTTCTCTCTTGCAAGATTATAATAAAGATGATTCTGAGTGACAATCATCAGTCTCTGTCTTGATAAAAACTAATTTTTCTACAACAAATGGTGATGAGGATGGGATTTCTTGATTGGGTTCTTCCGAGGACATCGGCAGGAGTGTCTGATCAACCTGGGAAGAGCTTCCCTGCCTCAAACCCTTTTAGTGTTAAGGGGTGGAGGACTTCTGACACGGTGTTCTTGGAGACTCAGCACTGGAATCCAAAAGAACCACATTTTTTTTCTTCCAGAGAAGGTGAGAAACAATGAATCTGCATAATTTAATTAATTATCATCAATATTAATTTGCTTAATAGTTTGATAATTATAACCAAAGGCCTATACATGAAATTGCAAAATATTTAAAACATAAAGCAGAAATAGGGAAAATAATAAAAGGGTTAATAATAATAATGACCTCTTAAATTTTAACTAAAAGGTTAAAACTGACTGTTTTCTACTGGGGAAAAAGGGGATCTGGGATTTTTTCCGTCTTGGAACAGGAGCGAGGCGCACGGACCTCGCTGGCGCGGTTGATGCCACTCTGCGTACGGGTGAACAGTAATTCACCAGTAGAGTCCCCTTCCTGTACGGTTGAGTGAGGCTCCCCTAACCAGTAAGTTAGGGGGAAGGCGATTAGGGTGCCAGAAAGCTCTAAACTCTTGTGGAGACGTCTGAAGGTTTTAAAGGAATATTCCCCCATTTACCAGTAAGAAAAGGGTGTGGCAAGGCTGTCAGTATGGGACAGCAGTTCAGTTCTTAGGGATTATCTCCTCCTCCTCAGGGAGAAACAATATATAGAAAAAATATGGACCACAATGCACCAAGTGCATCAATACATGGGTTAAAACGTTTGCAGCTCTACAATATTAAAAAGGACTGAGGAAGCGACAAAAGAGAAAAATAGGAAAAAGGACAATAGATGACAGGTATGTGAAAAACTAACTGACTGACTGACAATACTTCTGTACTTGTACTCGTCTTCCGCTTTATGTTTGTGCAAAATCTGAACCATGTACTAAACCTTTTCTCTGCCTCTTACACACACACACACACACACACATGGGGATTTGAGCGCTCCCTGGACATTAGACACCTGCCCTCCCCACGGCTTCACTCCACCAGAGATGCTTCTTCAGCATGACCTGAAAGGGAGAGGTCCTGCCTGTCTGCTGCAGATAACAGCGTGAGAGTTTCCACCAGAACAAAACTCAGAAGAAGTCTGGTAAAAAGCCCAAAACCCAGTGAGATGGGCAACAATCCATGCTGTTTGCCAGAGCCAGAAGAGCATTACACTGGACTCATCTTGAGAGCACATCTTATATAGGCAGAGGAGAAACAGGCTGGAGCAAAGTTTTCCCTCCCTCCTGAATAGGTTAAAGTGGACAAGGAAACAGCAAATGTCCACCAACAGGCCAGGGGAGGGCCTGGGTTTTTGGACTGATAGGGGACCGTATGCCACAACAGTCCAACTCTGGAGCGGTCAAGAAACTGAGGGGGGTAACGTACAAACACACACACATTTGCAAATATGTTTTCTGTTTTTCTGCAATGAAGAAAGCTTATTAACTGCAGTTGATGTGGTTTTGACATTGACAGACGTAACAAGAGGTTAAATGTTATTCCTGTGTTAAAGAGATTCTTTTCTAAAAGTCATAAAGTAATTGTTTTAGAGAAACAAGTTCTCTCTCATCATGGTAGATTCAGGGTCAAATATTGCTACTTAAAGCCCTTAAAAACAAAGAGGAATTTTAAACACCTCCAAAACTCAGCGGTAACCATGTGTTTTCTATTTCAGCCTCAGGACAGATCCCACGGAGGAGCATTTTAAAGTCTGACACAGTACTTCCAGTGGGATACAGCTTTGGCCACAAGCATTAACTAGAGCTTGAATGGAAGGTGCAAATTCATTGTTTTCACAGCAGCTGCTGGGAAGAGGTTAGTTTAGCTGATTTTCCCACTTTTCTGATTTTATGAAACCTGCTGACTTACACTGTACCTCATATCTGGTCCTGACAAAACTATGAAAAGCTTGGTTCTGCATTTTTCTCCTCTGGGAAAAGAAAGAAAATCTAATCACTTCTGTGTTGCATTGGAATGTAAACACAAAATTTTTCACGGTAAGTTTTGTTTCTGAAGGTAAGAAAGAATCTAATTGGACAAGTGGTACCACAAAAACTCTAATATCATGTTCTCTAAAGACTCTGCTTAGAAAGGCCTTCTTCCAGAAACTGTGGAACTATTTTCCACCACAGAACCAGATTTTTAAAGCATGCTTTTCCTTTAATCCAAAACAGATCTGTGTTGTTTTATTATAATGTCTGAAGCTCCTTATGAACTCCGGGTTAAAAGAAAATATGACGTGGGGCTAATTTAGAGCTGTGAACTAGTGATTGAAACTCCCAAATCTGTTATTGTTGATCCCAGAAATAATAAACCCTTTAGTCTGAAAATATTTAAGGTATTTAGTCCATTTTCTTTAATTTCTGCAGAAAGCTGGCATCAGTGTTTAAAGCAGTGGTCCTCAACCTGTGGTTCCTGGACGCCTGAGGCCCGTGAGCCATAGATTGTGGGTCAGTGAAGAAAATTTAAATAAATCAATAAAGGTATGCCATTTAACTGAACAGAGTACATTCAAATAAAAATTCAACCCAAAATACTACACTTATTAAATAAAAGATCTAAGGCAATGATGGGTTCTGGCTTTAAAATCTATTAATACTCAGATTAGGTTTCTACTCTGGGGAACAGATTGAGGCTGAAGGTTGTTTTGGAGCCAGGGCTAGGATTCAGGAAATTAGAACTCATAGTGACTAAAGTCCTTTATAACAGAATAAAGGCAGAAGTAATTAGGGTTCAGGATTTAAAATCCTAGGAAAGACCTTTATGGGGCATAAAGGCAGGTAAAGCCCTTTATTTTAGCGATAAATAAAGGCCCCTATTTTAACATTAAAGAGGACGAGCAGCTCAAACTCCAGTCTCATCCCCAGGGAGAAATGTTTGATTTCATGACAACTTGGATGAGTTGGAAAATGTTCAACTAAAGGTTTCATTTTTGGGGACTTATAGGGTAAAAGAATAATTAAATCCTTCACTACCTAGGAGTACCAAACAAATTTCAAATTAGCACAATAGATTTCAAGTTACCAATATTTCAAATGATGGAACATTTTCTAGCATTTGAATTATAACAGAGGGGTCCTGAGAATAATTTTCTTCCCCAACTTTCAAAACTTTAATAACCCTGATTTAAAGAAAATTATGTCCAATTATGTCTTTTGAAGTGCTATAATGAAATAAAATCTAGTTGGGGGTTAAACTTAATTGTTCATTTTTCTGTTTAAGTTTTAACACTGCAGTGTTTGTTTAGTGTCTGGGTAGAACCATAAAATGTCAATGTCGGCCTAAAAATAATTGTCTGCATTTAACCTGAGCAGAGAAATTCTGAAATACAGCTGTGATCAAATTAAACTTAAGAAAAAGAGAAATTGAACAGCAACTCTGCTGTCATTACAATGTTTAAAGTATGAAGAATTAGCAAAGAGTCTCAGCAGCAAAGAATTTGGGTTCTGTCATAATGTTAACTGCCGACCTGACCCACATGCAGAGAACAACCAGAGACAGATGAGATTAGTGAATGTTTATTTAAACAAATGATCCTGGGAACGGGAAACAAGACTGGAACCGTCTGGCTGCGGGAGAAGAGCAGAGTTACAAACTGGACCTCAGAAAACGCACCAGAACTGATTCTGCAGCTTACAGGTAAGCGCAGGGAAACCCGCCGGGGGGAATGGTCATAGATCCAGTGATGTAAGAGAGAGTGGCTCGCCTTGACCGCCGTGTTCGTTGAGATGGGGCCGACAGAAGGTGCTGGGAGGGCGGACAGGATTCGCTTCGCTGGTGGCTCACAGAAGAGTCAGCCTGAAGGTTCAATTCGAGACTTGGTTCAGACCGATTCTTTAAATCTCTGGTCAACTCCGTCGGATCTAGAGGTAAGGCACCTGGAAATGTCAGGACAGGCAAAATCAGCGCAGAAAATTTCAGAAATAACTTTCCAACTACGAGAGTAGATTTGAGGGGAGGCCAGTAACTGTACCGCAAGGGCAAAACGCCCAGGCAACGAAATACAGGCGCGGCCTCTTCATATACTGCCCAGTTGATAAACCTGATGAGCTGCACCTGTCCCTTCTCCAGCACCTCCAGGCAACGGTACCTGGCGGTAAAATGGTTATCTGCAGGCAGACACACCACGGATTCTGACAGATTCATATAAGAGAAGACTGCTGCTGTGCTTCTAAATTATTTGAGATCTCTTTGAATTGTGTGCACTTATCTTTAAACAGGATCCTGAGGATTACCAATCAAAGCATCTGGAGATATGCTAAGAAAAACATTTTTGAAAAGAAATTGTTGAAAATTTCTTTAAATTCCTGCAGCTTCATTAAGTCACTGAGTAGATTTGTCATTAAAACAGTTATGAAATTTGATATTTACAATTTGATCAAGAAAAAACAACTACATTTTGTCCAACTGTGTCTATGTCTGTGAAGTTTGTCTTTGTTTCATTGGAATGATGTTCATTGTTCATATGTTGCATGCTTTATTAATTCATGTTTAGAATAATGTTTTCTAACCCAGACTGATTAAAACCTTCAGTTTTCAGGAAAGCTTCTTAACTCCTAAGAAGCAGCGTGTTTTTGATGTAAGTTGATGTTAACAGTTCTGCAGTCTAAGGTCCACTAAGATGGGTTGGAAGGACAGAACCGTGGGGACTGCCCACAGCCCACCTATAGACAGCCTATCAGAGGTTGGTTCCGCCTGGCTCCGCCCACCTACCAGGTTTGAATACACCTTAACTTCCATGGAAACGCTGACCCCTCCCTTCCTGAGTTCAACACTGTTTGAAAGAAAAGTGAGAATAATAAAGGGGGCTTGTTGTGACAACTGCGTTAAAATGCATGTTTATAAAATGACTGAGTGAGGATAAAGCATGAAATTTAGATTTATGTGTTTTATAATTAAAATGTTAATGAAATTGTTTAAACTTCTTCAAATAATTTGTTTTGCTTGCAGAATCATTGGGGATTTAATGGACTGAAAACTTTATTCCGGTGCCAATAAATTAAACTAGCTGAAAGTTCAAGATATGCCACGAATAAGGAATATATTTTGATAACAAACCTGAGTCATGATCCTATATTATAATTAATGATTAGGATCAATTGGTAGGATTTATGCATTAAACCTGCATGATTTAAATTTACTCATCTTAAACCAAGACAAATCAAGATGATGTGACTCATTTATAATTGAAACATTAAAATGAACTTCATAACATTTAATGTTTTATTGTTAAAACTGAGGTGACTGCAAATAGAAATAACCAGGTTGTTTTCTCCAAAATTTATTTAGGTAAATTCACAGTGGTGAACTCTGAGAACAATTTAATTAACATTAATTCATTTGAAATACATGATGATAAATTAATTCACTCTTTATTAATAATTCTAATGATGTAAATGGCTAAAACATAGAGCTAACAAAAGCTATAAATATTTTTAAATACATCAATCCTATGTGGTTCTAACTAGGTTAAAATTATATGCATGACTTCAAATGAAATTTAAAGGAAAATGCCACATTACCTACACAAACTGAAGCTAACACAACTATAAAATAAACAGTCTAATAGGGAAAATAGACCTCTATATTAATGTACAAAATGAACCTTTTGAGGAGCAATCTATTAGCAAGAAGGAAATAGATTCTTAATTTCTTTAAATTATATTTAATGTGGTCTTGGTTGCTAAAACATTTTTTTTCAATCATTAAAAGACAAAAGACAAATGCTAAATTGACTAATGCGTACAAAGAGGGGATGTCAGTCTTAATAAAAAAAACTTAGTGACATTGTGAGAGAAGATCACACTTTGTGTTTTGTCTATAAAACTGGTGCCCAGCTCCCCAAGGCCTCATCCTGAGAACCTGTCTGAATGTACAGGGTTAATTCCTCTAAATTAGTCAAAAGATTAATTCTCCTTTGCTGGATATTTTGATGAAGATCCATGCAATTATTAAAGTAATTTCTGCTTAATGGAAAAGGTAAAAATACAAACAAAATTATTTGAACCTTCAGTAACTGAACCAACTGTTGGAAATAAAGGAGTTCAGACTGCAGCAGATCTAAAGTTTGACATTGCCAAGTGATACAGTGGATAAAATACAGACTCAGAATGGACCAGTCTTACTTATCAAAGTAAATATCCATATTTGAAGATTTTTGAGCATTAATATGATGCAAACTGAGTTAAGCACCTGGGGTAATAATGAACCACTGCATTTGAATTTCATGCAAAATAAGGGTAGTCATAAGTTTCATTTTGTTTTGGTGCAATGAAAACACAGAATAATTTATTTATTCTAGAACTGTTGAAGGCCACTGAAAACAGCTATTACTGTAGACGCTTGTCTGCAACCGTATATCGAGCCTTCTCTCCAGGTGGAGCTGTCTGCCATTAGCAGGATGCAGTCAGATTACACCAACTGCAGCAAGGGTTATTGGACCAGCCAAGGAAGAGACATTGAAGGTCCAAACGCAAACAGAGTCCATTCCAACGTGCTGCTGGTGGCTCGAACAGTGGCTGCTTACAGCAGACTGCTTCCTAATCCACCAGACGACTCCACTCCTGAGGGACGTCAACCCAAGCCAACGGGCTGGAGCACTAGGCCTGCCTCAACCATCACAGGATGTAAAGAAAGGAGATCACCCCATGAAGGACAACGGCCCACGGCTCACTGGAGAGTGATTGAAGAGGTGGGTGAAGAACACTCTTTTTACAATGGGCATAATAATCCCTTGGGCTGTGCAACGTTTGCTTTAAATAAGATCACGGATGAGAAGAAGATGTCTTTTATCTACCTCAAGTCTCCCAAATTGAAGATGTACAGATGATGGGACTTTTTGCATGTTTGTTCTCTGTCTTCATCATTGTTATATTATTATGTTGGTTTAGTCTTTCCATGTTTTTTAATCAAAGCTTATCAGGTCTGACAGAGCTGTCTCTACATCAGAACAACAGAGACAGGTAACCGTAAAGGTAACCCTAAGAATACCACAGAGGCAGGAAGGATAGACCTCTGTGACGTGGTACCCCACAGAGGTTATGACAGTTGGGTTCAGAATGCAGATGTGTACATTTGTGTCCGCACACCTGGGAGGCTAGCAATTGGAAAATGGTGTCCGGACTGGACTTATGTGTACTGGAATTCAAATCCAAAAGGTTATGTCAACCCAACTCTAACAATATTCCACAGGGCCTGTGGCAACACATCAATTTGATTAGAGACAAGTCCACCCAATGAGCTGACACCACTAGATATAATCCACTGGTAATAACTGTCAGATAAATGTGGAAGAATCCATGGCCTACAGTTAATCATGCAGAACTTAATGAACTTGTTTTGGTTTTAGGAGCTGATGTCTCTGGAAGAGACCCACTGGGATTGTTTCGAATTCAGTTTGTGGATCATCCTAAACCTCCTGATGAAGTTTTAAATATTACTGGTGTAAGCACTTCTCCTAGCCCAACCACACCTCCTCAAGCATTGGTCACTTACTTAAATGTCTCATCACCTGAAGTAATATTGCAGGTTGAAACTGGATTTTCTGACAAAAACACCTGGTTAGAATGGATAACATTTACTGCTAAAACATGACAGAGTGTATTGCCTGTTCTTCAGCAAGACCACAACTTTTCACTACTCCTGCTCTCCCAGGTGGTGTTCCAGATGAGTATAAGTTAGCCAATCCTATTGTCAATGGGTTTGAATCAATATTTCTTTGGATTACTCCTAACAAAAACGTTGATCGCATTAAAGCAAACATCACCAGAGGTGTAATGCTTGGCGTAACTGACCAATTATCCTCCAGTTCTCTTATGTCTTGGCAAACCAGAATGGCTTTAGACATGTCGTTGGCTGAAAAGGGAGGTGTTTGTGCCATGTTTCGTCCTTTATGTTGTACTTTTATTCCACATAACAGGTCCTGATGGTTCAGTAACCAGAGCTCCGGATGAATTATGTACCCTGGCTCCCTGGTACCCTGACTCTGGTGCTGATTCTTTGTCTGATTGGTTTACTGCTACCTTTGGTAAATGGAAAGTTTTTATCATTGCAGGTATGACTTCTTTTGCCACCTTCGCAGGAATCCTCATTTGCTGTGTCCTGCCTGCGTACTCTAATTAATAGATTAATTACCTCTAGGTCATATCAGATGCCCCTCCTCACAGGTGAAGGGGAACCCTTGGATTGCTCTGATGAGTCTGAAAGTGACTCTCATGATGATGTTTTTTTTTATAAGTTTTATCAATGGTCAATTTCCATCGGTTCACATAATCGTCTTAATTCTAATGATGTAGATGTGTACCGAACACACACAGGGTACATGATAACTCATGATTTCATTTTGCTAGCATATTGGTTTTCTTCATTTAAATTTTTTAGTTTTTGAATTCTTTATATTATTTGTGTATTCATTTTATCTGATCATTCCTTAGAAGGTTGTTGATTGAAGAGATGTTTTTGTTTCCATCAAAATGATAAATGGATTGTTATGGAAATTTTTAGTGCCTTGCTTGATTTGCTCTTTGATACTCTACAGGAAATGACAAAAGTATTAGAACCCCTCAGTGTTGTTTCATTCTTCTCTTCTATAGTCTTAGAGTAATGGTTTCTCAGCCTTCTGCTTGCAGCTGTGTGAGATAATATGCCACACTGTTAAGATTATGTCTAGGACAACAGGTCTCATGAGAGTCACCTTGAAAACTGTTGTAGGTTATAGGAGAACTTTTGCTTTGTCTGGGCAGAACGATTTAGCAGCACTACTGAGCGCATCTCCAATGCTGTAAAAAATCCTTCTCTCTTGCAAGATTATAATAAAGCTGATTCTGAGTGACAATCATCAGTCTCTGTCTTGATAAAAACACATTTTTCTACAACACAGCGGCTGAACAACATATTCCCAGCTGTTGCATACAGGGACCGTGGGGACTGGAATTATCTGTAATACATCATCGATATTCTATAAATATGTGATTGGTTTTAAAAGATAACATGCTTCACCAATAGAAGCAACTTACGTGAATACACGACGCGCATGTCAGAGAAGACAATAGGATATTGACAGATTTGCACAGAATTTTAAGTCCGTGTTGGAGATTTCCCATGCTCTCAACGTAAAGCAAAATAACCGCTAGACTAAGCGACGGTATGAAACCAAATGCAAAACGAACATATATATATACCGTATTTTCCGCACTATAAGGCGCACCGGATTATAAGGCGCACCTTCAATGAATGGCCTATTTTAGAACTGTTTTCATATATAGGGCGCACCGGATTATAAGGCGCATAGAATAGAAGCTACTGCAGTCAAACGTTTGACTGGGGTTGCGTTATGCATCCACTAGATGGAGCTAAAGAGAATGTCAACAAAACAGTCAGATAAGTCAGTCAGTCAAACTTTATTAATACACTACAAACCAGCGTTCTGATAACTCCATTCACTCTCATGGTAAGGTCTCCTCTACATAGAATTCTATTGAATAGAGCCAACCGCACGGTAGGAATGCATTGGAGTCTATGAAGTTGAAGTTGAAATCAAACGTTAGTTAAAACGTGAAAGGGAACTTTTCCCTGATTCAGTAAACACGTAAAAGAAACAGTTTGATGCACTAAATCAAAGGTTAGTACTGTTAACCTTTCCTGTTTGTGTCCCCTGACCGTAGTCTGATGACACAGGGGAGACGCTTTCTCCAGGGCCGAAATTACTAGTTTCCTCGGGGTTAACTCCCTCACTCATACGTTGCTGAGTTGAGCATGAAGAAACAGCATCAAAACACTGAGTTGTTGACGAGATTCGGGGTTCTTTTTAATGACTTTGCAGCACGTAAAAACACAGGGCTTACAGACTCATACACCGCTGCTCCAGTCGCCGTCTCTACCCACCCCACACACACAATAATACCGACGTCACTCCTTCACTCTTGATTCTCAGCTACGGCAGCACACAGCGCCACCTCTGTCCGGAGGAGTAATGTCAACATCTTCCATACACAAACACGAAACATACACCCCACACACTGAGCTTCTAATCACATATAGTTCAGGCAATTCCTGCAACAGTACATTCAAACGTTATACACACACAAGTGGTGTTGGACTAGGAGTAAGCACAGTACAGGTGTTTACCGCTATTACTTCGGCGACGCCCCTGACTACGGTAGCCGTAATGCTGCAAGCGGTGCGGCTTTGTAGTTTACCAGTCGTACTGAAACATTTTGACAGAGCGCCGTGTACAACCAGTATGGATCAACCAATTAACCAATTGATCCATATATAAGGCGCT
This sequence comes from Girardinichthys multiradiatus, assembly GCF_021462225.1. Classification (NCBI taxonomy): domain Eukaryota; kingdom Metazoa; phylum Chordata; class Actinopteri; order Cyprinodontiformes; family Goodeidae; genus Girardinichthys; species Girardinichthys multiradiatus. The sequence continues at coordinate 8,583,426 of NC_061801.1, forward strand.
CCGGATTACAAGGCGCACTGTCATTTTTTGAAAAAATTAATGGTTTTTAAATGTGCCTTATAGTGCAGAAAATACGGTATATATATATATATATATATACATATATATATATATATATATATATATAAACCCAATTTCTTTTTATTTCTTCCATTGTCTTCCTAAGCTTACTTTTATCTGTCCCATTTGTTATCTTTACCAACCCTGCACTCTGGGAGTGATAGCTATAATGTGTTTTCAGGTGAATCTTAAAACATTTACCAAGTTCTTATATGACTTTGTTAACAAAATGTATTCCATTATAACTATAAATCCTTCTTGGAATTCCAAATGTGCATAGTCCCTTTTTGCCACTGTTATAGCATCTGGTCCTTTGCAAGGAAAGATCTCTTTGGGAGTTATGTTTCAGACATATCAAACAAGATGCACAAATTAAAAAAAAAATATTAATTATTAAATCCATATGTAGTAAACTGTTAAATCCATATGTAGTAAATTGTTAAATCCATATGTAGTAAATTGTTAAATCCACCCTCCTGTTGAGACATGGCTCTGCACATGGCTCATTTGCAATCCATTGAAACATTGATTTAAGTAATATAGGCTTACCTTCAGGGCATCTAGTAATGTAGAGGCATAAAGCTGTGTTTGAATAGATTAAAAGTGTTATTATTGTTTACCATTATAAGATAAATTCTGTGATTTCTTTCTTCTGTGCATAAGGAAACAGGCCTGTCTGGAAACAAATTACATTAGGGAAAAGTTCTTGGTGAGAGGTAAAGACTAATGGGTTTGTTATTGCAGGAGATCTTGTGATGCCCTGACTCTGCCAGGTCAACGTGACATTAGAAGTTTGCATCCAGATAAAGTCATGAGAGTGTTATTATAAAATGTCAAGTACGCCAATCTGATGTCTTCCAGATGTTGGCTGAAAGTGTATTCTCGGAAAAATAGAGAAAGCAATGTTGTGGATGCCATATGTATTACGTAAATGAATATGATGTATTTCAATTGGTCAAGAGAATCCAAATACACACCAATGCTTTGTATCTGTATAAAAACCGCCCCGTAAAGACTGAACGGGAGGGAGACTTCTGGAATTGTTGTGAAGATGTTGTTTGTGCGCTTTGAATAAAGTCCCCTCTCGTGAGGATTGTTTCTAGGGAGAATATTTCTGAGTACTGTTTTAATTATTTTGGCTTAGAGATCCGACCGCCCGCTCCCAAAGTAATCCCTTCACATATACACTCAACTAATTTAGCTGGTAATAGCACAGCATCTAATACTTTCAGTAATAACTCTGCATTTTTCCATTGTGCTACCAATTATACCTTTATTGTTATTTCTTTCTATACATAATATGTGCTGCCTAAGATGTTAATAAAACCTGTACGGTGTCACAATAGACAAGGTTAAATCTTATTTAATTGGATCTTTCCTGCAAATGTTTCTCTTTGGCCATGATAACATTGGTCTCTTTTAATCATGTGGTTCCATAACAATTTTTTTTGTGGTATTCATCAGCAAGATTATAATAGCTCTGAATAATCTATTCTAATTTAGCTTTATTTAGATGCATCTATTCTAATCTATTTTAATGCAGTAGGTCCTTATTATATTTAAGAATGAGGTCACTATTTCTGTTAGTTGCTATTATTTTAATAATGATTGGTATGTTTAGGTTTCATTAGTTGTGAAAAAACTCACTCCTCATCAGTTTAGAAGGCTTAATTAAATTGATGAACATAAAAATGAAAAGCATGTTATGTCTTATAATTTTAGATTGTCTTATCCAGTTTTATAAACACACCGTACAGTTTCAGTCATCTATAGTTCTTCCCTTTTTAATCACACTTTGTATTTATTTCAAGTAACTAAAGTTTATTTCAATTACCTCAAGTTTTCTCAAATGCAGTTCAGTCCAGTAATTCTGTTAAGGTACATTTCATCTTATGTTAATTTTTTGAGTCAAATTTGATCATTCTGAATCTGACTGAAAAAAGTGCAAACATCTGTTAAAATCCTTTTGTTTCACCATAAAGAATTTATCTAATATTATTATGGTATGTTGAGGATCAAACTTGCTCTTGTAATCTTTAATTATTATCATGCACATATACCCTAATTTTTACATAACATAAAACAAACATTTCACAAAAACAGACAGACAAAATGGACAAACATTGGCCACAAAAAATTTTATTACTCTGTTTGTAAAAGAATTTTGAGAAATTAAAAACAGGTCTATTAGCTTTCTTATGTTTATCAGTATTTCAATACAGGTAGAACCTTTACTATCTTTATGTGATTTTGGAAAAATTCTAGAAACCTTATTGAGGTAAAAGTTTGGCAATTATCATAAGAACTTCAGACCTTTATTAGCGTTTTTAAGGTCCCTCAAAGACGCTCTTTAATTAAATCAATCATTCCCATTCTCACACATTCACACACTGACAACTTTTCCTTCATGGCTGTCATGAACATCCATTTGATTGTTTTTAGGATTTTGTATTTTTATAATGTAAAGCACTTTGAATTGCCCTGCCTGCAATGTGCTATACAAAACATTTTTACTTAGTTACTTCTCTATCAGAGCAATTTCATTTACAAAAATTCCCATATAATTTTCTTTTTATATTTTTAAAATACAAATTTTTTTTCTCTTAACCCTTTTTGTTTCCACTAGGTCTGTTTTGAATGCTTCAATTCTTTTTTATCCACCAAGGATCAATAAGGTGGTGTTAATGGGGTCCACCTTGAAGGTGTCTTTTGGGTCCGTTCAGTCTGGAGAAGTGTCAGGTTATCATTGTCATGTCAGTGAGGTTCATAAGTCAGTCAGAACCTTGGTCATTTGGTCTTGGGTTGTTTGATCATTTGGTCTGTGCACATAATGTCTTGTTGTTATTATTAATCTGAGAATATTATTTCATATTAATATTTTTATATTTTATCAAATAATATTTCGGTCTGTTAAGGGTTGTCCTGTGAATACCAGCCCAGTAAGGCGATGTTATTAGGACAAAATAGAAAAGTGTGAGACAAGCTCTGACATTATTGAACAGCATAAACCCTGCACACACATGGAATGAATTTACACAATTTCTTAAAATACAAGAATTTATTAACAAAAATAAGTCAACTCAAAGTCAAACATAATTCAATCAACAAACCCTTTACTATGCTAAAACAATCCAACTAAACTACCAAGCAGAATTAAAGAATAGGGAAGACTAATGGGCTATGTACAATATAAACAAGTTGATTAAAGATAATTGAAACTCATGACCAAAAGAGTGATGCAACATTACCATGCAATGTTTATGTTTGACAACCAAGGATTATCTTGAACAATCTGGAAATGAAGTTAAGTTAGTCTTGGAACCAACTTAGGCAATAATTAGCAAACGTTTAGACAACCGTTCACAATGCAAGATCAGATAAAATATTATTTTAATAAAATAATGTTTTAAATAATGATCTGCTGAATAAAACCAACCTTCTGGATGACTAATTCTCAACGGGGTCTCATTAGCTGCCTTTATTTATTAAAATAATATTTAAAGAAATATTATTAAGGGAGTACTTTGGAAAAGAGCCAAATCTTTCTGGAGAAATTGGGCTTAATGCTGTTTACTTAGTTATCAAATTTTGTAAAATGATGTTTAGGGACTATTATTCACTAGCTTGAAAACTAACAACCTTTCTGTTAAATACTCTTTAGTAGCAAGCATGTGTTCTTAACGGTTAGCATTTGAGCTAACAAAAGAAGCTGATAGCTTAGCATCAGAATCAACACATACCTTTAAAATACCAGTGTATCTTCCATACACAAACACGAAACATACACCCCACACACTGAGCTTCTAATCACATATAGTTCAGGCAATTCCTGCAACAGTACATTCAAACGTTATACACACACAAGTGGTGTTGGACTAGGAGTAAGCACAGTACAGGTGTTTACCGCTATTACTTCGGCGACGCCCCTGACTACGGTAGCCGTAATGCTGCAAGCGGTGCGGCTTTGTAGTTTACCAGTCGTACTGAAACATTTTGACAGAGCGCCTTGTACAACCAGTATGGATCAACCAATTAACCAATTGATCCATATATAAGGCGCTCCGGATTACAAGGCGCACTGTCATTTTTTGAAAAAATTAATGGTTGTTAAATGCGCCTTATAGTGCGGAAAATACGGTATATATATATATATATATATATACACTGGATATATACACTGGACTTCTGGCATTTTGGCATTTCCTTCTCCCCAGTCTTCCTCCAGACTCTGGCACCTTGATTTCCGAATGACATGCAGAATTTGTTTTCATCCGAAAAAAGTACTTTGGACCACTGAGCAACAGTCCAGTGCTGTTTCTCTGTAGCCCAGGTCAGGCGCTTCTGCCGCTGTTTCTGGTTCAAAAGTGGCTTGACCTGGGGAATGCGGCACCTGTAGCCCATTTCCTGCACACGCCTGTGCACGGTGGCTCTGGATGTTTCTACTCCAGACTCAGTCCACTGCTTCCGCAGGTCCCCCAAGGTCTGGAATCGGCCCTTCTCCACAATCTTCCTCAGGGTCCGGTCACCTCTTCTCGTTGTGCAGCGTTTTCTGCCACACTTTTTCCTTCCCACAGACTTCCCACTGAGGTGCCTTGATACAGCACTCTGGGAACAGCCTATTCGTTCAGAAATTTCTTTCTGTGTCTTACCCTCTTGCTTGAGGGTGTCAATAGTGGCCTTCTGGACAGCAGTCAGGTCGGCAGTCTTACCCATGATTGGGGTTTTGAGTGATGAACCAGGCTGGGAGTTTTAAAGGCCTCAGGAATCTTTTGCAGGTGTTTAGAGTTAACTCGTTGATTCAGATGATTAGGTTCATAGCTCGTTTAGAGACCCTTTTAATGATATGCTAATTTTGTGAGATAGGAATTTTGGGTTTTCATGAGCTGTATGCCAAAATCATCCGTATTAAGACAATAAAAGACCTGAAATATTTCAGTTAGTGTGCAATGAATCTAAAATATATGAATGTTAAATTTTCATCATGACATTATGGAAAATAATGAACTTTATCACAATATGCTAATATTTTGAGAAGGACCTGTACATGATTATTTGAAGGTTGACGTTTTTTGTTTTAAAAACACTTTTCTTTTATTGGTCGGATGAAATATGCTAATTTTGTGAGATAGGAATTTTGGGTTTTCATGAGCTGTATGCCAAAATCATCCGTATTAAGACAATAAAAGACCTGAAATATTTCAGTTAGTGTGCAATGAATCTAAAATATATGAATGTTAAATTTTCATCATGACATTATGGAAAATAATGAACTTTATCACAATATGCTAATATTTTGAGAAGGACCTGTAGTGCAGAGGGGAAAAGATGCCACAGACTGGTTTGCAACAACAATGAATACAGAAACTAGTGCATCCACAGGATTAACTAGGAAGCCATTATTCTGGACAGTGACAGTGCAGGAAGGGATACATTTGCATACAAAACAATAATGATAATAAAATGCGAGGATTCACCAGGTAACAACCCCATTTTTCCAGTTAAAAAACAAGCTCCATCAACAGGAAAGATAGGCAATTCTGGTTTGCCTTTACCTTTGAGGGACAAAGATATACTTATACCAGACTACCTCAAGGCTACTGTGAAAGTCCAACTATATACTTTCAGGAAATGAGTGCAAGTATGGCCAAGTTTGACCCTCCAGGAGATAGTCAGGTTTTACTATATGTTGATGATGTTCTATTAGCCTCTCCTGATGAGGAGACCTGTAAAAATGATACAATAGCATTATTAAAACATTTAGCAGAAGAGGGACACGAAGTCAGTAAAAGAAACTTCAGTTGTGTAAAAATTAGGTTAAATACCTAGGCCACAATCTTAGCGCAGGGGGACGCACAATTGTAGAAGAAAGAAAGACTGCAATATTACAAGTTCTAAAACCAGTAACAAAAAAGCAAATGATGTCCTTCCTTGGACTAACTAATTATTGTAGAAACTGGTTGTCAAATTATGCAGAAATAGTAACTCCATTAAACAAATTAATGTATGAGGAAGAGCTGAAAATTACCTCTGAACTGAAATGGAGTGTAGAAGCTGAAGAAGTATTTACCAACATAAAACAAGTTCTAGTTTCCAGTACTGCTTTGGCATTACCAGACTATAGTAAACCGTTGTTCAGATGGTAGATTGCAAGGGACATTTTATGACTTCAGTTCTGGTTCAACAACATGGAGATAAAATGAAAACAATAGCCTATTTCTTTTCAAAACTAGATAGTGTTGCGTGTGTGCAACCATATTATGTGAGAGCTGTAATTGCTGCCTAAAATGACAGTTGCAGTGCTGCAATAGTGTTGTTTCACCTTTTAACCTTAAGAGTTTCCCATGCAGTTTCAGCATTAATACTACAGAATTAGGAAAAAAAAAGAAGAAAGAAAAAATTAGAAGTGATTAGCAGGATCACGAAATAGTTTATGTGAATGATTTCTCTAAAAAGATGAGAGGGAGAAGACACAAACAGGATATGCATTGGTGACAATGGATATAGTGTTAGAAAAGATGCAACAATAAAGCTCACTACAGGAGATAGAAATGTGGAAAAAACATGGAGCTGCATTAAAAGATGAAAACTATATATGACCAGATAATAAACCTGTCCTACCAAAGAACCTATATAAATGGGAAGCAATATTTGAGCCATTGTGTTTCATAATGTCTCAACAGGGGGGAATAGTAGGACAGATATATTAATATTATATAACATATTGATTAAATTCTAAAATTTTTATTAAAAAACATTTTTGTAAAACATGTTTAGCATGTGAAGAACATTATCCACAAGGGAAGTTAAGACCACGAAGGGGATAATTTTCAAAACTAAGATACCCTTTTCAAACAATTCATATGGATTTTATTGAGTTAAACCACAGTGAAGGGAAAAAGTTTTGTTTAGTCATTATAGATGCATTTTCTAAACGGATAGAACTATTTCCAACTAAACAGTACAAGCACCTCAGGGTTAACACCCTATGAAACGTTATTTGGAACATACAGATTACCACAGTTCAAAAATAAGTGGGAGTTAGATGAAGAAGCTAACCTAGCTGATTATATAAGGAGTATGTTAGAAACCAACAGAAATAAATTTAAGCCATGAGGAATGTTCTATTTCCCAGCAGGAGAACCAACTAGTGAAACCAGGAGACTGGGTGTTAATAAGGAGTGTAAAGAAGAAACATTGGTATTTCACCTAAGTGGGAGGATCCATATTAGGTATTATTAATCACTGCAAGGGCAGTAAAAATAGCTGAGAGATCAACCTGGATTCACCTTACACATTGTAAAAAGATCATTTCGGTGGAAAGCTCCGTCAGGGGAAGTGATTTATAGACTGATAATAGGGTGGACCCAGACATTTAGAGTATGGAGAGATCCGAAAGTCAGTGAAGAAAATTAAGACACTGGAACCATTTAGAGGAGTGAAAATTTCAGCCAAAATGATTTCTAGATGGATGAGCAATGCTTTCCGATGCTGGGTGTTTATATTTTTCCTCATATTGATTTTTTTTTTCTGGTATTTCTGGAAACCAGTCAAGATGAATTAGAATGTAACAACATCTGTTATGAGTTATATGAAACAAGTAGCGCTAAATCAAGGTAGGCAAGATAACCTAACTATGTGCACTAAACAAACTTCTTATACTTATGGTATTCAAGTGTGCGTGAAATCTAAAACCATAGCTGTGGTGCTGATCCCACTCATTAGCTTGACCAAATGAGGAAGGGAAGGGCAGGATTATAGAAGTTATAAATGGTACTTAACTAATGATAGAAGAGACACCTCATGGTCCATGATGGTAGCTGATGAAGGAAATAATTGGACACCAGAGTGAGCACCACTGCTTATGCTAGTCATCAAAAGAAGTTGTTTAAGTTCCATAAAGCTGATAATGCAATCCAGGTAACAAAGCGAAGAGAGTAAAAATTATGTTAGGAATGTTAACCACAGATGACTAAGTTCCAGGTTATTACTGGAGTATCAGGAACAAATAATAACTGATTATTGATGGTAGAGCAAGCGGCTAACATGACTCAAAAGGATTGTGTTGTGTGTATGGGTCCCAGGGTTTTTGTTACAAATAATTCCAACTGTGATACCACAACTCTGTGTGATGGAAGTAATGAATCAAACTAATCCTAATGAAATTTGTCAACACAAGGATTCTGTTTTTCCTGTAATTAGACCAGATAAGGATAAATCAGTTTTCCATAAGCGAGTCACCACTGGAAACTATACCTGTATAAATATGACAGAGAGAGGTAATAAATTGGGAAATCTCACTGCAGTATGGTGTATTACAATTGTAAAAGTAAATAAGTGTTTCAAACCATTTGAGACATTTGGTGGTGGTGTGATGACGACAGGTTGTTTGATTGATCACCTTCAAAAGTAACAGGACTCTGTGCTTAATTACTTTATGGTTATATCCTATGTTAGTAGATTAAGTAACAGATGGACTATCTAGTGTTAAATCCACATGACTGGCGTAATAGAAAGTGCAGAGCAGTAGCTTGGCAGACTGAGGGAGACTCTACATACATAGATGCTATAGATGAATATAAATTAATTGATCAAGTAGCTGCAAGATTCGAATCAAGTATCTGTTGGTGGTGTATGTTGAACAGAAACGTAGACAGGATCAATTATATCCATTGCAATGTACAAAAACTAGGAAATTGGACACAAAGCGGGTTTGAACTGTCCATGACCGATTGGCTTCAACTTCCCTGATGGCATTCCAGAATAGAATTGCTTTGGACATGTTGTTAGCTGAAAAAGGAGATGTTTGTGCTATTTTCGGAGAAAAATGTTGCACATTCACACCTAACAACACTGCTGCTGGCAGCCAAATGAAAGCCATAGAAGGTTTGAGATCTCTAAATGGCAAAATGAAAGAGCATTCTGGAGTAGATGCCTCGATGTGGGACTCCTGGCTGGATATGTTTGGGAAGTATAAAATTTTAGTATCATCAGTAATAATTTCCTTTGCAGTGTTTGCTGCAATTTTGACATTGTGTGGATATTGTTGTATACCCTGCCTTTGTTCTCTGTTTAACCGTCTTATCACCACAGCTATTTCTCCTATGGAAAACAGAGTTACCCAACTCTATCCGTTATTTAAACATCAGGATGATGAAGATGACGAGGATGGGACTGACCACTTTTCTGACCTGTACGCAGATCCATTTCTATATGATTCTGTGATTTAAATGTCAGTAAGTACCTCTGAGTATAATTGTCTTTGTACTCATGAAGATAATCTTACAGTTAAAAATCTGAGAGAAGTGGCTGTTTAAGTGATATGAGAATGTGAGCCAATATAAGACAAATAGGGGGGAAATGTTGGAATAATTGAATAAAGATTTGTCTTATAGTTTCTCCTATTTTTTAAGTTAACTATTTGATCTTATAATCATTCAAGATGTGTGTGAGTAATTTTGTCTGCAGGCAAAGGTCATAAAATGGAGCTGAGCTTGCGAGAAAGGAAGCAGTCCAGTTGAGGAGGTCATAAAGAGGGGCTGATTGCACTGAACAAGAGGGCAGAGCTGACCCTACAAGTTGGAGGAGACTGTGGGAAATGTGTTGTTAATGTATAAAGCTGTTTATGACCTGTTTACGATGCAGCTGTTGTTTCCCATCCTTTAGAGAACAATGTTTTTGTAAATAGGGACCCCCACATATAATAAAAGAGGATTCGGACAGATGTTGTTCAGAGCGGCTGCGAGATCTGTAACTGAGCACATCTTGACCGTTCTCCTCGCAAAGCGAGTATGTTACGACCCCACTCGGTCTAGGGGGGAAGGGGAAGTAAACATTCAACCAGGTGTTATTGGTTTTATGAAAGAAAGAGTAATTTATTTCTTTTTAGTACAGTTTCCGTTATTTTTAACAAAACAAACAAAAGGAGGGTACTTAACAAAGTACAAACCGTTTGAAAATAAAAAGGGGTAAAACCCAAAATACACAATAACCATAAATTTAAACAAAATATCCAACAACCAGTAGTTTAACACAAAATAATCTCTCAAAAGGAGGGATAAGCTAACTCAACCATTACTTAAAGCAAAGAGTCCCAGCTAACAACAAAACAAACAATCAATTCAAGATAAAGCCAGTCTGTTGATGAAGGTACAAAACAAACACACATACGGCCACCAGCCGTAACAGAGTAAAATACCTAATACTTTGTCTCTCTTTTCTTTTTGTGTGGTTATAAGTATTGTTAGGTTGGTTAAACCTGACAGTTACATGCAAGCAGCATCTTATATTTTTATTTGTGAGCACTGTAAACACAATACAGAATCAGTTTTGGCAAAGTATCTAGGCAGGCATACCCAGCTCCAGTCCTGAGCAGCCCCAACCTGCAACTTTTTAAAGGGTGAGACATTTATCAAGATGGCATGCAGAGATCAGTCAGAGGGGTCAAAGGGAGGTGAGGGAGGGAGGTAAGGAGGGAGGTGAGTGGGTCAGGCCCATGTTGTCACATAGGCAAAATAGGCAATTGCCTAGGGCGGCCAGTGCGGAGAGAGCGCTGAAAGAAATTATGTTTTATTTTTATTTTCTATTTTAAAGTCTGTAAACTCAAAAACAAACCCTATCATGTTTCGGTACCTAAACGCATCATTGTTACACAGAGGGAGTGGAAGAGTGGGTGATTTTCTATGGCGGAAATGAACAAGGAATTGCACACACCATAGCGTGATGACGTCAGAAGCCGCTGATACAATAAACAAAGCAAACATGGCTAAAAAAGCGTTTAAGAGGAGGGTTCCACTTTTCAAAATGTGTTGCAGATTAAACTCGGTGCAATATTTGTGACACAAAGTGCAAGGTCAGCAGAAGGATTACTTCTTATCTGAGGAAGTATCTGGTTAAGCGCAAGATTGTTCTCAAGGCTGAAGAGTGCACAGCTTCAGATCCATGGCTACAACTCATCCGTTAGCTACTCGTCGTCTGCAGCAGCATTTAAGCATTCGTGAAAGTGGGACAAAAGTATATATCGGATGAGCCTTAATAAGTACTTTGACCCAAAAGGGAAGTTTGAAAGTTGTAAATGTGTCATTAATATAAATGTTCTGAAGATTACTTTTCTGTTTTCCTCTTAATTTCTCAACCGTTGCCAGGATTGGCGTCTGGTCTGCTCTATTACCGTAATGCACCTTGTATGCGCAAAGCTAATCTTTAGGAGAGAGCTAACATCAGCTGGCGTGACCATGTATTTTTGACTGTCGGCTCACTTGACCACAGGTACCGGGGGGTGGCGGGTCTCCGCCCATCTCGGACGGCATCTGGGGTGGCATGGTCCACCCCCCGGAAATTGACAATAATACAGTATTTGTCAGCATGTTTCTCTTTATTTCCAAAATAACTTCTCAATATTAAGGCTCGTTAATCAAGCCGCCCCATCTATGGTGGCAAAAAAAGGCACCAGCCCTGGTGTGGGTTATGGCTGGTGACCTTCTGGATGAATCAGCTCAGCTTTATTAGCCAAGATTGTATGCACAAACAAGGAATTTGACTTCAGTTTCAAGCGTTTACAGCATACAGGGGTGGTGCTATAGTTGTAACCTTTATTTAACTGGGTATGACTCAATGAGATTACAAATATCTTTTGCAAGAGAGACCTGGTCATCTATTTGGCTGTCCCAAGCTTATATTATTGTTCACCCCCCCATGGAAATGAACAATAATACAGTATTTGTCAGTGTGTTTTTCTTTATTTCCAAAATGACTTTTCAATATCAAAGCTTGTTAATCAATTATATTTAACTGCTATGGAAGTAAAATATTCTCATGTCTACTGTGAGAAGCGGGTTGCTTCATCTGCTCAACGCGACCTGTGATAATTTCCACTGAGACTATGGAATTTAGACTGTAAAAATAATAGTGGAGACGGTCTTGCATAAACTGAAATCTTCCTGTAGAAGAGATGTATGCCAACACTCGTGAAGTTTATCATCTAAGACAACTGTGCTCTATTGGAGTGCCTCATTATTATTGTGAACCTTCTCATGTAGGCTTATGCTGTCTTGTGATTGAGTGAATAAAACCTATGTCCTCTGAGTTTGTGCTCTTGTCGTTACTGAAGTGGTGTCTGTAAGAGAAAGAGATGGGGGAGGGGGGGGACAGATCCAGACAAAGATATATTATAACCCGTCATACCCTGGAAGTTTATGTGGCGTAGTAGATATTTATTTATTTATTTATTTAGTTCTTCCGCTTTCCCAGAGGGGGTCAGTTGGACCCCAGCTATGCTTTTCATGTTAATATATATATATATATATATATATATACTTAAATGTCATTTTTTTTACTTCTCCCCGCTGTCTCAGAGGGGTCGTTTGGACCCTCGGTTATGTTTTTCATTTTATTTCATTTCCTAACCCCTCCACGCTCGCTGTCCCAGATGGGGTCGAGTGGACCCTGGCTATGCTTTTCATTTTGTTTATTTATTTATACTTCCTTCCCCGTCCCCCTACTGGCCCAGAGGGGTCGGTTGGATCCCGGTTATGTTTTATTTGTTTTTTTTATCTTTTTTTTTGTTGTCTTTATGTCTTTGTTTCGGGGAGGAAAATACTTTTTCTCGCCTCCAGTGATATCTACCTCACTCTGTACAAGCACTGTGTAAGGACTGCGGAAGGGTTAAGGGTTTCAAAGTAGATTTAGTTGTGTTGGTGGACCCAGCACAAGATTCAGATGATCTTGAAGGTGTCAGCACTAGCTGCTCTAATTTCTCAAATGCTGAGGTGGAAACTGTGTTTGTGTCAGAAAGTGATGATTCTACTGAACATTTGTCAGAGCTTTCTGAGATGGCGAGCACTACAAAACCAATATATTTCTAGCTGTTGATCTGTTGAGAACCAGCATTACAGTTTACATTGATGATTTTGAGGTTTGCAATCCTCTTGGAACCTCACGCAAAAAACACAAGCTTTGTGGTGTATATTGGGTCTTGGATAATTTGGCTCCAGGCTCTAATTCAGCTCTTTCATCTATTTATCCAGCTGTACTTTGTAAAAGTGGGGATTTAAAGACATTTGGGTTTGAAAAAGTGTTGGAACCCCTTTTAATAGATCTTGTGATCTTAGAACAACACAGTATATTTATCGCTCAGTTGAATGAGTTTGTTAAAGGCTCTGTAAATTGTATAGTAGCAAATAACCTAGCTGCTCATGGACTTGCAGGTTTTGTTGAAACTTTTTCTGGAGAATACATATGTAGATTCTGTGTCGCTAAGAAAAGGAGGCGTTTTTGAGTATAGAACACGTGAACTCCATCAAACTCATTTACTGACAGTCACCTTGCCTGCTGCTAACATTTTCCACCACTAGGGGCCACGGGAGCTGGAGGACCGAGGGTGTGACAGGTGCACATCATTATCTCATCAGGTCGGAGGACTATATGAGGGCGGCTCGCCAACACCTCTACGCCTGAGTGTTTTTCTCCACCGTGGTAGTACTACCTGGCCATCAACTTTGAAGTCTTGAAGAATTGTTTTGAAGATATGTTGACTAACTTCCTGTTTACCTTGTCTTAAGAACCCAAGCCTTGCTCCTCGCTGGAGATCTTTGAAGAATACCTTAGACCACAGTCTGGACTCTGGATCTTTTCCAGGCTGGCAGCCCGCCCTGAAAATACACCTGTCCGGTAAAGCGAACCCTGTCCGCCCTCCAATGGTTCCTCCTGGATCATCTGAGAAGCCCCAATGGAATCAGAACAGCTTCTCTGTTCCCAGACTCGCAAACCTCTCCCCCCTGGTGGATCGCCCCACCTGAATTATAAGACTAACTTTCTAATAGGTTACTTTGGTCCACTATCTGAACTCACTTTTGTCGTTTTACCTTTCAGTCTGACGGCCTGCCAGGTTCCCACGCTCCATGTACATTTCTCGAATTGTAAATAAACTTTGAAAACGTTTCTCCGTTTTGAGTGTTCTCTGCATGTGGGTCAAGTCGGCCTTAAAAACTATGACATTTACAATCTGCATAGGAAACTATAAGCCTGTGTTGTGGGTTTAAACGTGATTGTGTTTTGACTAAAACTCTCACTGACTTTGATGTTACTACAGGCTTTCCCCCAGATATAGTACATGATTTATTTGAGGGCATTATACCTGTAGAACTAGCTAATTGTTTGGCTGTTTTGATCTCTAAAAAGTATTTTACCTTAGAAAAACTTAACAATTCTATCAAACATTTTGAATACAAATGGGGAGATAAAACAAATTGTCCTAATGTCATACCACATACTTACTCTAAGAACAAAACTATAGGTGGGAATGCACACGGAAATTGGGCTCTGCTTCGCTTGTTGCCTCTTTTTTTTGGCCCCCTTGTTCCAGAAGATGAAAAGGCCTGGCATGTTATTTTGAATCTCAAGGATATAGTGGAGCTTGCCGTTGCCCCTATCCACTGTGATGAGTCGGTAACATATCTTGAGTTAAAAATCGATGAGCATCGCCAGCTATCCCAAGAACTTTTCCCAAATAACCATCTTCTCTCTAAACACCATTTTGTTGAGCACTATACTGTTCTGATACATGTCTTTGGTCCTCTCATTCATAAGTGGACGATGAGATTTGTGGCGAAGCATAGTTTTTTTAAACAGATTCCTCGCCATACCAACTGTTTCAAAAACATACCTCTCACACTTGCCAGAAAACACCAGCTCGCGATTGTTTCTCATTTGCACACATCTGATGAGAAAAAGCTGTTGGTGGTAACTAGTGTTTCATCAGTCTCTATTGATATGCTCCAAAATGACAATGCAGCTGCCATTAAGCAAAGACTGCCAGATGAGGCTGATGTGCACATTGCAAAGAATGTGTCATATAATGATATTGACTACAGCCAAGGAATTATTGCTATCCATAGAGAGTCATTTGGTCTACCTGACTTTGCTGAGATTTTGCAGCTTAGTATCTTGGAAGGGAAGCTATATTTTTTGTGAGAATGTTCTCTGCTTGGTATAGGGAGCATTTTAGAGCTTTTGAATTAACCACGTCACATGTGAGGGAGGTGGCTTTCATTGCACATGAGGAACTGGTTGATGAATACCCACTAGCTTCTTACTCTGTTGGAGGACTGCGTCTGGTTATTCTAAATAATATTTGTAAGCATTTTTATTTGTTTATGTTGTGTATCAGTTTTCAAAGTGGTGCGCTTTACATTTGGTTTATTACATGTTTAAAATAAAATTGCTTGTCAAACTGAATGATTTTCAGCATTACAAAACATGAATCCATTTATTTCTGACTTTTAAACAAAGAATCAAAAATGTGATTAAAATTATATTTCCTGACTGAAACCTGTTGTAATTTGAGCAAATTATTTTTACAACTGTTTTTAAATTCTGTTTTTCTTTTTGTGTGTGGTGAGGGCTTATACTGAAAATGAAAGGTCTTCAGTAGCTGTTGAAACCTGCAGATTCCTAAAACTGAATAACTCCATCGATGATTGGCTAAGGGAGCAGCCGCAGATTTGGTGATTCTCTTCTCTCTTCATAGAGATTAACACTTGTGCTCTGTTTTCACAAAGAGCTATGTATTTTAAAGGTGCACAGAAGAGTACGTGTGCCTAATTGTTGCTTGTTGATGTGCCACAAAAGTGCCATTACTGAAAGAGTTTCTTAATGTTTTCAGATATTCAAAATGACGTCACCTCTAAGATTGAGAATAATCCTGGGTGAAGATGCCAGGAAGTCGATTCTGCCAGCAGGGACACCGGTCTCAAAAGAAGAATTGTGCCACACAATAAAGACAAGCTTTGGATTTGAGCAAGATATTTGACTTCAATATCAAGATAAGGATTTTGGAAACGACTTCATAAATCTGTCAGAGATTTCAGAAGTAAAGGACAAAACCACCCTTAAGGTGATCTTCTTGCAAAGTCGAGAGCAGGAAGGTGCAAGAACCCTTTAAAGTCAAGCAAGCAGGAGCCCAACAGACTCTTTATCCCTCTCTTCTGATGGCACAGAGCCTATTTCATCTTCAAGTTCATCACCATCCTCAAGGCAGTGGGTTTGGCCAAGTGTCTTCACCGTACCACAGTTTAGCTACAATGCTGAATTTGAGCTTGAGAAGCCACCAAAACTGAAATCCCAAATTCTGGAAGGACTAGCAGAGGAAATATACCACTTTAAGCCTACCCTACAGACAATGATCTGACAGATGTTGGAGAAGCTCTTGTGAGAAAGCATCCTTACCTTAGAGAGCAGGGTTCTTTCAATGGCTGCTATGGATGGAAAATTATCCTAAAATATAAAATGGCTAATCTCTGCACCAAACTGAGGGGCCTTGGATGTGCTGAGGTGACCATAAATGGTGACAACCGACAGGCAGCCTTCAATGTGAAGAAACCCAAAAAAGCTGAAGTTAACTACTGTTCACAGCATCCAAGAGGAGAAACAACAGAAAGTGTGGAACAGGTGAGAGTTGCATTGCTTTCTGAAATGACTAAAAGAAACAATAACTCTATTGTGAGTGAAAAAATGGAAAAGACTTTCTCATATAGAAGGCAAGAAATTCTTCATTAGCTGATGGTTGCACAGTTCAAAAGCGGATGGCCAGGTCTGTTCACTTCAACATATTCACTTCCCATTGAATGCATATGTTTTATTTAAGTATGTAGAGCTTAAGTTGTTTTAACTCATCCTACACCACTTAAGAACTTTAGGACAACAAATTTAAATCTTGTTGAATGAACAACTAATGTGTTAATCAAGGCAACTAGTGTTAGTTGTGCCTAATTAACCAACATGGGGTTTGATGATTTTACTTATATCAGTCTAGTTCTTTCAGTTAGATTTACCTTTATTTGTTGCACAATACATTTATCAACCCATTACTTTACAATAAAAATGACAAACAGATAATAATCAAATAAACTTTATTAACTGGATTTAACAGTCATAAAAGCTTATTTGTCAAAATTTACCATGCATTACAACATTACATGAAAGTGAACCATATCTATACAGGAAATTACATCTCTGACAGCCAATGGCCAAACTGAAACTGACAAGACTAAAAAATAAATACAGATATACCAAAATGGCTAAATAAGCAAATTAATGTCAAAATTCTATAAAAATATTTAAAAAATACATTTTTGTATTAAGTTATAAAATGAGACAAATCGATGTTACTATTGTCAAACAAAGAAAATGTAAGAAATAAAGTACCCTGCCACACCGCCTGCCGATGGTTGGAGTCTATGCCCGCTGGTGTACTTGTGGTTCTCGGTGTCTGCGGCCAGGTGCTTTGGTGTGGGCTGGCTCACTCCCGGTGGCTGCTTGCCTGACCCCCTGGGCTCTGTCGGGCCTCTGCTTGGGGGGTGGTGTGTCCCGGGGTCTTGGGCCTCTGGGTCCATGGCTGGATCTGCTCGGGCGTGGACGGCTGCCGGCGGGGCCTGTGGACTCGTCGCTGCGGCTCCCTGGGGCTTCTGCACTGTCGCTGCTGGGTGGTTCCCCTGGGACTCTCCACTGCTTTTCTCTGGGGGGGTTGCGGTAGTACCGGCGGTGGTTCTCCTGGGGTTCCTGTGCTTTGGGAGGCCTTTAGATGTCTGTGGCTCGGATCTCCTCAGTGTCCGTCCAGGGACCATGGGGCAGGCCTGTGGGTCCTCACACTCGCTATTGCATATTTTTGTGGAGAAACCTTGTATACAAAACGCGTCCACACCCATACTTACAGGTGTTAAGCTACACAGATGTTCTATTTTGGGCTGCAACTCTCACTAGGTACATTTTACATTCAGAATTACCGTGTACTATTTTGTTAAAAAAAACAAACAAAAAACAGCTGCAGGTGTATAAGCAAGCAGGGTGTAATCTTGTATTCTCTTTATCCTTCTTTCTCTCCTCCACTCTTTCCTCTTTTTCTCCATCTCTCTCTTTTTTAAGCTTCTTTTTTCCTTTTCATTTCAGTCTCCGTGTCCGTAACAATTGAAATATTCCCAAAGAAGTTTATAATAAAGTTTATTTTATAAATATCAAGCAGAGCTTTAAAGCATTAGCTGTGATGCTCTGCTTGTGAAAGTAAATCTGTTGGGCAATTTCTTGGCACTCAGACAACAATTCTGAGCGATACTCTGCCGGACAGGACACGGTGTATAAAAAAAAAAAAAAGAAATAAAGTACCGAAAAATATTTGAGGCAATACACAAAGAAACATTTTAAAGGAAAATCTATAGAAAAAAAGGGATTCAAAAGGAAATACAATTGAACTTAAATGGAAGTACAGGGTACTTAATATCAAACCGCAAACCACATATAAAAACAGTCCAGATGAACCTAGCAATTAACAGTTCCTGAGGAAACCCCAAAATGCAATAGAACTATAAATAGTTGTTTGTCTGTCGATAATGTCAGTCGAGGATGTGGAAGATGTGTATATAATTGGATGTTTGATATCAGGATTTCTGCTTTTTGGAGTCAGCGGTTACCTGGCATATCGAGAAATTCGGAGAATGTCAGCAGCTGTTCTGGCCATTGTAAGGCTGCCTGGCATGTGTGATGGGATCTTCAGAGCGATCAACACTCAGACTGAGATGTTACGTGAGCTGAATCGCAGACTGGATGAGATCCTTACACAGGATCGCAGGCAGGTTGTGGTTCCTGGACTCAGGGGTGAAATGGGATAAATCTTGGAGAAAGTTGTTCGCTCGGATCTGGCGAAAGACCAGGAATTTGGCTGTTTGGATTCGCCTTTGAGAAGCACCAGCGAGACTCTCAAGGCTGATGGAAAATTAAGAGTCAGCCTAACCCAAATAATTATTGTTTTTCTGAATCTGGCTCCCCTGCACGGCCTTGATGGCTGGCTTTCTTCAACTTCTCCTGGAAGTTATGTAAACATGACGCACTGCTCCCTCTGCCCCCTCCTTTCCTTGAGGACACCTGTGGACCTGCTCAGAACTTTGTGGCCGGTTGATGAACATTCCAACGTACCATCAAGGACAATGGCCTCTGGGACAGTGCTTCATGGACTTACTTGCACACACTCACTTGCACACACACACATGCTCAAGATAAACATATGCACCCATCACACCACCTTCACCGTTCCCGGCATGATGTTGCTTTGTCAACTTGTTGCTTCTTTGTGCTGAGGTTTTTTGCAATCTCAAACTGTATCCTGCTAAGGATAAAGTGTGAAATATGATTTTTTGTCCCTCTACTTACCTAATGTGGCCTCTTTTCTCATCTAGCAAGGGCAGCGCCTGTGAGTGGGCAGCAAAGCCTCGGTGACCCGTCCCCCCCTTGTCTTGTGTCATGATGTATGTTTGGATGGATGTTACTGGAATTCTAATTTCCCCTCAGGGATCAATAAAGTATCTTTGAATTGAATTGAAATAAAAATGTTGACTTTGTTCTACAAATTTCAAACATAAATACTTTGTAACAGGCGCAGTTGGTAGCACTGTTGCCTTGCAGCAAGAAGGTCTTGGGTTCAATTCCCGGCCTGGGGTCTTTCTGCAAGGAGTTTGCATGTTCTCCCCGTGCATGCGTGGGTTCTCACCGGGTACTCTGGCTTCCTCCCACAGTCCAAAGACATGCCTGTTAGGTTAATTGGTCTCTCTAAATTGCCCTTAGGTGTATGAATGAGTGTGTGCTTGGTTGTTTGTGTGTTGCCCTGCGATGGACTGGCGACCTGTCCAGGGTGTACCCTGCCTCTCGCCCATAGACTGCTGGAGATAGGCACCAGCTCTCCCGTGACCCACTATGGAATAAGCGGTAGAAAATGAATGAATGAATACTTTGTAACAGTCTTATAATTACACAATTAAAATTATTGCCAACTATTTGTACTATGCAAACACCCCTCAAAAAAACAAAGAAAAAAAATACAGCGGGAAGAAAAAGAGGGGGACACTTCAAGTATATCAGTTACATTATGTTCATCCAACACATGACAAAGCATTATGCTGTGTGTGAATTAGTTCTTACTACAAGTAACAATAAAATAACAGAAGAGCCCAAGTCTTATTACTGATCCATTCAACTCAAGACAAACATAAAAATCCCATCTGCACTGCTGTATACAAGGTCAAATGACAAACAGAGAACAAACAAAAAAAGAATTTAAAAAAAAAATCAAAAAGAAAAAACTGATAGTAAAATATACAAAACAGCTCTGTTGGTTCTGTTGAGAGGAAGAAACATAAAGCAAAAAGGAACCTTTGAAACCGAAAGCAGATTCAACAAATCAAGATATGGTGAGGAAGGTGTAGCAATGCCATATAAATGTATTTTTGGAAATTAAAAAGTGAAGGCAGAAGAAAGGTGAAAATGGATTTTTGCATTGCACTAATGGATGGTCTGTATCAGTTATTTTCAAGTGCACTCACCCCATAAGCTTGTTTTTCAAAAACTGTGCCTTTTGGAGAGAGTCTTTGTCCATCTAGATTTAGAAGTATCTTCTGGAAGACCTCAAATGGCCAACTTAAGTTGTGTAGGATGAGTTAAAACAGCTTAAGCTCTATGTACTTAAATAAAACATTTGCATTCAATGGGTAGTGAATATGTTGATCCAACGCAATATAATTGAATTCAATCACCAAAAGGCCAATGTGTTAATTTGACACTTTTAAAAATGGGTCATTGTACTTGATTCAGTAACATGGAAATAGGTGCCACAATCAAATTACGTTCATCCAACTAGTTATTTTTTTTGAGTGCAATGGCAGCCCACTCCTTCCTATAAGCGAGTTGCGCATCTCGGGCCGTGCAGTGCATTATGGGTAAGGGCATTGTTTTGGCTACCAAACCACATGCAACGATGGTGGAAAGTAACAAAGAGATCTTTGATTTGGACCATTTCAAATGCTGGAAAGTTAACAATTTAAAGCGTTATGGCAATCGGCAGAAACGAAAGGAAGAACTGGCTGCCCTAGCATATGCTGCATCGATCCAAAACCTGCCGTTGTTTATGACAAAGGAGGATGAGAGAGATGGAGTCAAAAAAGACAACCATTCCTCGTTGGTAGTTGAAGACAAATAAATTTCCGACCCCTTGAAGGCAACTGACGGATGGTTGGATGATGTCTGGGGCCTGAAACTGTAGCCACCTTGAATGTTATCTTATATTGCAGAGTATTTGCTCAGCAGGAATGAGAAGTTGCTACTCCACCAGCTTTGCAATGACTACAAGGAAGGTTGGTGTGGTGTTTGTTTTTATAATTTGACATAAATCAGCTTTAGGACATTTGGGGTGGGACGACATACAATAATAACCAATTGTGAAATGAAAATAGGCACACTTAATTGATACGAGCATTTTTTCATAATTGTGATTGAACGGAGGTTTAAAACTACATGTCTCTTTGCAATTGTGATTTTTCCACCACTGTTCAAGCCTAAAAAATACATTGGAGCAATTGAAAATGGCACCATGTGCACCGGTCTTTGTATAGCAAGTATATTAAAGGCTTTAAGTTTTAAAACCAATGCCTGTGAACCTTATGTTCACATCCGCTACCTTCACTCCACACAAATCACAGAGGCGGCGTGGTTGATTTGGTAGCCAAAACCTTTGAACTTGATTAAACCCCACATGCGCAAATGCGTTGCGCAACTCGCTTATAGGGATAGGATAAATGCAGAGAAAGATTTCATTGGAATGTAAAATTATAATGACAAATAAAGATTATTATAGATTACACTCACTGCAATATTTGTGACACAAAGTGCAAGGCCAGTGACGGGAATACTTCTAATCTGAGGAAGCACCCAATTAAGCAAAAGATTTTTCTCAAGGCTGAACCATGCGTAATTTCTGACAACCTGAGGTCTACGACTACAACTCATGCATTCGGCACCATTAGCACGCTTGCATCCATTAGCGACTCGTCTGCAGCCAGCAACATGGGAGAAAAAATATTTGAAACAACTGAGATATTACAATGCAAACACCTGGATGTGGATGGTGACATCATACATTAGTTTCTGAGGACATGTTTGTGGAGACCAAGACCTTCTGCACTTGCAATAACAACAAACCTGGGTTCATTTCTCATCTGAGGAAGCTGTGCAAGGATAAGTAAGAAGCTTACTCCAGTGGGGACCGGGCTCTGTATAAGCAGGCCAAGAATAAATTGACCAAGGAGATCAAATCAGCAAAGAGAAGCTACAGTGAGAAGCTAAAGAAACGTTTCTCACATGGAGACACCCCTGCAGTTTGGAATGATTTAAACGACTTGGCTGCTTACAGGAACCCTTCCCCAACCCTGAACAGAATCCTCGCCTGGCAAATCAACTGAATGGTTTCTACTGCAGGTATGAAAGCAGCAGTTCACACCTCAAACCAACACACCCCATTCAGACACAAATACACCCTCTGCCTGCCCTTAACCCTCTCTGAGATGTAAAAAGGCTCTTTCAGCACCCGAATCAAGGAAGGTCTCAGGATCTGATAATTTCTCACCATCATGCCTGACAGTCTGCGCTGACCAACTAGCACCCATCTTCACTCAGATCTTCAACAAGTACTGGAGCTGTGTGAGGTTCCCTCCTGCTTCAAACGTTCCACTATTATCTCAGTACCCAAGAAACCCACCATCACAGGATTAAATGACTACAGGCCTGTCG
Source organism: Girardinichthys multiradiatus (assembly GCF_021462225.1). Classification (NCBI taxonomy): domain Eukaryota; kingdom Metazoa; phylum Chordata; class Actinopteri; order Cyprinodontiformes; family Goodeidae; genus Girardinichthys; species Girardinichthys multiradiatus. The sequence continues at coordinate 8,606,085 of NC_061801.1, forward strand.
CCCTGACATCTGTGGTCATGAAATCCTTTGAGCGACTGGTGCTGAAGCACCTGAAGGACATCACAGCCCTCCTGCTGGACCCCCTGCAACTTGCCTACCGGGCAAACAGGTCGGCAGACGATGCAGTCAACTTGGGACTACACTTCATCCTGCAACATCTCGACCACCCAGGGATGTACGCCAGGACTTCAGCTCGGCCTTCAACACCATCAACCCAGATATCCTCCATCAGAAGCTCACCCAGCTCAAAGTCTCAGCCTCCACCTGTCCGTGGATCACCAGCTTTCTTAAGGACAAGCAGCACCAGGTGAGGCTGGGGAGCTTCTTCTGCCGCACAAGAACCATCAGCACCGGCACCCAGCAGGGGTGTGTTCTCTCCCCACTCCTCCTTATCCTTTACACAAATAACTGCACCTCAGGGGATACCGTCTGTGACACTCCTGAAGTTAGCAGATGACACCGTTATTGGTCTGATCCAGAACAGTGATGGGTCTGCATACGGTCAGAAGGTAGATCGGCTGGTACACTGGTGTGGTCAGAACCAACCTGGAACTTAACCCACTCAAGACTGTGGAGATGATGGCGGACCTTTGGAGAACACCCCTTTCACCATCCTCAACAGCAGTCTCTACTTTGGACCATCTCTGGTCCCTAGGAACCAACATTTCTCAAAACCTGAAATGGTCCTCACACATAGTCAATGTTCAGAAGAAGGCCCAGCAGAGACTGTACTTCCTGAGGCAACTCAAGAAGTACAACCTTCCACAGGAGATGCTGGTCATCCTCTACGCTGCCATAATTCAGTCTGTCCTGTCTTCATCCATCTCAGTGTGGTTTAGCTCATCCACAAAACAGGACAGGTCCAGACTGCAACGAACAATCAGGTCTGCAGAGAGAATAATCAGGGCTGACCTTCCCTCAATCGAGGACTTATACAGGTCTAGGGTCAGGAAAAAGGTTGTTAAATCTCTGCAGACCCCACACACCCTGCACATAAACCGTTTAGACTTTTACTGTCAGGTTGGCGCTACAGAGCAGTAGTCTGCCAATACCAGCCGCCACAGAGACAGTTTTTCCCCCCAGGCTGTTGCTCTGATGAACACTTGAAAGTCAGAGATTCAGAACAATACCATGAATACTTGGACTGATCTCACATTATATTCTATTCTAAAGTAAATTGTGTATATATGTACATTTAAATAGGTATTTTTCATTTTTCCATTATTATAAAAAACAATCTTCACTGAGAGCAAAGTGTTCCAAAGTTAAATCACCTGTGTGTTGTGTGTACAAACCTGGCAATAAAGCTGATTCTTTTTGTTCTGATATATTCCTTATAGTGTATATATTGAGAAATAAATATGTTAAATTGAACATTTTTGATTTGATAATTAAACAAATTAATATTTACTACCACATTAACACAGACAAAAGTACCGAAAATTGGTTTTGTTGAGTACCGATACCGTTTCCCAGGTACCGGGCATTGGTACCGTATCGGTTCAAATGTGAAAGGTACCCATCCCTATTCATCACTGTATAACGGCATCCTTGATGTGTCCACAATCAGATTGCAGAGTACGGATTACTGTTTGTGTCCACTTTTCATGTCATATTTACAGCGTCTTCCACAGGACAACGTCTGGTCCAGAGAAAGGGTGGTTTCGAGGAACTGGAAGTCCGGGAGGCAAATGCCAGCAGGAGATGTTCTGGAGACAAAGCGCATTGCAAAGCACAGGGTGCACGTAGAGAGGGCTATTGCTAAAGTAAAAAAGTTTAAGATCGTGTCAGACAAAATTCCTAATACAAGATTAGGAATCACAAATCACATCTGGTATGTGGTGAGCATGCTTTCAAACTTCCAGCCACACATACTTAAGGGACAGTAGTAGCATCAATTATTACATCACATTACTTACACTTGAACTTGTCCTTTTTACTCACCACTGTTAAGCTTTCTGTTGACATGAGCTATGGAAGGTGCTATAGAAATAAAGATTTCTGGATACTATATGATGAAGATTATTTTTCTCTTTTTTTAATCACATAAGCACCTTTTAAGAATATGTAAAATCCAATTTTCATGAAACAACAAACCTGAGCGGAAAAATATTTTGCACAACACCAAGGAGTGCTACTTGATAATGACTGGCTCGCTCAAATGTTCTCTGCTTCATCTCACCTGGTGGCTTAGACCACACTCCACAGCATACTTCCAGCCTCCAATTTTGACCTCTGGTGCAGAGGCATCTGTAATGTAGCTTATGGGTGAATCTGACATCTCCCTCAGTAGATTATACACTCCTGTCCCTAACTCTTTCCTATAACAAATACATTCACAAGTGAGTATTGTCTTTGATGTCACACAGTGCACAGGAATACATTCTGAAAAGTGTGATTGACAATGTTGCTGAAGGATATGTGAATAAGAAAAAAAAAACATACTTATTGTGGATAAAACTGGACATGATGGGTATTGCACCGACTACGCCAAAACAAATTCCTTGTATGTCCAAAAACGTACTTGGCAATAAAGCTTTTCTGATTCTGATTCTGATTCTGATGATGATGGGTTTCCGCTTGCGGTTGACTTTGGCCTTGGCTACCACCACACTGCTTACAGGTTGTCCATAAATCTTTTTCCCCCTAGCTTTGTGCCACTGCTGGTGCTGGCTTGTGCTGGAGATGTCAGCATTTCTGGCACGGCACAGGTCCACGGAGTGCATAAGCTCCACAATATAAGAGCAAAAACCCGGTGACCTGTTTTAAGACAACAGTAGCATAACCACTTTTTTAATGCTTTTGACAATAATGTACATAGCTACTTACAGCAACTGCACATGAGTGCTTTGACATATAACCTTAGCTATATCCATGAACCTACAGTAACAAGCTAGCCACTAATGAAAGTTTAGCTAGCTAGACAACCTACCGGTAACAATCATATTTGTCTAATACATTACTTAACTAAAATAAAAAAGAGAACTTACCCTGCAGTACAGGAGCAGGACTGATCCAAAAGAGTGTGCTGGCTGCATTTGAGGTAGAGGTCATGGGGTTTCTCCGATTTTGCTTGAGCCTCGAGAATTGTTGTGTCCCCTTCATTACGTATTGTAATATTTTTAATATAACCCTCCACGGCATATTGTAACCCCTTTTGCCTCGATCTGGAAGATATCCAAAACGAGTCACTAACACACACTGGTAAACAAGCTATCCCTGTCATGACATGTGCTAACACTCTGTCGGCTACAGAAAGCTTGACGGGCATAGTAACAGTAACTAAGGGGGCGGGGCTTTTGCGAAAGGTCAATTCTATTATTAGACTTATTTAACCGGCAAATAAATTTATACATAAGTTTCCTTAAACAAGCCATCAATAACCTGACATTAGCAGACACAAACAGTTCACTGGCACTGCTCCATCTGGGCTTCTTTAACAAAAGTCTTAATGCATCATTATAAGCCACCTTCAATCTCTGAAGGCTGGCTTTTTTATAATTGCACCACAAGTGTGCCATGTACAGTGATGTGCAATATGATCTAAGCAAGTTCAGTTTGACTTCATCAGAACAATATCCAAATTTACGAACTAGAACATTAGCTTGAGTATATAACATTCGAACCTGACGGTAAATGTCCTCATCATCTGATAGACGGTCTGTCAGCACATGACCAAGATATTTCGCTTCCTTTTAGAAGGATTAAATTTAACATCATGAAGTTCACCGTATACCGAACATCCATTAAGCAGCGTCTGAAGACCAGCTGAACTAGGACTGAAAACTACTAAGTCATCAGCATACATCAAGCAGTTTACAACTGTCTCCAACCACACAGCCAGTTTTACACACTTAACTGCTTATATAGGTCATTCATATAAAAATTGAACAATACAGGGGAGAGGATGCCTCCCTGTCCGACTCCATTACTGACCCGAAAGGGTGCAGACACACAGTTATCCCACTTGATCTGCATGGTTTGAATGGCATACCAATAAGTCAAATGCCTCACTATATATCTAGGGAGACCAGCTTGTCTCAATGTCAAAAACAATTTCCTGTGGTTTACCCGGTCAAAGGCTTTTGTGGCATCTAAAAAACACAGAAAGATCGTAGAGTTCTTGTTATTATAATTACTCACTATTTCCTTTAGACCATATATGCACAGATCAGTGCCATGCTTAGGCTTAAACCCAAATTGATTATCTGTAGACATTCTTATATTTTCAAATCTTGGCAGAAGAATTAATTCAAAGATTTTAGACAGAGTACTTTCAAGGCCAATGGGTCTATAATTATCAGAGCTGCCAACTTTTCCTGCTTTGTTTTTAATCACAGGAGATAGAAGCACCTTCATCAAAGAATCAGGAATAAAGCCATGCACAATAAAACCAGTGAAACACAATGCAAGAAGAGGACCTTAAACTTGCAAATTTGAGATGTTCAGCAGAAATAAGATCCATTCCTGTAGATTTATTGGCAGTCTTTTAATGGCCTGGTAAACCTCGTGAGTTCTGATAGCTTCTACAAATTTAACATTGTCAGCCTGGTAGGGTTCACTCTGAACACAGGTAAATAGCTTGCTATAATACCGTTGCCAAAAATCTGCAATCAGATTCGCCCCAGAGATATCATCTACTGTACAAGGAAGAGAAGATTTAGTATTATTTATAATTTTAACCTCTTTCCAAAAGGCTTTTGTATCCTTACCTACCAGGTTATTTGCCAAAGAATCCGCCCTCATGGTTTGCTCATTCTTTCTAATGAATCGTATAACATATTTATATTTTGCATTCGTCAACTTTTTATGTTCAAATATAGGACCCTGTCTAGGTTCACCTGCTAGAGCCCAAGAAGTAGTAACTTCAGGGGCTTCAGCATGATGTTGAGACACATATGTGTTCCAACCAGGCCTAATTTTGACCATTGAATTACTTTTATTATAAGGCAGGTTAGCTTCCAATAAAGCTTTAATTATATCAGAAAATAACCTGGATAGATCAGTTTTATACTGTATATGTTGTTTTGTGTTTTGCAAACACTGAGCTTATATCTGAGATGTCTGCGTTCATGTCACCCATCACAAAGACACTATTCACTTTCTCAGATTGTATAAAAGAACTAATAAAAGCAAGCTTACTAAGATACTCTTCTTCATTATGAAGACATTCAAAGGGAGCATATACACATTTAAAATAGTGAATTCTTTATGCTGTGATACATGTACTGCAATACACCAGTCCATACCAAGTCTAATGACATTTATCATTGAGTCCAAACTTTTTTTTCACAGTAGAGCCACTCCTCCTGATATCCTTCCTCTTTTAATTCCCATACTGAGGTCGATAGAAGACTCTCCAGCACCAAGGAAACTATCATTAATGGAGCTTAGTCCTTGTAAGTCTTGCTTGGCTAAAAAAGTTTCTTGTAAGCACAAGATGTCGCAGTGCTGGAACAACTGATCAACAACAAAACGGCGAGCTTCATCATCCGCACTCTGACCTAAGCGCAGGCCACAACAGTTGTAAGAAATAACTTTGATGTCCATAGCAGACAGAGGAGCGTATATCCATGGAGGAGAGAGCAGCTCTTGTGCCAAGCCGCTCAGTTTAATAAAGCGTGAGCACGGATTTCTACTGGCTTCGTTTTTTTTTGTACCTGCTGACACTTGCCAGGCTCCGTGAAATACAACAGCTGGAGCATCAGTTAAATGTGGATGAGGTGCCCCGAAAGCTGGATGATTTTATTTATTTACCCAAAAACTAATGTATTTTCACTTGCAAGCAATAAAGAACACTTAATGAAATAAAAGGACAATTGTCTTTAGTTAGAGAAGTGATTGGTAAATCAGAAATTATTATAACTATGATTATATATAAACTCACCACAGGCAAGCCTAGAACTCAGCGTGGAGTCATGCACAGACCCAGACATTGTTAATGTGGGCTGCATCATACATGATCTTCACAGATGGTTTGTCAACTACATTTATATTAAACACGTATGTAATACAGAATAGGGTAGAAAATCCTTTATTGTCCCACAATGGGGGAAATTTGGGTGTGTCAGAAACAAAGTAAAAGGCAATAAAAGCATCCAGGTTCATACATCACTAGAACCATAGAAAAAGTTACCAGAATAGACTATAAGAACCAATCGAGGTCACAAAAAGTTTGAAGAGGCTGTATAGTAAAGGAGAATAAAACCCAGGAAACATTAAATTTACATTTGAACAAACAGTGTGGTTATCAACAAAGCATACTCAGGTTAATTAAATAAGATGCACCATAGTCAGATGACAGAATCAATGTTAACACTTGTTGAGCAGATGATAAACTGTGCAATATAATATAAAACAAAACAATCTCCTTCATTCAGTGAAGGAGCAGTTAATGTAACTGCCATGTATGCAGCGAATGATGCCTGGAAACCCAGAAATATATGAAAAGATAATGCATGAAGTCTCACAATGTGATACCGACTAAATTACTGCTTTCACTGATACCTGCGGTTCTGTAAAATTCTTCTATTATTCTTGTGTGTCTGTGTGTTAGGGAGTGGTGGTTGCTCCCATCTAGAATCACAGTTAAACTTTAACTAAACCTAAGCTATGTATGTCTGATGACATAAACCAGAAATACACGTTTTACACAGAATTAAACCCTGGTGTCCTGTGTGACAGGTATGGACACGCAACACTCTGCTAAGGAGGACGACCTGACTTCACTGAATGTTTGCAATCGACATCATGGGCACCTCTGCTGTACAGTAACAGTTTAACCCTTTATGACCTACCATAGAACAAGTTTGCCAGAGCATATTTTTACAGTTGTACATGCTGTAGAGCCATTTTTTGGAGCATTTCAATTTGCTATACAGTAACACAACCCTTACATCCTAAATTTTTATATGTTGTATATAATAACTCCATATCAAGTAAGTAAATTGCAAAAAGTGCAATTAAGCACCAGAAAAATTTAAATTGTTTATTCTTTTGCACATATTTTCTTAAATACAGAAATTTCATAGCTGTATCCCTCAAATATTACAATATAAAAAGGTTGCACAAAACCCTTTCAAACAACAGGAAATTTATTTGGACTGTTTCCATAACTTCATTTTTGAAATACACTAATTTTTATGAACATAGAAAGAAAATAAAATAAAATGTACATTGTTAACAGTTTGAGAAAAACATAATATGTACATCAAAATAAACTATTTACAGAAGTGTAATTAAATCTCTAAGTTTGCCAGATACCTATGAGCACACATATGTACATAAGACCATCTTCAAACAATAAAAAGTGCCAAAAACAACAAAAATGAAAGTGAAATTGTGAGCGAAGTTTACCGTGAAAAAACTACAACTACTGGGAAAAAAAAGACCCCTCCCGGGAAAAATCACCCGGGAAACGACATCACTTCCAGTTGTTGCGGACATTGGTGTGAAAGAACACCGTTTGATAGTTCATCCACCAATGTCATCACGCATATTCTGATGTAGGAAGTACACTTTGGTCTGGATTTTAATCTTTGTTTTTTGCGATTTTTTACTGGATTTCTCGACAGTTTCTGGAAAATAAAAACTGTGCTCTGAGACACGTGGTGAGTAGTATATTTAAGTTGAACTCTCCGGTTTCATTTGCAAAAAAAGTATTGTTCAAGCTTATTTGGTCGCAATTCTACAGGCGTTTAAAAATAGATATGCAAACGGAAGCGCCGGTGCTCCCGCCGGTCATAAAGAGTTAAGTACAACAGTAACATTCCTGACAGCACGACATACGGTTGCCTTTGAAGGATTTTCTGCGTCACCTATATTATACAAAAAAGCTGCTGTTGGCATAAAAACAATGTGCAATCGTTGTGCCATAGGAGCAATGTGTGGGCTGAGAATATTGTTGAGATACATTGACTGTGGCAAAAAACGGTAACGCTCCAAAATATATTTATTTGGAAAATGACAAGACATGGGTACCTTTCACATTTGAACAGATACGGTACCAAACTCGGTACCTGGGAATTGATAATGGTACTCCTGGTACCAGTTTTCAGTACTTTTGTGTGTGTTATGTGATATTAAAATGTTATAAAATAAAATCTCAGATTTTCCATTCAACATACACTACCGGTCAAAAATTTTTTAACCACTTTCTCTTTCAATTTTCTTTCTGTTTATAACAATTTCCATTGTGCGCAGATTCTCACTAAACGCATCAAAACTGTGAATGAACACACATAGATTTATGTAGCAAACAAAAAATTAGAAAAGAGCTTGAAATGTGTTTTATATTTTAGATTCCTTAAAGTAGTCGCCCTTTGCTGTGATGACTGAAACATTAACCTTTGGCCGTCTCTCAATGAACCTCTGGTAAGTTCTTTCAAGACTCTTTGGAAAACCATTTCAGGGGAACCACCTCATAAAGATCATGGAGAGAACGCCACGAGAGCAAAGGGGTAATCACAGCAAAGGGAGGCTAATTGGAAGAATCTAAAATAGAAACATTATAGCTTTTATTGAAGCTGCAAATCTAAAATAAAGCTGTAATCTAAAATATAAAAAATGTTTAGTTATTTCACATTTTTTGTTTACTACATAACTATGTGTTCCTTCAAGGTTTTGTTGCCTTTGGTGAGAATCTACAATGTAAATAGTCATGAAAAAAAAGAGACACATTAACTGAGAAAGTGTTTCTAAAACTTTTGACCAGTAGTGCCTGTACTTCTCAGTATATAAACTTTATTGAATATATCTAAACAACATCCAGCTGTGTATACTTTAACATCTCAGATGTTTCAAACATTTAACTACACAGATTTTGTTTTCTTAATAAGGCACAAATTTAACACATTACTTACATCCATAAGCAGGCGTGATAGTTGGTGCTGAATGCAGGGGTTGTAGCCATATATCTGCGGCTGACGAAAATTTTGCATTCTTGAGCCTCGACGACAATCTGATGCTTAACTAGGTGTTTCCTCAGATTAGACGTATTCCCCCCACTGGCCTTACACTTCACATCACAAATTGTACAGCGACCGTAATATGTTTGAGCATTCAAACCTTAGCTCTTCTCCTTTCTAGTGTGGATTCTCATGTGTGTGTTTAAATTTCCTTTTTGGCTAAATTTCTGTCCACATAGATCACAACAGAAAGGTTTCTGTCCAGTGTGGATTCTCATGTGTTTGTTTAAACTTCCTTTTCTGCTAAATCTTTGCCCACATAGATCACAACAGAAAGGTTTCTGTCCAGTGTGGATTCTCATGTGTGTGTTTAAATTTCCTTTTTGACTAAATCTTTGTCCACATAGATCACAACAGAAAGGGTTCTGTCCAGTGTGGGTACTCATGTGTCTGTTTAAATTTCCTTTTATGTTAAATCTTTGTCCACATAGATCACAACAGAAAGGTTTCTGTCCAGTGTGAATTCTCATGTGTGTGTTTAAACTTTCTTTTCGGCTAAATCTTTGTTCACATAGATCACAACAGAAGGGTTTCTGTCCCGTGTGGATTCTCATGTGTTTGTTTAAACTTCCTTTTCTGCTAAATCTTTGTCCACATAAATCACAACAGAAAGGTTTCTGTCCAGTGTGGATTCTCATGTGTTTGTTTAAACTTCCTTTTATGCTAAATCTTTGTCCACATAGATCACAACAGAAAGGTTTCTGTCCAGTGTGGATTCTCATGTGTCTGTTTAAACTTTCTTTTCGGCTAAACCTTTGTCCACATAGATCACAACAGAAAGGTTTCTGTCCAGTGTGGATTCTTATGTGTGTGTTTAAATTTTCTTTTCGGCTAAACCTTTGTCCACATAGATCACAACAGAAAGGTTTCTGTCCAGTGTGGATTCTCATGTGTTTGTTTAAACTTCCTTTTCGGCTAAATCTTTGCCCACATAGATTACAACAGAAAGGTTTCTCTTCAGTGTGGATTCTCGTGTGTATGTTTAAAATTCCTTTTTGGCTAAATCTTTGTCCACATAGATCACAACAGAAAGCTTTCTCTCCAGTGTGGATTCTCGTGTGTTTGTTTAAACTTCCTTTTTGGCTAAATCTTTGTCCACATAGATCACAACAGAAAGGTCTCTCTCCAGTATGTATTCTCATGTGTGTATTTAAAATTCCTTTTTGGCTAAATCTTTGTCCACATAGATCACAACAGAAAGGTTTCTGTCCAGTGTGGATTCTCATGTGTGTATTTAAAATTCCTTTTTGGCTAAATCTTTGTCCACATAGATCACAACAGAAAGGTCTCTCTCCAGTGTGGATTCTCTTATGCATGTTTAAAGTGCATTTTCCAATAAAGGTTTTTCCACAGTCTTCACAGCTAAACTTCAGTGCTGTCTGGACTTTCCTTGGCGATGCCACATTTTTCTTCGCTGTGAAACATTTCTTCATATCCAGCGAACTTAAAGATCCCATTTCTGAACTTATCATGTCTTTCTGAAGAAAGCCACGGTAAACCAATTGTTCAGCAAACTCAGGCGAGCTAAAAGTTTTGTTAATGTTTCCATCAGACTCAGGAACTCTGCTGTCCTTCCAGTCATTGTCCATGTCCTTAGATTTCAGTCCAGAGTCTGACAAGTGTTTGAGCTCAGAGAGTGGGTGCTTTACATCATCGGCCTTTTCATCCTTCTTAGTGTCTTCAGTTTCTGAGGAAATGGAACCATGTCCACGATCTTGTATCTTAATGGATTCTTCTCCATCAATGTCTTCTGGAAGCACTCTATCTATAATTTGGTCTTGATAAAGCTGTAAGAGCAGAGGGGACTGTTTATCATCCTCACTCTTTATGGGAGTAGCAGTGACTGGAAACCTGATGGCATCAATCTCCTCCTTCCCATTGAGCCGCTCTCCCCCCAGACTGGTGTAGACCTCCTCCTGTTCCTCCTTTATATGGTGGGGCTTTGGGTCATGTAGGCCAGCACAAGGTCTGGGGTCTGCAGGAGCTGCTTCTTTAACCATCAGCATCTGCTTAACATCTGCAGGAAACACTGAAACACATCTTGCATATTAGAAAGTTTTTTGACTTCAGCCTGGACTGAGTCGTTTTTTAATATATTTAGGTGCTTTGGTTACATTAAATTCTTTGATTTAATTACCATTTATTCTTATCCTTTTATTTTGCATTGTTTCATCTTATGTCTGTTGATTTATGTCATGGTCTATTCACTTATTCTCAACAACCATATACTGAAACCATTTTAGTCTTTCCACCTGGTATCTTTTATGTCTCCATTTTGCTTTTCTACGATTGTTTCCAGTTTGCCGCATAATTCATATTTTTAACTAGTTTCTATGTGGAATATTCAGGTTTTAAAGCAGGTACGATAAGCAATGAACATGTCAAGTTTTTCTCTGTTTAAATATTTATTTTAAAAACAATGACAGAAGTCACACCAGATGTTGGCAACTATCAAATACTCCTTATATAATAAGAAATTAAAGCCAATTATTCCACAAAGAAAGTTAAGGGTAAAAACTTGGAATGACACAGAGAATAAGTATTTAACATATGAAGAAATGGATGTCTGAAGGTGTATAAAAAGCCAAACAACCATATTAAATCTGTCAGCATTTAGAAAGCATCTTTTATATGTTCAAATCAATATCAGCTGGTGTAAAATTTATTGATACCCTGTAAGAAGGTTTCTTATTACTAAAGTATTGCACAGAGGGGTAAACCTGGTAAAAGCAAAGAGACTTTCACAAAAAGGTCTTACTATTGCAAAACATACTAATGGCAATGGTTACAGCTACATTTCTACGCTTCTGAATGTTCGATTGAGCGCTGCTCCAACCATAATCCTCAAGTGGAAAGGACAATTTCAACATAGACCAGTCAAAGCCAGGTGCCCCTACAAAGACTTCTAGTCTTTGGGTTTAATGTAGCTGTAATTAAACCTTTACTTAAGACCTTCGCTTGATCAATGTGACTTAATAAACTACAGACCTATATCAAATCTACCGTTCTCATCTAAAATTCTTGAGAAAATAGCTGCTAATCAAATGTGTGAGCATTTACACAGCAATGATCTGTTTGAAGAGTTTCAGTCAGGTTTCAGAGCTCATTATAACACTGAAACAGCTCTGGTGGAAGTCAATAATTATATTCTTATGGCCTCAGATAATGGACTTGTGTCTGTACTTGTCCTGTTAGATAGCAGTGCTGCATTTGATACAGAAAAGCTGGAATACACTGGGGGAACAGCGCTAGGCTGATTTAAATCGTATTTGTCTCAAAGATTCCAGTTTGTTCATGTAAATGATAAATCATCTTCAAACCTAAGGGTTAATTGTGGAGTACCACAGGGTTCATTGCTTGGGCCAATTCTCTTTACTATATATATGTTTCCAATAGGTCAAATTATCAAACAGCATGGGATAACATTTCCCTGTTATGCTGATGATACTCAGCTTTACTTATCCAGAAATCCTGATAAGTCCAACCAGTTAGATAGACTACAAGTATGTCTTGAAGACATAAAAACATGGACGATTTTAAATTTACTGCTTCTAAACTCAGACAAAACAGAAGTTGTCGTGTTTGGACCGGAGTATTTGAAAAAGAAACTGCTCAGTCAATCATTTAATCTGGATGGCATTAAATTGACCTCTGTTAATAAAGTAAAAAACCATGGTGTTATTTTTGACCAGGATATGTCATTTAAATCCCATATTAAACAGGTTTCTAGGATTTCCTTATTTCACCTCCAGAACACCTCCCCCAGTGGGCCCACCACCTGCAGGGGGAACCGTGAGGGACCAGTGCAAAGAGGATTGGGTGGCGGACGAAGGTGGAGACCTCAACGGCCTGATCCCCGGATGCTTAGGCTGGCTCTAGGGACGTGGAATGTCACCTCGCTGGGGGGGAAGGAGCCTGAGCTTGTGCGGGAGGTCGAGAGATATCGACTAGAAATAGTCGGGCTCGCCTCCACGCACAGCGTGGGCTCTGGAACCCATCTCCTTGAGAGGGGTTGGACTCTCTTCTACTCTGGAGTGGCCCACGGGGAGAGGCGGCGGGCTGGTGTGGGTTTGCTTGTTGCCCCCCAGCTCAGCCGTCTCGTGTTGGGGTTTACCCCAGTGGATGAGAGGGTTGTATCCCTACGCCTTCGGGTTGGGGAGAGGTCTCTGACTATCATTTCAGCCTACGGGCCGAGTGGTAGTGCAGAGTACCCTGCCTTCTTGGCGTCCCTGTCGGGGGTGCTGGATAGTGCCCCTCCCGGGGACTCCATTATTCTGCTGGGGGACTTCAACGCCCACGTGGGGAACGACAGTGACACCTGGAGAGGCGTGATCGGGAGGAATGGCCTCCCCGATCTGAATCCGAGTGGTGTTTTGTTATTGGACTTCTGTGCTAGTCACGGATTGTCCATAACGAACACCATGTTCAAACATAAGGGTGTCCATCAGTGCACTTGGCACCAGGACACCCTAGGCAGGAGGTCGATGATCGACTTTGTTGTCGTATCATCAGACCTTCGGCCGCATGTTTTGGATACTCGGGTGAAGAGAGGGGCTGAGCTGTCCACTGATCATCACCTGGTGGTGAGTTGGATCCGCTGGAGGAGGAGAAAGCCGGACAGACTCGGCAGGCCCAAGCGCATAGTGAGGGTCTGCTGGGAACGCCTGGCAGAGCCCTCGGCCAGGGATGTATTCAACTCCCACCTCCGGGAGAGCTTCGACCAGATGTTGGAGACATAGAGTCCGAGTGGACCATGTTCTCTGCATCTATTGTCGATGCTGCTGCCCGTAGCTGCGGCCGTAAGGTCTGCGGTGCCTGTCGTGGCGGCAATCCCAGAACCCGGTGGTGGACACCGGCAGTAAGGGATGCAGTTAAGCTGAAGAAGGAGTCCTATCGGCTGTGGTTGGCTTGTGGGACTCCTGAGGCGGCTGACGGGTACCGTGAGGCCAAGCGTGCTGCGGCCCGGGCTGTGGCAGAGGCAAAAACTCGGGCCTGGGAAGAGTTCGGTGAGGCCATGGAGAAGGACTACTGGTTGGCCTCGAAGCGATTCTGGCAAACCGTCCGGCGCCTCAGGAGGGGGAAGCAGTGTTTTGCCAACACTGTTTATAGTGGGGGCGGGAGACTGCTGACCTCGACTGAGGACATTATCGGGCGGTGGAAGGAGTACTTCGAGGATCTCCTCAATCCTGCCATCACGCATTCCGTGGTGGAAACAGAGGCTGGGGACTCGGGGTTGGACTCTTTCATCACCCAGGCTGAAGTCACCGAGGTGGTTAAAAAGCTCCGCGGTGGCAAGGCTTCGGGGGTGGATGAGATCCGCACTGAGTACCTCAAGTGTCTGGATGTTGTAGGGCTGTCATGGTTGACACGCCTCTTCAACATTGCGTGGCGGTCGGGGACAGTGCCTCTGGACTGGCAGACTGGGGTGGTGGTCCCCCTTTATAAGAAGGGGGACCGGAGGGTGTGTTCCAACTACAGGGGGATCACACTCCTCAGCCTCCCTGGTAAGGCCTACGCCAGGGTATTGGAGAGGAGAGTCCGACCGATAGTCGAACCTCGGCTTCAGGAGGAACAGTGTGGTTTTCGTCCCAGCCGTGGAACACTGGACCAGCTCTATACCCTCTACAGGGTGCTCGAGGGTTCATGGGAGTTTGCCCAACCGGTTCACATGTGTTTTGTGGACCTGGAAAAGGCATTCGACTGTGTCCCTCGTGATGCCCTGTGGGGGGTGCTCCAGGAGTATGGAATCGGGGGCCCTTTATTAGGGGCCATCCGGTCCCTGTACGAGCGGAGCAGGAGTTTGGTCCGCATTGCCGGCACTAAGTCGGACCTGTTCCCAGTGCATGTTGGACTCCGGCAGGGCTGCCCTTTGTCGCCGGTCCTGTTCATAACTTTTATGGACAGGATTTCTAGACGCAGCCAAGGGCCGGAGGGGGTCTGGTTTGGGGACCAGTGGATTTCGTCTCTTCTTTTTGCGGATGACGTGGTCCTGCTGGCCCCCTCTAGCCAAGACCTACAGCATGCGCTGTGGCGGTTCGCAGCCGAGTGTGAAGCGGCTGGGATGAGGATCAGCTCCTCCAAGTCCGAGGCCATGGTACTCGACCGGAAAATGGTGGCTTGTCCTCTTCAGGTTGGAGGGGAGTTCCTGCCTCAAGTGGAGGAGTTTAAGTATCTCGGGGTCTTGTTCACGAGTGAGGGAAGAATGGAGCGGGAGATCGACAGACGGATCGGTGCAGCTGCCACAGTAATGGGGGCACTGTGCCGGTCCATTGTGGTGAAGAGAGAGCTGAGCCGAAAAGCAAAGCTCTCAATTTACTGGTCGGTCTACGTTCCTACCCTCACCTATGGCCATGAACTTTGGGTCATGACCGAAAGAACGAGATCACGGATACAAGCGGCTGAAATGAGCTTCCTCCGTAGGGTGGCCGGGCACTCCCTTAGAGATAGGGTGAGGAGCTCGGCCATCCGGGAGGAGCTCGGAGTAGAGCCACTGCTCCTCCACATTGAGAGGAGCCAGTTGAGGTGGCTCGGGCATCTATACTGGATGCCTCCTGGACGCCTTCCTCGGGAGGTGTTCCAGGCACGTCCCACCGGGAGGAGGCCCAGGGGACGGCCCAGGACACGCTGGAGGGACTATGTCTCTCGGCTGGCCTGGGAACGCCTTGGGCTCCCCCTGGAGGAGCTGGAGGAGGTGTCTGGAGAGAGGGACGTCTGGGCGTCTCTGCTGAGTCTGCTGCCCCCGCGACCCGGTCCTGGATAAGCGGAAGACGACGAACGAACGAACGAACCTCCAGAACATTGCCATTATTAGAAATATCCAATCCAGGAGTGACGTTGAAAAACTAGTCCATGCATTTGTTACTTCAAGGCTGGACTATTGTAATTCTTTACTATCATGATGTCCACAAAATGCAGTTAAAAACCTTCAGCTGATCCAAAATGCTGAAGCAAGACTTTTGGTGAAAATTAAAGAGAGATCATATTTCTTCTCCCTCTGCTACATTCTCAAACCACTCTTCAATTTTGCAATATTTGCTGTTATTTCAGCTTTTAACTTTATGTTCTCCCTCTTTTCTCTTCCTAGAAGCTACACCTGGCCTGACTCTGTGTCTACTTGTGACACCTTCCGGGAGGGGGACATCAGCCAAACTTCTGCTGCCAACAACTTAATGATCACCTTCTACCGATGATACACTTGGCCCCGTCTTTCAGTGTTTAACCCCATCTTTCTCCTAAACATAGCTACTGACTGAGCTTTTACTATCACCAACTACTAATAACAACTTTATGTGCTCTCTTTCATACTCATACATGCATGCTCAGTATGAGGGATGCTGCAAAGTCAATGACAGCGACTGTCCACTGTCTCTACATGCTAATCCAGGAGGAGTGAATGGTGCAAGTCACTGACTCGATGCAATCTGCTGGGTTTCCTTAGATAGGACATTTCTTTTAACCAATTTAAATAAATAACTGAATTGACTGCACTGTTTGAAAGTTAGGATTAAATGGAATGTATGTACCTCACTTGAAATCTGTATTTGATTGAATTGACTTTGTAAAGTGCCCTGAGATGACAAGTGTTGTGAATTGGCGCTATATAAATAAAACTGAATTCTGACAAAGGAGTAAAAAGAATAATCAAACAAGTTGTCCAAGAGTCAAGGAGCACTCACAGAGAGTCTAAGAAAGACTTGGAAAAAGCAGGTACAGATTTCCCCAATTTGAAAAGTTTTCAATAGCAATGGTCTTCAGAATAGGTTCATACACAGAGGAGGCAGAGAATAACAAGCCTACTAAAAGACATGAGGCAAGACAAGGAGGTACAAAAAGGCAGGCAAAAGAGCATACACGGAAGGCTTGGTCCAACAAGTGTTTAGCAAGAATCATAGCTGTAGCAATGGAAATTGGGTCATACACAATAAGTTGATTATGAAAACTGCTGGAACACTGTGGCAAGGCAAAGAAACAACCTGGCATCAGAGGTTAAATGGGTAGAAATACTGGAGAAACAGGTGAGTGAAATGATCAGACAATTGTGGTAAGCTGAGCAACATGGCCGATCACAAATCATGACACTAAGTCCTACTACGGTTTTCTGAAAACATAACGGTGATTGTTTTTGGATGTCAGATGTTTGATTTAAACAAAACATAAATAGCAACAACCTCTGTGAAACGATGCACTTCATTACCTGAGAAACTTTATGTTTAGGAAAACGAAAAACAAGCCAATTTTGCCTTTATGGTCTGGCTACTGGCTCCTGTATAGCTATCCGTTGTTGCCATGGCAGGAACTGTGCTATGTCCCTGTCTCCCAGCCTCGTTGTTCCTTTCCTTGAATGTTACTCACTGCTTCATAATCCTGGTAGAAAAACCTGTTTCTTATGGAATGCTGTGACAAGAGCATACTCCTGGAATACGAGTACCACGGCAATCCTGGTTCATAACAAAGTCATTGAAATCTATGCGCCTTGAAAGGGTTACGAACATTTCAAAGGATTTGGTAATCCAGATAACCACCGTGAGAGCCATCCTCCATAAAAAGAGACAATGTGGAACAACAGAGAACCTTTCCAGGAGTAACCTGCCTACCAAAAATCTCCAATAAAACTCATCTAATAGGTCACAAAAAACCCCAAGACAACATCTAAACCACTGAAGGCATGACATTCCTTATTTAAGGTCAGTGTTCTAGACTGAACAATAAGAAAGACCCTGGTTTAAAATGGCATCAAAGGAAAGGTTCTATGGCAAAAAAGCACAATAGGTTCATCTCCCACTGGCAAAGTCAAACATGATGGAGATAAACCACCATGCATACAACCACACCTAAGGGCAATTTAAAGACACCAATTTAGGCTTCGGCTACTGACACCATCATGTACAATACAGCAAATACTTATTCACCTCATTTACATCTTCCTTCTATGTATTTAGCGTTTACATTTGTGTACTTTATCTTGTCTAGAGTTTGTATTTATGTACATTTGTTTTGTGCTTTCCCATTTCTGCCAAATTTTTATTTTTGAAAGCATTTTACAGTCAAAATATTGAAATAATTCTGTACTATATTGTTTGTAACTGTTCACCTTTTATTATTTATGCTTATTGGTTGTTTCTATTATTTATCCTTCCTAGTATTATCTCACTAGAGGCACATCTTTACCCTGTCCTGTCCAATTGATCTCATTGACTCCAATTATAACCACGCATTTTTGACGTAAAACAGTAAGCGCTTTGTTACTTGGTAGAAACGATGAACGAAATGGTGTTTATAGGACCGTCAGATACGGTTTACCCTGTTCAATACACGGGGAACGGTATCTGACGAGGTGTAGAGACCCATTAAGATGCATTACCTATTTTTAAGAGAGAGGACATTTTTTATGGGGTGCATAGACCTTTCAGGAAGTCTCTCGACTGAATGCAATTAATAGCTGGGGATGCTGAAAATGACAATAAATACATAACTATGCATTGACAACAGTATAGATAACTGTAGTTTCTCTCTCTCTGTAGTCAAAAGTTTGGACTCACCTCAGTCATTCAATTGCTTTTCCTTATTTTTATAACTTTCTACACTGTAGATACACAGTGAAAACATCAAAACTATTAAGCAAACGTATGTAGAATTATGTAACAACCACAAAATTGTGAAAAATCTCAAAACATCTTGTTTATCTTAGATTCTTCTTAACAGTCCCCCTTTGCTTTAATTACTGCTTTGCATTTTCTCTATGAGCTTCATGAGGCAGTCACCTGAAATGGTTTTCCATTCCTCTGGGAACTCTTTCAAGACTGCGGGAAAACCATTTTTCGTATTTCAACCCATACCAGCTAGTTTAAAACATTTGGATTTAACAATGCTTCAACTATTTTGTTGTTGGTACAGAAAGCAGAGAATGTGAGCCGTAATTGCAAACCATGCAGCAGAGAACATCTTCGTGAGACACAGAGTTTAAAACATTCAACTCAAACAAGTTTAGATAAAAGGTAACAAAATCTTTATTTTTTAACCAACCTGCCAAAAAAACATAAGGACCAGAGGAACTCCGAGGCATCTGACCGCCAGCAGGGTGCGGTAGCTCCGACATTTTTTAAATAAAACTGTATTTAATTGTTATATTTCTATGAATCCAGACCAGAAAGACAAATACTGAATACTAACAGTGCATCCAGAAAGTATTCACAGCGCTTCACATTTTGTTATGTTACAGCCTCAATCCAACTTGGATTAATCTCTTTCCTCAAAATTCTACAAACAAATACAAAGTATGTGTAGAATTTTGGGAAATAGAGATTAATACAATTTGGAATGAGGCTGTAACATTACAAAATGTGAAGCGCTGTGAATACTTTCTGGATGCACTGTAAGTATTTGTTCATATAGCGCAAGTCATATCGTCATTGCACTATTAGGCACTGTTATCGTACATCGCAGGTTTCTCTAATATCGTGCAGCCTTATTAATTAGTTTCTAAGCAAACTTGTATCGGTGTCGAAGGGCAACAAACCACTCAAAATGGCGGACGTGGTTCGTTCCCATCGAGTAACGAAGCGTTTACCGTTTTAAGTCTATAGGGTACATTTGGGCTTTAAGATGCTAATCCATTAGCCACCTAAAATGTTCCTAAACTGTAACTGACATGAAAACATACAAACCTAATCTGTGCAGCAGAACTTTAGGGTTGAGACCAGCCTCCAGGACGTTGTGCCGCAGATGATCTTCTTTGTCCTCTTTAGCTGTTTGGGAAATCTCTCCCACTGCTGCACTCTGCCACCGTTTGAGCTGCTGTCTCCACATCTTTGTTGTTAGCTTCTCTTCAAAAGATCCTTTAACAGTTACTGAGTAGTTATAACTCGGCTTTGATCCAAACTCTAGTGATGGGACATTTGAAGCAAAGCTTCGAGTTTACAGAGTAAAAAGGTTCGATGCGTGTCTTGTCTTGCGGGAAATCACGTGACCGATGACAAACGATGCCTTGCATTTCCGTGGAGACGTCACTGCTTCATTTCGCGTGTCAGATTTCAAAATAAAAGCGCGATGACACTTGTTGCTTCGTGGGTTGTAGTGGTTTGGTCGCACGTCAGCAGAGATAGGAGCATCTGAGAAGAATGGAGCCAACAAAAAAAGGAAAACCTCTCCCATCTGGGAGTAATTTAAAATGTGTTCTCAAAACAAGGTTTGTGTAAAATGTGTTTGCAGCATTTACTTAATTTTATTTGTATCATTACCAATAATTCTGTATCAATGAACTTTCATCTTTGTATTTCAGTTGAAGTGTTTGTTGTGTGCCAGAGAGCTGGTATACAATAATAACACCTCATCAATGCTTAGGCATTTCAGAGCCATTTATGAAAAAGAAAAGCCACACACTTCAAATCAAACGCAGAAGCAGGTGTCGGATGATGCTGTGGTCAATCTTATTGTAAAGGATTCACAGCCCTTTACTGTTGTGGAAGACGAGGGGTTCAGGTAACTCCTTCATTTGCTGGATCCCACCTATGTTCTCCCTACTAGAAAGGTTTATATGTGTACACAACAAGATCAAATGTGGTTGTAGCATGCCCTCTCGAAAAAGGATGAGACTTTACTGATGGTTTTATGAGATTTTATTCCTTTCCTTTCCTTAAACCTTGTTCCATTCTGATAATCACCATATCACCACCGTAAGAGCTGCAACACATACAGATATGTGTAACTAGGTTTACATCATTCTGTTTTACCTGCTATATTCACTTTATACAAACATCTCAACAACTACTAAAGAATGTTAAGTGCTTACATCAACATACCTTTTGCCTCTTCGGAGGGCTGCCAGTATAAAACAATGTTTACCGTTGCTCCATATGAAACTTATACCGTACTGTTACCTTAGTACAACTACGTTACACCGGAACTGTGAGTTCAGAATAAAAGCATGCAGCTCACAACAGGAAGTCAATAACCTCATTCAAGACTTCAAACAAAAGACTGCAACACTTTCTAATTTGCTTTCCCAAATAGGCATATTGTTATTTACACTCCCACCAAATTATGAGTGTTTGTGTTCATTAGGACAACAAAACAAATAATTTTCACCAAGAAATAACCACTTCTTATCATTTGCTTATACACATTCTAGTATCAAAATAAGCTTTTGCACTGGACACTCCACAATGGAACGCCTACTAGAGCTCTGACCTTTGTTATTCAGTCTCTTATCTCCAAAAGAGATTTTTACTCTTCTCACGAGTCCGTCCTTGCTAACAACAGTCTCCAGGACTCTGGCAAGTCTCCGCTCACATCTGGGTAAAGGTTCATCAATGTCCAATACAGCATCACCTACTTTAAGATTTCTTTAGGGTGAGTGCCAGCGCTGCCTGGCAATAAGATTGTGCAGATACTCCCGCCTCCATCTGCACCAGAACTGCTCCGCCAAAAACTGCACATGACGCCATCTCTTTGTTCCATAGAGGTCCTCTTTCAGAAAGACACCAGGTGGAGGCAGTGAAGTGCTGGATTTCATGTGGAGCAAGTGGTTAGGGGTAAGTGGTTCTAAGCTGTCAGGGTTGTTAAGGTTGTCCACAGTCAAAGGGCGACTATTGACTATGGTCATAGCTTTGTAGAGTAAAGTTCTTAATGAAGCATCATTAAGTCTGCCATGTGCAAGTGACAGAGTAGTATTTAACACACTTCTAACTGTCTTTATTTGACGTTCCCACACTCCGCCTGCATGACTGGAGTGAGGTGCATTCATCAAAAAGTCACACTGTTTTTGGGACAGATAAATGCTCAGTCTCTGGGTGTCTAATTTGTTTAAAGCATCTTTAAACTCCTTTTTTGCGCCAACAAAGTTTGTCCCTTGATCACAATGAATTTGGCGGACTGCACCTCTGATAGCAATAAAACACCTTAATGAGTTAATGAGTGTGTCAGTGGATAAGTCCTCTAAAAGCTCCAAATGAATGGCACGAGAGCAAAAGCAAGTGAATAAAAGTCCATAGCGTTTATGTTGTTTTCTTCCCTCTGTAGTATCAAAGGGGCCAAAGCAGTCCATACCGCAGAATGTGAAGGGTGGGGATGGTCTAAACGTTCAGCAGGTAGATCGCTCATTCTCTGGCCCTCTGGAGCTCTGCGTAGTCTGCGACAAATGACACATTGCCGGATGAATGAAGCAACAGTTCTGCTCATCCCAGGGATCCAGTAGCCACTGGATCTTATTTCATTTATCGTGAAGCCCTTTCCTTGATGCTTCACTTTGTCATGACAGTGAGCTATTATGAGGTTGGTCACATGATGCTCTTTTGGAATAACAATAGGGTGTTTGAAAGAGTCTTTGACAGATGAAAGTCTCCCTCCCACCTTGAGAAGACCATCCGTGTCCATGAAAACGTCCAGGTGATGAAGTTTGTTGTGATGTGGTAGCTGGCTGCCTTTGTTCAATAGTTTAATCTCCTTTCCATACATTTGTCTTTGTAAATTCTGAATGATGAGGGTTACAGCCGTTTCTTGTTCACTCACTGTAGCAGGTGCATCTGATTTTACTTTCTTAGCCCACCTTATGAGACGGGCTACAGCTTTGACTGAGTTGGACCATGACGAGAACTTTGACAAACGTTCTGCAAGGTTGAATGTCTCTGTGACGTTAGTTAACATTGTTTGGGTCTTTCTGACTTCTGGATCTCCAATAGACAGATCCTGCTCTACCCTCTGTGTTGTGGGCAGGTCTTTTTTCCAGAGAAAAGAGGGACCAGTGAACCAGTCAGATGAGAGAAGCTCAGAGACAGATCTTCCCCTAGATGCACTGTCAGCTGGGTTCTCTTCTGATGGCACATACAGGTCCTTCTCAAAATATTAGCATATTGTGATAAAGTTCATTATTTTCCATAATGTCATGATGAAAATTTAACATTCATATATTTTAGATTCATTGCACACTAACTGAAATATTTCAGGTCTTTTATTGTCTTAATACGGATGATTTTGGCATACAGCTCATGAAAACCCAAAATTCCTATCTCACAAAATTAGCATATTTCATCCGACCAATAAAAGAAAAGTGTTTTTAATACAAAAAACGTCAATCTTCAAATAATCATGTACAGTTATGCACTCAATACTTGGTCGGGAATCCTTTGGCAAAAATGACTGCTTCAATGCGGCGTGGCATGGAGGCAATCAGCCTCTGGCACTGCTGAGGTCTCATGGAGGCCCAGGATGCTTTGATAGCGGCCTTTAGCTCATCCAGAGTGTTGGGTCTTGAGTCTCTCAACGTTCTCTTCACAATATCCCACAGATTCTCTATGGGGTTCAGGTCAGGAGAGTTGGCAGGCCAATTGAGCACAACTCTGATCCCGCAGGGTGTGAGTGACAATGCTCCTTTGCTAAGTACTTTAGTCCATAATTTGCACACCCTGGGGATGATGCAGCCCCAAAAACATGTACCTTCATCCTGTAGACTTGCGGCTGAGTCTCTGTGTCGCCATTTTTCCACCACAGAAAACTCAGGTAATCTCGGTCGCACGGCTGAACGTGAAACTGGTGGTACATCTTCTCTATATCACACATTAGAGCAATGGGATGTTGCCTGAACCGCAGGAGGATGCCTGTTAGATTATTGATAAGGTCTGGTCCTTGGAGAAGATGATCATTTAGGCTTGTGCCTTCATATTTGGCAGAGCAATCAAACACAACACGTAGTTTAGTGGGCTTTTTGGGGTGATAAATCCCATGGTGAGGGATGTACCATTGTTCCCCTTGTTTTCTCTCATTGTGTACCTGCTCGACATCACCTCTTTCCATAATGTCTTTCATGTATGTTATATAGTCTCTTTTGTAGTTTTCGTCCTTGTTGAACTTCCGTTTTAAGTGTTCAAGTCTGATTTCAGCCAGCCTTCTGTTGTCAGGTAAGTGTGGCCTTATTTTGAATGGTAGAGGCATCTCAAGGTGACCTTGTTCAGTTTTCCTTATTCCTTCCTTAAGCATGTCCAAAAAAATGAGATCCTCTTGTGAGACCATTTTGTCACTTACTTTAGTATCCTTAAAATCTGACTCTAGCATATTAATCCCATCCATGGGAGTCATAGGAGGCAATTCCTTTACTGTGACTCTATGACACAAACTTGATTCTGTTACACTGAAAGGTGGTGTTGAGCCTCCAACGACACTCCACCCTAGATCTGTGAGGATTGCATATGGCTCATAATCTCGTCCTAGTACCACTTGTCTTGGTGCTAAGGTTCTGGGACAGTTAAATCCAATGAGCAGTCCTACATCACAGCTCAGGAGAGGTGGTATCTCATCAGCAATTTCCATCAAGTGGGGCCATTGTTTTGCTGCGTCACTGGTGGGTATATTGTCACAGTTAACTGGTATGCATTCCTTAGTGTATGAAGGTGGAAGGTTAATGCGAATATCTGAGTTATAACCTCTCACACACAGTCCTGATACTCTGTGACTCTTGATAGTAGAGTTTACACCAAGCATGGTTGTTAGCTTTAGCTTTACAGGATGTGTATCTGCTTTTAAACTGGTTGCTTACTTCTTCACTGACAAATGTGCTGTCACTTTGTGTGTCTAATAGTGCATACACTAACTGTTCTTTAGAGGGGCTCTGAACCGTGGACACCCATACAGGAACAATCATTGATGTATTACTTGATTGACCTACCCTTGTCACATTGAGAGCCATAGCTGCTGTAGTTTCATTTGGAGAGCCTGGAGCTGTGTCAATAAGGCCTGGAGATCTTTTTTTCATGTTGTGATTTTCATTGTGTAGACAGCTGGGATGCCTTCCTTTACAAATGTCACAGGTGTGGTGATGGCGACAGTCTCTAGCATTATGGCCCACTTTTAAGCATCCAAAACACAGTTTATTATCCTTAACATATGGGCGCTTTTCTTCTAAGGGCTTAGCTGAAAAGTCTGAGCATTTTGACAGCTGGTGTTTCTCATCTTTGCAAAACATGCAGGGTATCTTTAATGTCGTGCTGTCTGTCCTTACCTTGTTGTTTTGCACAGTGGTTTGAGTTGTAAAGACTTGAGTGGATCTGTGTTGGATGGGTGCAAAAACTTGTTATCACTCATGTAAAAACCTTGTGTTGCAAGGCACCTGCACTATGCCTTCCTCCCTGTGTGTGTGAGATCATTGTTATCTCTGTGTGAACCAGCCTCCTTTCCGTCTCACACACACACACCCTGTCTGAACTGTCTGTTGAACTGTGCATATAAATAAAGAGATAGGGTGTCAAAAACTTTGTAGTTTCACTGCAAAGTGGGCTACCCTTGTCACAAGTAACTCTGACTGTATCGTTCTTACCTCTGAGTTGACTAAATAATACCTAACATTTATTGGTCCTTCGAAGCCGGATTAATTCAATAACCTTATTTCTCTTTGCTTTAACAGTGACTCTGGGATCCGTGGGGGAAGCCTGACGTCGAGCGAAGCACCGCTGCACAGCCTCCTTTAGCCGGAGTGGCTGAAAGTCCCGGTGTGTGTGAATTCACACCTGGCCAGTGGGTTATCGCCTTCCTCGGCGCGGGGTGACTCTCACAGGGTCCAGAGAGTCACCAAGAAGTCAACTCCGAGGTGAGACAGTTTTAAAATACAGTTCATAGGAAAAGTACTTAACAGTCGTTGGTAGTGCGTCGCCGGTAAGGACGCTGCATTCGAATGGTTTTATTCCACCGTGAAAGGGATAGTGACAAATTTGGTACAATCCCACCGTGAAGGGGATTAAAGAAAACGACTGAGGATTATTCTCCTGAGAGGGAATAGAGTAAGCGCTATATAAATAAAAGAAGAAAAGTACTTAAAAGTCGTTGGTAGTGCGTCGCCGGTAAAGACGCTGCATTGGGATGGTTTTATTCCACCGTGAAAGGAATCGTGACAAATTAAGGTAGGGCCCCGCCAAGAAGGGGGCCAAATAAAACGACTAAAGGTTATTCCCCTGCGAGGGAATAGAATAAGCGCTATAAAAGTAAAAAGAACGGAGTAAACTGAGCTCATAAAATAACACCAAGTTAACTTAGAAAAATTACAAGGTACCTGAAACTAACTGTGTGACTGTGTTGTGTGTATATGGAGGACTAAGCATTTTAATAGAATCAGCAGGATTCTGCTAGTCCTGTGTTTTCTTTTGCCCAGATTAAAACTACGTACTGGTGACTTTGGAGATTCAGGTCGGATTTCATTCCAGAAAATTAACACCGCTGCGAATTAGTCGCAGTAGAAGGGCGTGTTAATGTCCTCTCCTTAAAGTCTCATGCCAGTGACCTTTTATCTGGGACATTCATACTACAATTAAACTAACATAAAACATAATGGGGAAGAAACAAAGTAAACTAATTGACTTAGAAGGGGAGGTAAAGTTTATGGAGAACTATGTAAAAGGAGCAGGTATGATCTGTCATAGATGGAATAAAAAATAAAAAACATGGGTTTTTGGGCAAATTAGATACAAAGGATGTCTTAAAATTACAAGGGGATCTAAAATGAGAAATAATGAAAACTAAAAAGAGAAAAATAACAAAGAACAATGGGGAAAGAACAGAGAAAAATCTCTGATTTAACAGAAATATGTACACGATGGCATAAAAATACGGATTTTCAGGTAACTTAATTATCACTGAAATCCTAAAACTACACGGGGACCAAATAAAAAAACCTTGCCAGATTATAATTTCAAAGGGGACTTTTCAGTCCCTGAGTGCTCACAGTTGATAAACAGATTAAAACAAAAAGTTTAATTAAAAAAACAACAATAAGAGCAGCTTTTAACTGACATAGCCATAATACTGATGCCTTAAGAAAAGCACAGGGAAAAACTTTCAGCTTAACTGAAAACAAATAAAGGGGGGCGGACTGCCACCCATCCCAGTTTAGAATACCAAGGTAGCCCCAAATTATAAAGACTAAGAGGTGGTTTTAGAGGACGTGGTAAAAGAAGTTAAAAGAGGAGGTGACAATGTGGACAACATGGAAACTGTCCAACTGGACAACCCAGTGAACAATGACTAGAGAAGAGAGAACAGAATGTTGTTAAAGAAGTAATCTGAGAGTAAAAGATTTTGTAGGCAAACATTAGTGAGAAACAGGTGCTTTAAAAATCATTCTATGGTGTTATAAAACCAACAATATCATGATAAAATGCAAAAGATTCATTTTACAGGGAAATAATTCCATATTTGGCTCAGATTGTTTGCATTCTTGATTTTTCCTCTTTGAGAGAAGTTAAATTTCAGCTCTGTGAAACGACCTTGACAAAGAGATGCAGCTGCCTGAAAACAAAGATAAAACTTCTGCAAACAGCAGAAGCATGTCTCTGCTGCAAGGTCTGAAAAAAAAAATAAAAAAAATTGTAACTCTACCCTGCATGTGTCAAACTCAAGGTCCGCGGGCCAAAACCGGACCTCAGGAGTTTAGTGATTCTCTAGAAGTAGAGCCTTTTAATATGGTGATTGTGTGCTTGAATGTTATTTTGTCAATCAATAAGCAGTTTTGTCTACATTCTGCCACAATCTGCCTTTTGAAAATGTTTTGAATCTTGCTCTTTATGTATAAAAAAAAAAAGAAAGAAAAGAAAAATTGGCTAAAGTCTGCAGACACAAAATCAACCTGGATTGAAGCTCTAACTATGTTTATTTAATCTGAGATCCTCTCCAAATGCAACAGTATATGTCAGTCTACATGAGATACTAACAACTTCACCTACTGGTATAATATAAAGATCTGATTGAATATGTGAAACAAACAATGATGAAAGTTTTTCAACAGGTGATGCTCATCCAGGAGGAAGACAGTGTTCCTAGGAAATCCCAGCTCATTCATTAACAATCAATTTTTCTCCTATAGGTGGAAGTTTTGGCTGACTAATCATAGGCTGGATCTATGAAACATTATGTGCACAGAACAAATGACCAAGGTTCTGACTGACTTATGAACCTCACTGACCTGACAATGATAACATGACACCCAACAGATAACACCTTTAAGGTGGACCCACTAAGACCACCTTATTGATAATTGGTGAATAAAAAAAAAGAATTGAAGCGTTCAAAACAGACCTTGTGGAAACAAAAGGGGTTATGAGGAAACAATGTGCATTTTAAGAATAATAGAAGTCAAATTATGTTCAAATTTTTGCAAATAAAATTACTCTGACAGAGAAATAAGTAAGTAGTGTGTGAATGTGTGTGAATGGGAATGACTGATTTCATTGTAATGCATCTTTGAGGGACCTTAAAAGCGCTAATAAAGGTCTGATGTTCTGATGATCTTTGCCAAATTTATATCTTAATAAGGTTTCCAGAATCTTTTTCGAAAAATCATTTAAAGATGGCAAAGGTTCTACCTGTATTGAAAATACTGATAACCATAAGAAAGTTCATAGACCCGTCTTCAATTTTTCCTAATTCTTTTACAAATAGGTTATTTAAACTTTCATGTGGCCAAATGTCTGTATTTGACTTTCTGTTTTTGTGAAATAAGCGTCTGTTTCATGTTATGTAAAAATTAGAGTCCTCAACATTACCATAATAATATTAGGTCAGTTCTCTATGGTAAAACAAAAAGATTTTAACAGATGTTTAGACGTTTTCCAGTCAGGTTCAAAATGATTGAATTAGACTCAAACTTAACACAAGATTAAATGAACCTTAACAGAATTACTGAACTGGACTGAAATAGATAAAACTTTAGTTAATTGAAACAAACTTTAGTTACTTGAACTAAATACAAAGCTGACTGAAACTGTATGTTGTACCTATAAAACTGGGTAAGATAAACTAAGATTATAAGATATAATATGCCCTTCATTTTTTGTGTTCATCAGTGAGTGAGTTTTTATTTTTAATAAGAACTATACCAAGCATTATTTATAATAATAGCAACTACCAAAAATATTGATCTCATTTTTAAATGTAATAAGGACTTACTTTATAAAATATGATAAAAAAGAATAATAAGAATTTGGAAAAACAGAGGCTTTAAACCTCTGCAGGAACAGCACTGACACTGTCAAAAGTGGATCCTAATACAGGAATCTGGAAGCTCATTCTGGCGTGGATAGTCAAAGTCCATCCAAGGACACATTTAGATGAGGCAGAGGGACAAATACAGGGCTTAGCTGAGAGCAAAGAGAGCAACATGCATCCTGCCCTAGCTGCTGTCCCACCTGAACTGTGGTCCCAATCATCAACTGATGTAGGGCTTATAAAGGGGTTCCCACCATACAAGGTTAAACTAATATCTGAAAAAAGGCTATTAGTCCACTAATACCCCTTAAAGCCAGAAGCTGAAGAAGGTACTAAGCCAGTAATACAAGATATGTTGAAGTCAGGAATATTAAGAGAAGCACCTGACGCTACATGCAAGGCATATCACACTGACATCGCTATTATTATCACAGCCAAACATAACTCTAAAAAGATGTGCCCTTTAAATCCAAGTACTCTAATACCTACTGCAGAAGATGGAAAACCACATTCTTATAAAGCAAAAGTTGAAGAAGACACCAAACCCAGACAAGACATTTCTCAAACTCTTATACCAGATTCATGTGTTGTGTTTGTAGATGGCTCAGCATCTAAAGATGAATATGGAAAGAATAGAGTTGGTTATGCAGTGACAACCATCGATAGGATAATAGAAGCTAAATCTCTACCCAATACATGCTCAGCACAAAAAGCAGAATTATATGCTGTAGTAAGAGCATGTGAATTACATGAGGGACAAATACTTACTATATACACAGACAGCCAATACGTTTTCGGATCAGTACATCACCATGCTAAGATTTGGCAAAATAGAGGTTTTAAAACTTCATCAGGGACAGAACTAACTCATTTCAACCTATTAAAGAGAAAATGTCAGATCTGCTATTTATAGACACAGACGTGCTGAAAGACGCCCAACAGTCAGCACCCAAGACAGAAATAAAGGCCTGGCTAAAGAGAGGAGCACAGAAAAAAGATGACATCTATCAGATAGAAGATAAACCAATCCTCCCAAAATATTTATACAACACAGCGGCTACAGTGACACATTGGGAAGACCCACGTGTCAAGGGGGGAATATGTCACATCTGGTAAAGCATTAATGCTACACTATAAATATTTCTGACTATGCAAAGAATTTTTGCAGATCATGCATAATTTGTTGCAAACACGGGGGAAGAAATATTGCCTAGTTGTAATAGATGAACCTAGTGACACATTTCTTCCCAACATATGGTATCCCACAGATTATAAGGTCAGATAATGGAACTCATTTTGTAAATAAATTAATAGAACTAAGTTCTAATGCATTAGGGTTTCAGTTAAAGATTCAGGAAAACAATGGAAGAAACAGGGAGGCCATGGCCCGAATGCCTATCCCTGGTTAATTATGGATGAGAATAACTCCAAATCAAACTGGTCTTACTCCATTTGCCACCTACTGTACATCATTGTATGGCTCCACCCACTGTGTTCTGAGCCTGAGATCACGTGACACCAAGTTGCTGATGTGAATTTGTATTCTCAAAAAATAGTACATGGCAGACCGTTTTCTCTGCCCTCTGACATGAATGAAATAGAGAAAGCACAACAGGAACCTTCATTAGCTGAGTGGATGAATAAAATGTTGCAGACAAAAGAAGAACAAATGTCCAGTGGTCTGCCGATAATCTCTGCTCCTATCCCACAGAATGAGGCCTGGAGACCTGGTCCTGATTAAGACACTCCACCGGAAGGATTGGAGCACTCCTTGGTGGAAAGGGCCGTTTCAAATACTCCTGACAACGCCCACAGCTCTGAAAATAGCAGAGAGGCCTTCCTGGATCCATAAAAGCCACTGTAAGCCAGTTTTGTCGTTACAGGAGCCAGATCAACCGACGGGGTAGCAGAGGAAGTCCGGGTTCAAAGATGGCCCAGCGTCTCAAACCGGTGAAGAAAACAGCTGATCTGCGCCCAATTATAAAATGGCTCTCTGTAACATGTGGACAGGACTGATAAGCCTGAGCTTAATTCTGGTAGCAGGACTCTTTCTCTATCTAAAGCAGGATCCACAGGAGGTGATACCGAACCAGAAGAGATGGACATCAGACGGGACCCATCTCAGAACACTGACGGAAGAACATGACGCACATCCATTCCTACAGAATTTCTGGTATCGTTCATGGTGGCATATGCAACACTGAACCAGGTAGAAATACACGAAAATGAAGGGGACGATTATGATGACATGTTGTAAATAAATCACATCAAAAGCCTGAGTGTACTCATACATTGTATTTCATAAAATGACCTTACAGCAGAAAATCGGAAGAAGTTGTTGCTTAAGTGAAATGAGAAAAAGTACAATGATGACATAAACAGGGCAGATTTTTAAATTCCTTTATTATGTTTCACTGTTTTCATTAAGTATTATTCTTTTATTTTTATGATTTCAAGTATTATTCTTTTATTTTTATGATTTCAAGTATTATTCTTTTATTTTTATGATTTCAAGTATTATTCTTTTATTTTTATGATTTCAAGTATTATTCTTTTATTTTTATGATTTCAAGTATTATTCTTTTATTTTTATGATTTCAAGTATCATTCTTTTATTTTTATGATTTCAAGTATCATTCTTTTATTTTTATGATTTCAAGTATTAATCAACATTTAACTTTTAATGCTCGCCGAGGGCGGCGGGGCCGTATGAGTATTTCCCACAAAATATAATCTGTTTACCGTCCGTGGGTTTTCGCTCATACAAAGTATTTTTCTTACTCGTTTTTATATTAAATGTTTTTACTTGTGATAAAAGGAGGGACTGTTGGATGGGTGCAAAAACTTGTTATCACTCATGTAAAAACCTTGTGTTCCAAGGCACCTGCACTATGCCTTCCTCCCTGTGTGTGTGAGATCATTGTTATCTCTGTGTGAACCAGCCTCCTTTCCGTCTCACACACACACCCTGTCTGAACTGTCTGTTGAACTGTGCATATAAATAAAGAGATAGGGTGTCAAAAACTTTGTAGTTTCACTGCAAAGTGGGCTACCCTTGTCACAAGTAACTCTGACTGTATCGTTCTTACCTCTGAGTTGACTAAATAATACCTAACAATCTGTTTGGTTTAACTTCTTTTGACCGTTTCTCATAGGATGAGCCACATGAGTGAAGAGCATATGAAGAAGTTACTGGGTTGCATGCAATCTCTGCCTCCACTGCCACAAATTGTGCAAAATCCTTGAAAGGGGGAAAGTCCTTGCCGTTCATGAGTGTGACTGTGACCTGGCGATTCCAACGGGCAGCCAACCAATCTGGAATCTTTTGCAACAATTTTTGATTCTCCTCGCAGTCACTTAGTATCTCTAAGCCTTTTACATGTGGTGTGGCTTGAAGACATGCATTCAAGAAATCTGAAAATGCCCTTAAACCTTCAGCATCCTTTGAGCTTATTTTAAGCCATTTAGACAATTTGTCTCTGAAAGCTCTTTGGACAACAAAGGGTTGTCCATAACATTGATCAAGCTTTTGCCATGCATCCTTATATGCCTCGTCATCACTGCGATAAAATGTGCCCTCAAGACATCCTTTTGCTGGGCCTGCAACGTACTTTTTCAATAGGTGAAGTTTATCAGCAGATGATATGCCTTTGCAGTCTACAAGTGAGGTGAATGAAGCCTTCCATTCAATATAGGAGATTGGATCTCCGCTGAAAACTGTGGGCATTGGCACTGGGATTCTGTTTATGGCTATACTGTTTTGAATTGCCTGGGCCAATTGGGAAATGTCTGTAGAGGGTGCTTGAGTAACAACTGGAGAGTTTGGAGTGTTTACAGTGAGATTTGTGGAAGTAAACATATCGTTTTGTGGCAACAGTGGCAGAGGTAAGCTACTAGAGGGTGCTGGTGCTTCATGAACAGATTGGTGGTTAACGGAGAAGGGCATATTACACTCTTGGAGTTGCTGATTATCCATATCCTTGTTTAATTATCTGTCATATATCTCAAGTTTTGCACGAGCAGCTAATATTTCCTTTTCTGCCTTTAAATGCTCAAGTTCTGATTTTTGTATATCTAACTCCTTTCTGTGTTGCTCCTCCATGTCTCTTATTCTTTCTTTTCGTTTAATTTCTTCCTGCACAATTTTAAAATTCAACTTCCTTTGCCGCTAATTCTGCTGCTGCATCAATCCTTTTAGTAGCAATGCTTGAAGTGTCAGACTTTACTAACGCTTGAGAGAGAAGCAGTACCATAGATGGAGCGGGCGAATTGGTGCGACAGTAGCTGATGAAGACGCTGCCTTTCTTTCTCTGAATCAAATTCTTCTATTGCTGTTATACGTTCATTCAGTATTTTCATAATGTCCTTTGTTACAGCTTCGCAGGAGTCCATTTTGCGTCTTATGTCAGACGATGGTGTAATACGCTCCCTTATTTCACCGTACACTTTCATCATGTCTTCTAATCCCTTTTCGATATCATCTGCCATTGCACATAACTTTTGCTCTGATAAGTCAGTCTTTAGACCCTCTCTAGATGTTCTGATTAGCCCTTTCCATTGTTCATAACAACGTAGCAGTTTTTTCTCCCTTTTAATCAGTTCTTCATTCTGGTAAGCTAGCATTTTCTCTGTTAGCACACTCGCTCACTCTGAGCGCCTTGGTAACGAAGACTCTTCCGTAGAATCCATTTTGTGTAGATCAGCTAATTGACTCTCTTTGCATTCAACAGTGTTCTTTAATTCCTGCCTTGACACACTTTCTGTATTTCTTAGGTGTAATAAAACTCTTGTTTCCTTGATTTCCGTTTGTAGCTTACTTGTCTGCTCTTCAATGCTGTCCATTTCTCGTGTTTTTTATAACTCACGGCGCCGTTAGCCGTTAGCCATAGTTGCTACAGCTTGCTGCCTGTGCCGTTGACTTTAGCCTTCACCGGCAGCTCGATGTAGCACATGGAGGTGAAGCTCTTACTGTAGCATGCCCTCTCGAACAAGGATGAGACTTTACTGATGGTTTTATGAGATTTTATTCCTTTCCTTTCCTTAAACCTTGTTCCATTCTGATAATCACCATATCACCACCGTAAGAGCTGCAACACATACAGACATGTGTAACTAGGTTTACACCATTCTGTTTTACCTGCTATATTCACTTTATACAAACATCTCAACAACTACTAAAGAATGTTAAGTGCTTACATCAACATACCTTTTGCCTCTTCGGAGGGCTGCCAGTATAAAACAATGTTTACCGTTGCTCCATATGAAACTTATACCGTACTGTTACCTTACGTACAACTACGTTACACCGGAACTGTGAGTTCAGAATAAAAGCATGCAGCTCACAACAGGAATTCAATAACCTCATTCAAGACTTCAAACAAAAGACTGCAACACTTTCTAATTTGCTTTCCCAAATAGGCATATGGTTATTTACAATAGTGCTAACAAATAATTGCAGTAATTTCAATTAATTTCCTTTCCTTCAAGCCATTAAAGAAGATGGTGGAGTAAAAATATGAAAAAAAAAAAAAAAGAAAAGGCCAAAGAGGACATGCAGAAGGTGTATGCTGTGAGCCTCACAGTAGATATGTGTTTCCCTCAGAGTCACACATCAGAAAATCTGGCAAGGGTAGTTCATACCCACATGGAGGAGTGGGGAATAACTAATAAGGTTACTTGCCTATAGTCACTGATGCTGCATCAAACATGATTGCACGTGCTAAGGCCTTAAGGATCAGGCACTCTGTGTGCAT
The DNA here is from genome assembly GCF_021462225.1 of Girardinichthys multiradiatus. Lineage (NCBI taxonomy): Eukaryota > Metazoa > Chordata > Actinopteri > Cyprinodontiformes > Goodeidae > Girardinichthys > Girardinichthys multiradiatus. The sequence goes on from NC_061801.1 coordinate 8,640,763, forward strand.
TGCTCATGCACTGAAGTTGTTGGTAGGAAAATCATTTGACCAGGTCCCTGCTCTCTGTGACATTCGTACAAACGAATTGTAACATATTTTCACTCAAGCACCAAAGGTAAAGAAAGCTAGAAGTAGTATAGATACAGATAGGAAGACAGTCACAAAAGCTTGTTACTGATGTGGACAGATGCTGGAATAGCATAACCTCACTATCTTGTCAGGAGTATCAAACAATTGAGGAGTGCTTACCTGTATTATTCACTTTTACCAGGCAACATTAGAGCTCCCAGAAGAGAGAAGGGTCTCAATCTCAAAGATAACCCTTAATGAACATGCTGCACCATGCAGTACTTGCAAAATCAGCAAATATCACTAGAGTTGCTACTTCTCTCAGAAGTTTTTAAAGTGTCAGAGAAAATGTGACAAGTATAGAATCCCTAAACATAATGACAGTGGCCACATTTTTGACCCCAGGTTTAAAACTCTTGGCTTTCTCAGCCAAAACAAGGCACAAGAGGCAGTACAGCTGCTAATCTCTGAACATACTGCACTAATAGCCAGCAGTGAAGCTCCACATCCATCAGAGGCAAGAGAAGGCACCAGCAACTCTAGTGAGTTTTTATTTATTCTGTAAATTCCTTGACCTTGACATATTAGTACTGCTGTACAGGTCCTTCTCAAAATATTAGCATATTGTGATAAAGTTCATTATTTTCCATAATGTCATGATGAAAATTTAACATTCATATATTTTAGATTCATTGCACACTAACTGAAATATTTCAGGTCTTTTATTGTCTTAATACGGATGATTTTGGCATACAGCTCATGAAAACCCAAAATTCCTATCTCACAAAATTAGCATATTTCATCCGACCAATAAAAGAAAAGTGTTTTTAATACAAAAAACGTCAACCTTCAAATAATCTAAAATATATGAATGTTAAATTTTCATCATTACATTATGGAAAATAATGAACTTTATCACAATATGCTAATATTTTGAGAAGGACCTGTATTTCAGCTGCTGGTGTTGTATGATTATATTTAATGTTTTTTTTGTTTTTTTTTTGCTATTTAGTGGTGAGCTGTGGTGTCTGCTAGATGAAGCAGTGGACCAGAAGAGACGGAGCTCCAATGCCACAGCAGATGCCATAGTAGAGGTGTAGCGATATCTGGCAGAAGTTAAGTTGAGGAGACATGAGGACCCCTGGAGTACTAGCATACACAAAAACATTACTTGTACCACATGGCACAGAGGTTCCTATGCTCACCAGCATCCTTAGTGCCTTACGAGAGCGTGTTTTCCAAGGCTGGGGAGGTCATCAGCCGACAAAGAAATCGCCTTCAACCACAAACAGTGAAATTATTCTTGTTTTTGAATACAAATAATTAACACCCAAATACCCATCCATCAGCAATTTCACATTTAGTTGTTTGATCAGCAAGGACACATCAGTCTCACCCAGGAGAAACAGACTGAATGCTATTGAACGAGTGAAACTCTGTGTGCAGCTAACTATAAAGGATCTGAAGCAGAAGTCCCAGAAAAATAATTCAAGTTTTTCAGGAAAAAGTCACAAACACAAAGCTTACAGTGCATCTTCATTGTTAAATCAGTCCACATAAAAATCACATCACGTAAAAGAAAACTATTACCACAGACGTCAGAATATTAGCAGAATTATTTTGAGTATCAATCATTTTAAGACCTAAAAAGAAATGACAAATGGGTTTGAAAAAAAACTTTATTGTGACAATACTGCAAACTGCCATATTCTGATATTTGAAGTATGAAGGCTGTCACAGTGTCTGTGCAGCAGCAGATTTCTCTAATGAGAAATAAATGCAGCATCAAGTAATGAACCTTTAGTCAAAGCAATGTGCTGGAAAGCTTCATTGCTTCATGAGGCTTCATTTGGCCATCACTAGCCAAGCCTACTTCTTTGTCTTCTTTATTGTCTTCTTCGCCATTGGCAGACAACAATTTGGCACATTACCGCCACCAACTGGTAAAGAGTGTGAATCAGGATAAGCACGCTCCAAAAGAAATATGACCTTATCAACGCTGGGATGCATTTGTGCACTGTCTGTTAGTGAATCATAAATGAAAGTTATATCTCTGATCTTTCTCTCTAATGTAGTTAAATCCACATCAGAATCAGGTCAAATCCAGGGTGTTATTATCATTAGTGGCACTATTGGACTGGCATTATTGGACCAATGTCTAAATGATTTATTTCTAACTCTGTTGCTTTCTGTACGATTGTCCAACCAAATATTTTATTAACTGCTCTTTTTTTTCTCCCTGCAGGTTTGTAAAGTTGCCTGCGTGGGGTGGTTTTAACGTTGGCCCTGCAGATTAACTCAGTAGTTTAATGACAGCTGATTCTGTTAGGATCTGCCATTTTGGTCTTTGTTGTGGTTTTGTATTTGTTTACTTTTCAGCTTGGTGTTTCTATTCCTTTGGGTTTAATAGTTATGCTTATTTATTTCTTCTGTTTCCTGATACTTTTGTTCTCTGCTTCCCTCTCAGGTAGTTTAGTGTTTGTTTACTTTTTATTCAGTCAGGTGTTTCTTCTGTTCCCTCCAGTTTCTCAGTTTACTTTAGTTCAAGGTTATTCTAGATTCTTATGCTTCATTTGGTTATTTATCTTTTTCCATAGTTTTGCTTAGATCTTTTTCCCTGAGTTTATTTAGTCCCTTTGTCATAGTTTAGTTTTGTAGTCAGTTTTTCCTTTGGTTATTTCATAGTCTAGTTTCTCTTCTGTTCCCTTTGTCTTCCAGTCTGGTAACCATAGCAACCACTCATATTCCCTCAGTTCTCTGCAGCCTGGTCCACACTAGAGGGTGACACGGAAGTGGATTTTCTCTCCTGTACCATCCCGCTCCCATAGAAAAATGTCTTGTCCCATCCCAATCCCAGGCCAGCATAACGAAAAAAAATCCTGTCCCGTCCCACTCCTGGTAAATTGACTCCCACTCCCGTTTAGAACGACTCCCACTCCTGTGACTCTCCCATTTTTGTTTTCTTCATTTAGTCTTTTGAAAATTTCTTTCTTTGAAGGACCAGTTAGGTCCCTGTTTTTAGCTGTAGTAAACGGCAGTTAAAGTAAAAAGAATAATAATGAAGAAATAATAAAATATCAAACAAGGAAACAGACCATGTCTATCTTAGCTGAATAAACAAAATGTACCTAGTTGTATTTTACTCATTTCTTAAGTGATTGTTTCCTTTGAACAATGACATTACTTCTATGTTTCAAATTGCTGAAACAAAAGACAAATGTACCTAGCAAGAGAACTGTACTTGTTGAACAAAAGGGCAAAAAGGCATTACTTTCACAATTTAGAAACTGTACCCCAATGGTTCACAGCCCTGGTCCTCAGGGACCCCTTCCCTGCATGTTTTAGATTTGTGTCTGCTTCAGCTCACCTGATTCAAATTCTGACATGACCTCCTATACAGGCATCAAGAATGGAGGGTCAAACTGGACAAATTTAATACAATAAAATCCTCATTAAATAAATAAATCAGAATCAGCTTTACTGCCAAGTTTGAACATACAAACAAGGAATTTGACTCCGGTACACTTTGCTCTTTGGTTTGGTTTTTGCATTAAAGAATATACATATTTATAATGTACAATATACACATACAGAGGCTATGTTGTCTGGGGCCTAAATGCCCCTGGTAGGGTCTCCCATGGCAAACAGGTTCTAGGTGATGGGTCAGACAAAGAATGGTTCAAGAACCCCTCATGAAGAACACAATATCGAGGCACGTGACGTCGCCCGGTACGGCGGAGCCGGGGTCCCACCCTGGAGCCAGGCCTGGGATCGGGACTCGTCGGAGAGCGCCTGGTGGCCGGGTTGCTCCTCGCGGGACCCGGCCGGGCCAAGCCCGAACGAGAGACGCGAGGCCATCCCCCAGTGGGCCCACCACCTGCAGGGGGAACCGTGAGGGACCGGTGCAAAGAGGATTGGGTGGCGGACGAAGGTGGAGACCTCAACGGCCCGATCCCCGGATGCTTAGGCTGGCTCTAGGGACGTGGAATGTCACCTCGCTGGGGGGGAAGGAGCCTGAGCTTGTGCGGGAGGTCGAGAGATATCGACTAGAAATAGTCGGGCTCGCCTCCACGCACAGCGTGGGCTCTGGAACCCATCTCCTTGAGAGGGGTTGGACTCTCTTCTACTCTGGAGTGGCCCACGGGGAGAGGCGGCGGGCTGGTGTGGGTTTGCTTGTTGCCCCCCAGCTCAGCCGTCTCGTGTTGGGGTTTACCCCAGTGGATGAGAGGGTTGTATCCCTACGCCTTCGGGTTGGGGAGAGGTCTCTGACTATCATTTCAGCCTACGGGCCGAGTGGTAGTGCAGAGTACCCTGCCTTCTTGGCGTCCCTGTCGGGGGTGCTGGATAGTGCCCCTCCCGGGGACTCCATTATTCTGCTGGGGGACTTCAACGCCCACGTGGGGAACGACAGTGACACCTGGAGAGGCGTGATCGGGAGGAATGGCCTCCCCGATCTGAATCCGAGTGGTGTTTTGTTATTGGACTTCTGTGCTAGTCACGGATTGTCCATAACGAACACCATGTTCAAACATAAGGGTGTCCATCAGTGCACTTGGCACCAGGACACCCTAGGCAGGAGGTCGATGATCGACTTTGTTGTCGTATCATCAGACCTTCGGCCGCATGTTTTGGACACTCGGGTGAAGAGAGGGGCTGAGCTGTCCACTGATCATCACCTGGTGGTGAGTTGGATCCGCTGGAAGGGGAGAAAGCCGGACAGACTCGGCAGGCCCAAGCGCATAGTGAGGGTCTGCTGGGAACGCCTGGCGGAGCCCTCGGCCAGGGATGTATTCAACTCCCACCTCCGGGAGAGCTTCGACCAGATCCCGGGGGATGTTGGAGACATAGAGTCCGAGTGGACCATGTTCTCTGCATCTATTGTCGATGCTGCTGCCCATAGCTGCGGCCGTAAGGTCTGCGGTGCCTGAACCCGGTGGTGGACACCGGCAGTAAGGGATGCTGTTAAGCTGAAGAAGGAGTCCTATCGGCTGTGGTTGGCTTGTGGGACTCCTGAGGCGGCTGACGGGTACCGTGAGGCCAAGCGTGCTGCGGCCCGGGCTGTGGCAGAGGCAAAAACTCGGGCCTGGGAAGAGTTTGGTGAGGCCATGGAGAAGGACTACCGGTTGGCCTCGAAGCGATTCTGGCAAACCGTCCGGCGCCTCAGGAGGGGGAAGCAGTGCTTTGCCAACACTGTTTATAGTGGGGGCGGGAGACTGCTGACCTCGACTGAGGACATTATCGGGCGGTGGAAGGAGTACTTCGAGGATCTCCTCAATCCTGCCATCACGCATTCCGTGGTGGAAACAGAGGCTGGGGACTCGGGGTTGGATTCTTTCATCACCCAGGCTGAAGTCACCGAGGTGGTTAAAAAGCTCCGCGGTGGCAAGGCTTCGGGGGTGGATGAGATCCGCCCTGAGTACCTCAAGTGTCTGGATGTTGCAGGGCTGTCATGGTTGACACGCCTCTTCAACATTGCGTTGCGGTCGGGGACAGTGCCTCTGGACTGGCAGACTGGGGTGGTGGTCCCCCTTTATAAGAAGGGGGACCGGAGGGTGTGTTCCAACTACAGGGGGATCACACTCCTCAGCCTCCCTGGTAAGGCCTACGCCAGGGTATTGGAGAGGAGAGTCCGACCGATAGTCGAACCTCGGCTTCAGGAGGAACAGTGTGGTTTTCGTCCCAGCCGTGGAACACTGGACCAGCTCTATACCCTCTACAGGGTGCTCGAGGGTTCATGGGAGTTTGCCCAACCGGTTCACATGTGTTTTGTGGACCTGGAGAAGGCATTCGGCTGTGTCCCTCGTGATGCCCTGTGGGGGGTGCTCCAGGAGTATGGAATCGGGGGCCCTTTATTAGGGGCCATCCAGTCCCTGTACGAGCGGAGCAGGAGTTTGGTCCGCATTGCCGGCACTAAGTCGGACCTGTTCCCAGTGCATGTTGGACTCCGGCAGGGCTGCCCTTTGTCGCCGGTCCTGTTCATAACTTTTATGGACAGGATTTCTAGATGCAGCCAAGGGCCGGAGGGGGTCTGGTTTGGGGACCAGTGGATTTCGTCTCTTCTTTTTGCGGATGACGTGGTCCTGCTGGCCCCCTCTAGCCAAGACCTACAGCATGCGCTGTGGCGGTTCGCAGCCGAGTGTGAAGCGGCTGGGATGAGGATCAGCTCCTCCAAGTCTGAGGCCATGGTACTCGACCGGAAAAGGGTGGCTTGTCCTCTTCAGGTTGGAGGGGAGTTCCTGCCTCAAGTGGAGGAGTTTAAGTATCTCGGGGTCTTGTTCACGAGTGAGGGAAGAATGGAGCGGGAGATCGACAGACGGATCGGTGCAGCTGCCACAGTAATGGGGGCGCTGTGCCGGTCCATTGTGGTGAAGAGAGAGCTGAGCCAAAAAGCAAAGCTCTCAATTTACTGGTCGGTCTACGTTCCTACCCTCACCTATGGCCATGAACTTTGGGTCATGACCGAAAGAACGAGATCACGGATACAAGCGGCTGAAATGAGCTTCCTCCGTAGGGTGGCCGGGCACTCCCTTAGAGATAGGGTGAGGAGCTCGGCCATCCGGGAGGAGCTCGGAGTAGAGCCGCTGCTCCTCCACATTGAGAGGAGCCAGTTGAGGTGGCTCGGGCATCTATACCGGATGCCTCCTGGACGCCTTCCTCGGGAGGTGTTCCAGGCACGTCCCACCGGGAGGAGGCCCAGGGGACGGCCCAGGACACGCTGGAGGGACTATGTCTCTCGGCTGGCCTGGGAACGCCTTGGGCTCCCCCTGGAGGAGCTGGAGGAGGTATCTGGAGAGAGGGACGTCTGGGCGTCTCTGCTGAGTCTGCTGCCCCCGCGACCCGGTCCTGGATAAGCGGAAGACGACGAACGAACGAATATACACATATATAATAAAAAGGTGCATTTGCAACATCTGTATGCTGTTGTTTTGTACTCTATTAAATGTTCAACAGAGAAACAGTCTGGGGGAAGAAACTGTCTCTGTGGTGGCTGGTTTTAGTAAACAGTGCTCTGCAGCGGCGGCCTGAAGGTAAAGCTCTGAACAGTTTGTGTGCAGGGTGTGTGGGGTCTGCAGAGATTTTAGCAGCTCTTTTCCTGACACTAGACCTGTATAAGTCCTGGATGGAGGGAAGGTCAGCCCTGATTATTCTCCCTGCATTCCTGATTATTCGTTGCAGTCTGCACCTGTCCTTTTTTGTGGATGAGCCAAACCACACTGAGATGGAGGAAGACAGGACAGACTGAATGATGGCAGTGTAGAAGATGACCAACAGCTCCTGTGGAAGGTTGAACTTCTTGAGTTGCCTCAGGAAGTACAGTCTCTGCTGGGCCTTCTTTCGAACAGTGTCTATGTGTGAAGACCATCTCAGGTCCTCAGAGATGGTGGTTCCTAAGAACCTGAAGTGGTCCACGGCCGATACAGTGTTGTTGAGGATGTTGAGGGGGGTGTATGGGGGTGGTGTTCTCCGAAAGTCTACCACCATTTCCATAGTCTTGAGTGGGTTGAGTTCAAGGTAGTTCTGACCGCGCCAGTGTACTCGCCGATCCACCTGCTGTCTGTATGCAGACTCATCACTATCCTGGATCAGTCCAATGACAGTGGTGTCATCTGCAAACGTAAGGGGTTTCACAGACGAGTCCGCTGAGGTGCAGTCATTTGTGTACAGGGAGAAGAGGAGTGGGGATAGAACACACCCCTGGGGGGCACCAGTACTTATTGATCTGGATCGGGAGAAAATGCTCCCCAGTCTCACCTGCTGCTGTCGGTCCGTCAGCAAGCTGTTGATCCACTGACAGGTGGAGGCTGGGACGTTGAGCTGGGTGAGCTTCTGGTGGAAGATGTCTGGTATGATGGTGTTGAAGGCCGAGCTCAAGTCTACAAACAGGATCCTGGCGTACGTCCAGCTTTTTTTGTTTTCATGCGCTGAAAGAGCCTGTTTACATCTTCCTCTGAGATCTTTAGTGCAGTCAGAGGATCTGAAGGTAGGGGGTTGGTTGTTTTACGGGTCAAATTTGTTCCTGAATGGGATGTGGAAGGGATGATTTGAGGTGTGAATGGCTTCTTGTCATGTTTGCAGTAGAAGCCATTCAGACGGTTGGCCAGGAGACGACTCTGTTCAGGATGAGTGGGGGGGCTCCTATAGGCAGTCAGGATTCTCAGACCGGTCCATACAGCTGAAGTGTCACCAGTAGAAAGGTTGTTCTTAAGCTTCTCACTGTAGCTTCTCTTGGCTGCTTTGATCTCCTTTGTAAGTCTGTTCCTGGCCTGCCTGTACTGCGCCCAATCTCCACTGCTGTGAGCTTCTTCCTTTTCCCGGCGCAGATTCCTGAGGTGTGGAGTAAACCATGGCTTGTTATTCCCAAAGGTGCAGAAGGTCTTGGTCTGCACACACATGTCTTCACAGAAACTGATGTATGATGTCACCACATCAGTTAGTTGGTTTAAGTCAGTGGCTGAAGATTCAAAAACAGTCCAGTCTGTGCATTCAAAGCAGGCCTGTAGCATCTGCTTTGATTCCTCAGTCCACTTCTTAACAGTGTGAACCTTGGGTTTGGAAGCTTTTAGTCTCTGTCTGTAGGTTGGGATGAGGTGGATTAGATAATGATCCGAAAAACCCAGAGCAGCCCTGGTAACAGCATGATATGAGTCCTTTAAAGCTTTGTAACAATTGTCCAGTGTGTTTTGGTCTCTGGTGGGACACTTAATATGATGTCTGTATTTGGGGAGTTCATGGGAGAGGTTTGCTCTGTCAAAATCTCCCAGTATTATGATGAAAGAGTCCGTGTATTTTATCTCCACGTCTGTAATCAGCTCAGCAAGATGTTTTTCCGCGGCAGAAGTGCAGCCATGCGGTGGAAAATATGAGCCAATTATTATAAACGAGGAAAACTCTCTCGGTGAATAAAACGGTTTACAGATTATGGAAAATGACTCAAGATCCGGGCTACTGGTTTTTCCCAGCACTTTTACGTCTCTGCACCAACCTTCATTTATTTAAAAGCAGATTCCGCCTCCTCGCCTCTTCCCCGATAGCTCAGCGCTGCGATCCGCTCTGAACTGAAAGCTCGGCATCAGAAGTGCGCGGTCCAGGATGTTTTCACTCAGCCATGTCTCGGTGAAGCAGAGAACCGCTAATCCGCGGAGGTCTGAGTTTTTACCGGTGGTGTGTGAAGTCCTCTTTTGCGGAGCTTTATCAGCGCGCCAGCACGCTTTCCCCTTCGACGCTTTCGGCACAGTATCCCGTACATCATTAGAAACAATAAATGTACCATTATATCATGAAATGTGCCACTGAATAATTAAGTATAATTTTAAAGATGACATGACGTAATTAGTGGTACACTTAATATTTAATGATGTATTAAATAAATTGTACATTAAATGGTACATTCAATTTTTTTCTATTTCTCAACATATTTGTGTAATATCTTCCCTTGATGAAGCCTTTCTACGGAGTCCGCGAGGGGACATGGGGGAATCTTTTCTCTTTTGCGTCCGCACGCAATAGTCTTTGCATTATCTCGCAATACTTTTGCGTTCTCGTGCAATACTTTTTGCGTTCCCACGCAATACTTTTTGCGTTCTCACGCAATACTTTTTGCGTTCTCACGCAATAGTCTTTGCATTATTTCGCAATACTTTGTGGGATAGTTTCCAAACCAGATAACTGCAAAAATGAAACAAACACTACACCCGTTTTGAGATTTATTGAGTTTTATTTTGAAATCGGCCTTAAATAAATTTATTTTCAAATCAGACTAAAAGACAGTTTTTATCCACAAGCTGTCAAACTACTGAACTGTGGACAATAATGCTGCACGAAACCACATCTGTGACACTTTGTTTGCTTATTGCTGCTGCATGATGTGTACTTTTTTTTGTACACCATTAGTGTTTTTGTTTTTATCGTGATTTGAACGGTTCTTCTTATCCTAAGCATTTAATCACATTGTTGACTGTGTGTTAACTTGCATATGATAAATAATCCATACCTATGCCATATGAGCATTGTTTGTTTTGTGAGCAGTTTGTCATCTGTGCTGCTGTTTCAAAATGCCAAACGCAAAAGTATTGCGTGGGGACGCAAAAAAATAAAATAAAATTCCCCCGTGTCCCCTCTCGGGCTCAGTACCTTTCCCCTCAACTGTGGCAAAAGCTCTTAAATCTGATGATGGTACTTTTGGTTTGACGAATGAAGAGATGCAGGGCTGATTCAATCCAGAATCTGCTTTACAAGTGTCCCTTAATCACTGCTGTACTTGATTACAACTAAACACGTTTTACAAGCAGCAGACTGCATGTTAACACCGCTACATTCAACTCTCCAGAAGTTCTGTAATATTTGCGACTTTCCTGTCAGCTCTATGAGTTTAACAGATAAGTCCTTAATTCTGACTTTACGTTGCAAATCCAATTTTACCACGTCCGGTTCTCCACCTGCGTTTGCCCCCTCCATCCTGAACGCAGGTGGAAAACATCGAGCAGAAGCGCTGTTAGCTTGTGGGTCGTGTAGTTCGTTTGACTCGCATTATATTATATGCTTCTTGGAAAAAAACTAAAAAAAGTCTCAGTTGTACATTTCCAAGGACAATTGATCCTAGTTTGTTTTCCCTCCTATTGGTTAGCTCCCGCTCCCGTCTGCTCCCGTTCATTTTTTATCCTGTACCGTCCCAATCACGTGATCTTTACTGATGCTGTCTCCCGTCCCGTGGGAAATTTACATTTGAACAAACTGTGTGGTTATCAACAAAGCATACTCAGGTTAATTAAATGAGATGCACCATAGTCAGATAACAGAATCAATGTTAACACTTGTTGAGCAGATGATAAACTGTGCAATATCATATAAAACAAAACAATCTCCTTCATTCAGTGAAGGAGCAGTTCATGTAACTGCCATGTATGCAGCGAATGATGCCTGGAAACCCAGAAATATATGAATAGATAATGTTTCAAGTCTCATAATGTGATACCGACTAAATTACTGCTTTCACTGATACCTGCGGTTCTGTAAAATTCTTCTTTTATTATTCTTGTGTGTGTGTGTTAAGGAGTGGTGGTTGCTCCCATCTAGAATCACAGTTAAACTTGAACTAAACCTAAGCTATGTATGTCTGATGACATAAACCAGAATTACACTTTTTACACAGAATTAAACCCTGGTGTCCTGTGTGACAGGTATGGACACGCAACACTCTGCTAAGGAGGACAACCTGACTTCACTGAATGTTTGCAATCGACATCATGGGCACCTCTGCTGTACAGTAACAGTTTAACCCTTTATGACCTACCATAGAACAAGTTCGCCAGAGCATATTTTTACAGTTGTACATGCTGTAGAGCCATTTTTTGGAGCATTTCAATTTGCTATACATCAATACAACCCTTACATCCTAAATTTTAATATTGTGTATATAATAACTCCATATTAAATAAGTAAATTGCAAAAAGTGCAATTAAGCACCAGAAAAATTAAAATCGGTTTTTTTTTGCACATATTTTCCTAAATACAGAAATCTCATAGCTGTATCCCTCAAATATTACAATATAAAAAGGTTGCACAAAAACCCTTTCAAACAACAGGAAATTTATTTGGACTGTTTCCATAACTTCATTTTGAAATACACAAATTTTTATGAACATAGACAGAAACGAACGTAATATGTACATCAAAATAAACTATTCACAGAAGTGTAATTAAATCTCTAAGTTTGCCAGATACCTATGAGCACACATATGTTCATAAGACCATCTTCAAACAATAAAAAGTGCCAAAAACAACGAAAATGAAATTGTGAGCGAAGTTTACCGCAAAAAAACTACAACTACAGGGAAAAAAAAAAGATAACTCCCGGGAAAAATCACCCGGGAAATGACATCACTTCCAGTTGTTGCGGACATTGGTGTGAAAGAACACCGTTTGATAGTTCATCCACCAATGTCATCACGCATATTCCAATGTAGGAAGTACACTTTGGTCTGGATTTTAATCTTTATGTTCTGCGATTTTTTACTGGATTTCTCGACAGTTTCTGGAAAATAAAAACTGTGCTCTGAGACACGTGGTGAGTAGTATATTTCAGTTGAACTCTCCGGTTTCATTTGCAAAAAAAAAGTATTGTTCAAGCCTATTTGGTCACAATTCTACAGGCGTTTAAAAATAGATATGCAAACGGAAGTGCCGGCGCTCCCGCCAGTCATAAATAGTTAAGTACAACAGTAACATTCCTGACAGCACGACATACGGTTGCCTTTGAAGGATTTTCTGCGTCACCTATATTATACAAAAAAGCTGCTGTTGGCATAAAAACGACGTGCAATCGTTGTGCCATAGGAGCAATGTGTGGGCTGAGAATATTGTTGAGATACATTGACTGGCAAAAAACGGTAACGCTCCAAAACATATTTATTTGGAAAATGACAAGACATCTAAATGCAGTCTGATCACCCTCTCCTGACTAGGGATGGGTACCTTTCACATTTGAACAGATACGGTACCAATACTCGGTACCTGGGAATTGATAACGGTACTCCTGGTACCAGTTTTCAGTACTTTTGTGTGTGTTATGTGATATTAAAATGTTATAAAATAAAATCTCAGATTTTCCATTCAACATACACTACCGGTCAAACATTTTAGAACCACTTTCTCTTTCAATTTTCTTTCTGTTTATAACAATTTCCATTGTGCGCAGATTCTCACTAAACGCATCAAAACTGTGAATGAACACACATAGATTTATGTAGCAAACAAAAAATTGTAAAAGAGCTTGAAATATGTTTTATATTTTAGATTCCTTAAAGTAGTCGACCTTTGCTGTGATGACTGAAACATTAACCTTTGGCTGTCTCTCAATGAACCTCTGGTAAGTTCTTTCAAGACTCTTTGGAAAACCATTTCAGGGGAACCACCTCATGAAGATCATGGAGAGAACGCCACGAGAGCAAAGCAGTAATCAAAGCAAAGGGAGGCTAATTGGAAGAATCTAAAATAGAAAAATTATAGCTTTTATTGAAGCTGTAAATCTAAAATAAAGCTGTAATATAAAATATAAAAACTATTTAGTTATTTCACATTTTTTGTTTACTACATAACTATGTGTTCCTTCAAAGTTTTGTTGCCTTTGGTGAGAATCTACAATGTAAATAGTCATGAAAAAAAAGAGATGCATTAACTGAGAAAGTGTATCTAAAACTTTTGACCAGTAGTGCCTGTACTTCTCAATATATAAACTTTATTGAATATATCAAAACAACATCCAGCTGTTTATACTGTAACATCTAAGATGTTTCAAACATTTCTTCAACATGAAAACCCTTAACTACACAGATTTTGTTTTCTTAATAAGGCACAAATTTAACGCATTACTTACATCCATAAGCAGGCGTGTTAGCGGTGCTGAATGCAGGAGTTGTAGCCATATATCTGCGGCTGACGAAAATTGTGCATTCTTCAGCCTCGACGAAAATCTGATGCTTAACTAGATGTTTCCTCAGATTAGAAGTATTCCCCCCACTGGCCTTGCACTTCACAAATTTTACAGCGACCGTAATATGTTTGAGCATTCAAACCTTAGCTCTTCTCCATTCTATTCTCCAGACGTTCTGGAGGCTGCGCAGACTGGAACCCCACACGCACCGCTGGGCCACAAGCGGCAAATTTCTAGCGATCCAGCTCGAAGAACCAAAGAAATGTTAGGGTTAAAAAGCTGATAAATACAGATCACCGCGAAATAAGACAAGGTGAACCAAGTAAGTTTGACTTGCAAGGGAGAGAAAGTCCTCTGCAGAACAGCGACTTCCTTCTCACAAAGGGAGAAGTCCTTGCACCAGCCTTTTATTTACAACTCACATTCCTTCAAGTTAAAAGCGGGAATTGTTTCACCCAATACTTACAGAGATTTCAACATAAAAAGTAGTCATTTGCATATATGGTATGAGCATGTCATGTCCAGGGATTGATCCACTCCAGACCACATTCCTTAACTTTCCACAAACCCTTTGCCCACACTAAAACCAATCACAGGAATCATCTTCACTAGAGTAGAACTTAAAACATAAACCATGTTTAAACTAAACAATGATAGGTGTTTCCTCAGATTAGAAGTATTCCCCCCACTGGCCTTGCACTTCACAAATTTTACAGCGACCGTAATATGTTTGAGCATTCAAACCTTAGCCCTTCTCCTTTCTAGTGTGTATTCTCATGTGTGTGTTTAAATGTCCTTTTATGCTAAATCTTTGTCCACATAGATCACAACAGAAAGGTTTCTGTCCAGTGTGGATTCTCATGTGTGTGTTTAAATGTCCTTTTTGGCTAAATTTATGTCCACATAGATCACAACAGAAAGGCTTCTCTCCAGTGTGGATTCTTATGTGTTTGTTTAAACTTACTTTGTGGCTAAATCTTTGTCCACATAGATCACAACAGAAAGGTTTCTGTCCAGTGTGGATTCTCATGTGTTTGTTTAAATTTCCTTTTATGCTAAATCTTCGTCCACATAGATCACAACAGAAAGGTTTCTGTCCAGTGTGGATTCTCATGTGTGTGTTTAAATTTCCTTTTTGGCTAAATCTTTGTCCACATAGATCACAACAGAAAGCTTTCTGTCCAGTGTGGATTGTCATGTGTTTGTTTAAATGTCCTTTTTGGCAAAATCTTTGTCCACATAGATCACAACAGAAAGGTTTCTGTCCAGTGTGGATTCTCATGTGTTTGTTTAAATTTCCTTTTATGCTAAATCTTTGTCCACATAGATCACAACAGAAAGGTTTCTGTCCAGTGTGGATTGTCATGTGTGTCTTTAAATGTCCTTTTTGGCTAAATCTTTGTCCACATAGATCACAACAGAAAGGTTTCTGTCCAGTGTGGATTCTCATGTGTTTGTTTAAACTTCCTTTTATGCTAAATCTTTGTCCACATAGATCACAACAGAAAGGTTTCTGTGCAGTGTGGATTCTCATGTGTGTGTTTAAACTTCCTTTTTGGCTAAATCTTTGTCCACATAGATCACAACAGAAAGGTCTCTCTCCAGTGTGGATTCTCTTATGTATGTTTAAAGTGCATTTTCCAATAAAGGTTTTTCCACAGTCTTCACAGCTAAACTTCACTCCAGTCTGAACTTTCCTTGGCAATGCCACATTTTTCTTCTCTGTGAAACATTTCTTCCTATCCAGCGAGCGTAAAGATCCCATTTCTGAACTTATGTCTTTCTGAAGAAAGCCACGGTGAACCAATTGTTCAGCAAACTCAGGGGAGCTAGAAGTTTTGTTAATGTTTCCATCAGACTCAGGAACTCTGCTGTCCTTCCAGTCATTGTCCATGTCCTTAGATTTCAGTCCAGAGTCTGACAAGTGTTTGAGCTCAGAGACTGGGTGCTTTACATCATCGGACTTTTCATCCTTTTCTGAGGAAATGGAACCATGTCCACGATCTTGTATGTTAATGGATTCTTCTCCATCGATGTCTTCTGGAAGCGCTCTACCTTTAATTTGGTCTTGATAAAGCTGTGAGAGCAGAGGGGACTGTTTATCATCCTCACTCTTTATGGGAGTAGCAGTGACTGGAAACCTGATGGCATCAATCTCCTCCTTCCCATTGAGCCGCTCTCCCCCCAGACTGGTGTAGACCTCCTCCTGTTCCTCCTTTATGTGGTGGGGCTTTCGGTCATGTAGGCCAGCACAAGGCCTGGGGTCTGCAGGAGCTGCTTCTTTAACCATCAGCATCTGCTTAACATCTGCAGGAAACACTGAAACACATCTTGCATATTAGAAGGTTTTTTGACTTCAGCCTGGACTGAGTCGTTTTTTAATATATTTAGGTGCTTTGGTTACATTAAATTCTTTGATTTAATTACCATTTATTCTTATCCTTTTATTTTGCATTGTTTCATCTTATGTCTGTTGATTTATGTCATGGTCTATTCACTTATTCTCAACAACCATATACTGAAACCATTTTAGTCTTTCCACCTGGTATCTTTTATGTCTCCATTTTGCTTTTCTACGATTGTTTCCAGTTTGCCGCATAATTCATATTTTTAACTAGTTTCTATGTGGAATATTCAGGTTTTAAAGCAGGTACGATAAGCAATGAACATGTCAAGTTTTTCTCTGTTTAAATATTTATTTTAAAAACAATGACAGAATTCACACCAGATGTTGGCAACTATCAAATACTCCTCATATAATAAGAAATTAAAGCCAATTATTCCACAAAGAAAGTTAAGGGTGAAAACTTGGAATGACACAGAGAATAAGTATTTAACATATGAAGAAATGGATGTCTGAAGGTGTATAAAAAGCCAAACAACCATATTAAATCTGTCAGCATTTAGAAAGCATCTTTTATATGTTCAAATCAATATCAGCTGGTTTAAAATTTATTGATACCCTGTAAGAAGGTTTCTTATTACTAAAGTATTGCAAAGAGGGGTAAACCTGGTAAAAGCAAAGAGACTTTCACAAAAAGGTCTTACTATTGCAAAACATACTAATGGCAATGGTTACAGCTACATTTCTACACTTCTGAATGTTCCATTGAGCGCTGCTCCAACCATAATCCTCAAGTGGAAAGGACAATTTCAACATAGACCAGTCAAAGCCAGGTGCCCCTACAAAGACTTCTAGTCTTCGGGTTTAATGTAGCTGTAATTAAACCTTTACTTAAGACCTTCGCTTGATCAATGTGACTTAATAAACTACAGACCTATATCAAATCTACCGTTCTCATCTAAAATTCTTGAGAAAATAGCTGCTAATCAAATGTGTGAGCATTTACACAGCAATGATCTGTTTGAAGAGTTTCAGTCAGGTTTCAGAGCTCATTATAACACTGAAACAGCTCTGGTGGAAGTCAATAATTATATTCTTATGGCCTCAGATAATGGACTTGTGTCTGTACTTGTCCTGTTAGATAGCAGTGCTGCATTTCATACAGAAAAGCTGGAATACAATGGGGGAACAGCGCTAGGCTGATTTAAATCGTATTTGTCTCACAGATTCCAGTTTGTTCATGTAAATGATAAATCATCTTCAAACCTAAGGGTTAATTGTGGAGTACCACAGGGTTCATTGCTTGGGCCAATTCTCTTTACTATATATATGTTTCCAATAGGTCAAATTATCAAACAGCATGGGATAACATTTCCCTGTTATGCTGATGATACTCAGCTTTACTTATCCAGAAATCCTGATAAGTCCAACCAGTTAGATAGACTACAAGTATGTCTTGAAGACATAAAAACATGGACGATTTTAAATGTACTGCTTCTAAACTCAGACAAGACAGAAGTTGTCGTGTTTGGACCGGAGTATTTGAAAAAGAAACTGCTCAGTCAATCATTTAATCTGGATGGCATTAAATTGACCTCTGGTAATAAAGTAAAAAACCATGGTGTTATTTTTGACCAGGATATGTCATTTAAATCCCATATTAAACAGGTTTCTAGGATTTCCTTCTTTCACCTCCAGAACATTGCCATTATTAGAAATATCCAATCCAGGAGTGACGTTGAAAAACTAGTCCATGCATTTGTTACTTCAAGGCTGGACTATTGTAATTCTTTACTATCATGATGTCCACAAAATGCAGTTAAAAACCTTCAGCTGATCCAAAATGCTGAAGCAAGACTTTTGGTGAAAATTAAAGAGAGATCATATTTCTTCTCCCTCTGCTACATTCTCAAACTACTCTTCAATTTTGCATTATTTGCTGTTATTTCAGCTTTTAACTTTATGTTCTCCCTCTTTTCTCTTCCTAGAAGCTACACCTGGCCTGACTCTGTGTCTACTTGTGACACCTTCCGGGAGGGGGACATCAGCCAAACTTCTGCTGCCAACAACTTAATGATCACCTTCTACCGATGATACACTTGGCCCCGTCTTTCAGTGTTTAACCCCATCTTTCTCCTAAACATAGCTACTGACTGAGCTTTTACTATCACCAACTACTAATAACAACTTTATGTGCTCTCTTTCATACTCATACATGCATGCTCAGTATGAGGGATGCTGCAAAGTCAATGACAGCGACTGTCCACTGTCTCTACATGCTAATCCAGGAGGAGTGAATGGTGCAAGTCACTGACTCGATGCAATCTGCTGGGTTTCCTTAGATAGGACATTTCTTTTAACCAATTTAAATAAATAACTGAATTGACTGCACTGTTTGAAAGTTAGGATTAAATGGAATGTATGTACCTGACTTGAAATCTGTATTTGATTGAATTGACTTTGTAAAGTGCCCTGAGATGACAAGTGTTGTGAATTGGCGCTATATAAATAAAACTGAATTCTGACAAAGGAGTAAAAAGAATAATCAAACAAGTTGTCCAAGAGTCAAGGAGCACTCACAGAGAGTCTAAGAAAGACTTGGAAAAAGCAGGTACAGATTTCCCCAATTTGAAAAGTTTTCAATAGCAATGGTCTTCAGAATAGGTTCATACACAGAGGAGGCAGAGAATAACAAGCCTACTAAAAGACATGAGGCAAGACGAGGAGGTACGAGAAGGCAGGCAAAAGAGCATACACGGAAGGCTTGGTCCAACAAGTGTTTAGCAAGAATCATAGCTGTAGCAATGGAAATTGGGTCATACACAATAAGTTGATTATGAAAACTGCTGGAACACTGTGGCAAGGCAAAGAAACAACCTGGCATCAGAGGTTAAATGGGTAGAAATACTGGAGAAACAGGTGAGTGAAATGATCAGACAATTGTGGTAAGCTGAGCAACATGGCCGATCACAAATCATGACACTAAGTCCTACTACGGTTTTCTGAAAACATAACGGTGATTGTTTTTGGATGTCAGATGTTTGATTTAAACAAAACATAAATAGCAACAACCTCTGTGAAACGATGCACTTCATTACCTGAGAAACTTTATGTTTAGGAAAACGAAAAACAAGCCAATTTTGCCTTTATGGTCTGGCTACTGGCTCCTGTATAGCTATCCGTTGTTGCCATGGCAGGAAATGTGCTATGTCCCTGTCTCCCAGCCTCGTTGTTCCTTTCCTTGAATGTTACTCACTGCTTCATAATCCTGGTAGAAAAACCTGTTTCCAATGGAATGCTGTGACAAGAGCATACTCCTGGAATACGAGTACCACGGCGATCCTGGTTCATAACAAAGTCATTGAAACCTATGCGCCTTGAAAGGGTTACAAACATTTCAAAGGATTTGGTAATCCAGATAACCACCGTGAGAGCCATCCTCCATAAAAAGAGACAATGTGGAACAACAGAGAACCTTTCCAGGAGTAACCTGCCTACCAAAAATCTCCAATAAAACTCATCTAATAGGTCACAAAAAAAAACAGGACAACATCTAAATCACTGAAGGCATGACATTCCTTATTTAAGGTCAGTGTTCTAGACTGAACATTAAGAAAGACCCTGGTTTAAAATGGCATCAAAGGAAAGGTTCTATGGCAAAAAAAAGCACAAAAGGGTCATCTCCCACTGGCAAAGTCAAACATGATGGAGATAAACCACCATGCATACAACCACACCTAAGGGCAATTTAAAGACACCAATTTAGGCTTCGGCTACTGACACCATCATGTACAATACAGCAAATACTTATTCACCTCATTTACATCTTCCTTCTATGTATTTAGCGTTCACATTTGTGTACTTTATCTTGTCTAGAGTTTGTATTTATGTACATTTGTTTTGTGTTTTCCCATTTCTGCCAAATTTTTATTTTTGAAAGCATTTTACAGTCAAAATATTGAAATAATTCTGTACTATATTGTTTGTAACTGTTCACCTTTTATTATTTAAGCTTATTGGTTGTTTCTATTATTTATCCTTCCTAGTATTATCTCACTAGAGGCACATCTTTACCCTGTCCTGTCCAATTGATCTCATTGACTCCAATTATAACCACGCATTTTTGACGTAAAACAGTAAACGCTTTGTTACTTGGTAGAAACGATGAACGAAATGGTGTTTATAGGACCGTCAGATACGGTTTACCCTGTTCAATACACGGGGAACGGTATCTGACGAGGTGTAGAGACCCATTAAGATGCATTACCTCTTTTTAAGAGAGAGGACTTTTTTTATGGGGTGCATAGACCTTTCAGGAAGTCTCTCGACTGAATGCAATTAATAGCTGGGGATGCTGAAAATGACAATAAATACATAACTATGCATTGACAACAGTATAGATAACTGTAGTTTCTCTCTCTCTGTAGTCAAAAGTTTGGACTCACCTCAGTCATTCAATTGCTTTTCCTTATTTTTATAACTTTCTACACTGTAGATACACAGTGAAAACATCAAAACTATTAAGCAAACGTATGTAGAATTATGTAACAACCACAAAATTGTGAAAAATCTCAAAACATCTTGTTTATCTTAGATTCTTCTTAACAGTCCCCCCTTGCTTTAATTGCTGCTTTGCATTTTCTCTATGAGCTTCATGAGGCAGTCACCTGAAATGGTTTTCCATTCCTCTGGGAACTCTTTCAAGACTGCTGGAAAACAATTTTTCGTATTTCAACCCAAACCAGCCAGTTTAAAACATTTGGATTTAACAATGCTTCAACTATTTTGTTGTTGGTACAGAAAGCAGAGAATGTGAGCCGTAATTTCAAACCACGCAGCAGAGAACATCTTCCTGAGACACAGAGTTTAAAACATTCAACTCAAACAAGTTTAGATAAAAGGTAACAAAACCGTAATTTTTTAACCAACCTGCCAAAAAAACATAAGGACCAGAGGAACTCCGAGGCGTCTGACCGCAAGCAGGGTGCGGTAGCTCCGACATTTTTTAAATAAAACTGTATTTAATTGTTATATTTCTATGAATCCAGACCAGAAAGACAAATACTGAATACTTACAGTGCATCCAGAAACTATTCACAGCGCTTCACATTTTGTTATGTTACAGCCTCAATCCAACTTGGATTAATCTCTTTCCTCAAAATTCTACAAACAAATACAAAGTATGTGTAGAATTTTGGGAAATAGAGATTAATACAATTTGGAATGAGGCTGTAACATTACAAAATGTGAAGCGCTGTGAATACTCTGGATGCACTGTAAGTATTTGTTCATATATCGCAAGTCATATCGTCATTGCACTATTAGGCACTGTTATCGTACATCGCAGGTTTCTCTAATATCGTGCAGCCTTATTAATTAGTTTCTAAGCAAACTTGTATCGGTGTCGAAGGGCAACAAACCACTCAAAATGGCGGACGTGGGTCGTTCCCATCGAGTAACGAAGCGTTTACCGTTTTAAGTCTATAGGGTATATTTGGGCTTTAAGATGCTAATCCATTAGCCACCTAAAATGTTCCTAAACTGTAACTGACATGAAAACATACAAACCTAATCTGTGCAGCAGAACTTTAGGGTTGAGACCAGCCTCCAGGACGTTGTGCCGCAGATGATCTTCTTTGTCCTCTTTAGCTGTTTGGGAAATCTCTCCCACTGCTGCACTCTGCCACCGTTTGAGCTGCTGTCTCCACATCTTTGTTGTTAGCTTCTCTTCAAAAGATCCTTTAACAGTTACTGAGTAGTTATAACTCGGCTTTGATCCAAACTCTAGTGATGGGACATTTGAAGCAAAGCTTCGAGTTTACAGAGTAAAAAGGTTCGATGCGTGTCTTGTCTTGCGGGAAATCACGTGACCGATGACAAACGATGCCTTGCATTTCCGTGGAGACGTCACTGCTTCATTTCGCGTGTCAGATTTCAAAATAAAAGCGCGATGACACTTGTTGCTTCGTGGGTTGTTGTAGTGGTTTGGTCGCACGTCAGCAGAGATAGGAGCATCTGAGAAGAATGGAGCCAACAAAAAAAGGAAAACCTTTCCCATTTGGGAGTAATTTAAAATGTGTTCTCAAAACAAGGTTTGTGTAAAATGTGTTTGCAGCATTTACTTAATTTTATTTGCATCATTACCAATAATTATGTATCAATGAACTTTCATCTTTGTATTTCAGTTGAAGTGTTTCTTGTGTGCCAGAGAGCTGGTATACAATAATAACACCTCATCAATGCTGAGGCATTTCAGAGCCATTTATGAAAAAGAAAAGCCACACACTTCAAATCAAACGCAGAAGCAGGTGTCGGATGATGCTGTGGTCAATCTTATTGTAAAGGATTCACAGCCCTTTACTGTTGTGGAAGACGAGGGGTTCAGGGAACTCCTTCATTTGCTGGATCCCACCTATGTTCTCCCTACTAGAAAGGTTTATATGTGTACACAACAAGATCAAATGTGGTTGTAGCATGCCCTCTCGAAAAAGGATGAGACTTTACTGATGGTTTTATGAGATTTTATTCCTTTCCTTTCCTTAAACCTTGTTCCATTCTGATAATCACCATATCACCACCGTAAGAGCTGCAACACATACAGATATGTGTAACTAGGTTTACATCATTCTGTTTTACCTGCTATATTCACTTTATACAAACATCTCAACAACTACTAAAGAATGTTAAGTGCTTACATCAACACACCTTTTGCCTCTTCGGAGGGCTGCCAGTATAAAACAATGTTTACCGTTGCTCCATATGAAACTTATACCGTACTGTTACCTTAGTACAACTACGTTACACCGGAACTGTGAGTTCAGAATAAAAGCATGCAGCTCACAACAGGAAGTCAATAACCTCATTCAAGACTTCAAACAAAAGACTGCAACACTTTCTAATTTGCTTTCCCAAATAGGCATATTGTTATTTACACTCCCACCAAATTATGAGTGTTTGTGTTCATTAGGACAACAAAACAAATAATTTTCACCAAGAAATAACCACTTCTTATCATTTGCTTATACACATTCTAGTATCAAAATAAGCTTTTGCACTGGACACTCCACAATGGAACGCCTACTAGAGCTCTGACCTTTGTTATTCAGTCTCTTATCTCCAAAAGAGATTTTTACTCTTCTCACGAGTCCGTCCTTGCTAACAACAGCCTCCAGGACTCTGGCAAGTCTCCACTCACATCTGGGTAAAGGTTCATTGTTACGACCCCACTCGGTCTAGGGGTAGGGGGAAGTAAACATTCAAACCAGGTGTTGTTGGTTTTATGAAAGAAAGAGTAATTTATTTCTTTTTAGTTCAGTTTCCGTTATTTTTAACAAAACAAACAAAAGGAGGATACTTAACAAAGTACAAACCGTTTGAAAATAAAAAGGGGTAAAACCCAAAATACACAATAACCATAAATTTAACAAAATACACAACCATCAGTAATTTAACTAAAAATAATCCCCCAAAAGGAGGGACAAACTAATTCAACAGTTTCCTAAATCAAAAACGTCCCTGCTAACAAAAAGCAAACAAACAAATCAAGACAAAGTCCAATCAACTTTAAAGAGACTCCTTTGAGCCAAGATGGAGTCATCAAGCAGGTGAGCACACAAAAATAACCAAGCTTCCCAACGAGCAGGTAAGCATACAAAAATAACCAAGCTTCAAAATTTTACAACACCAAAGTCAGAAGTGGCGAGCTGTTCTGTCCAAATACCAGCTGCCTTTAGTGGCAGGTGCAGAAAGTTTATATAATGTAGTCCCTTCTTGATTGGCGGCGAATTCAGAAGAACCAGGAAATGAATAGTCCAACATGAACTCCCGGAGACGTCCAGCAGGAGGAGTGCAGAGCACGCAGGGAGATCAGAGTCCGTCAGGAACAGCGAAGAAGAGGGTATCCAGCGAAGAAGAAATCCGATCCTATCAGAAACAGCGGTACCGATAGCACGGAGGAAAACGGTGCTTTTCAGCGACATCGGCTGGCCAGTCTGTTGATGAAGGTACAAAACAAACACACATACGGCCACCAGCCGTAACACCCCCCCCCCCCCCCCCCCCCTAAAAATGTGAAACAAAATGTCCATCCCTTCACTTACATTTTAATAACAAACTCTTGTTTTCATAACTCCTGTCTTGATAAAGCATCAGCCAAGATGTTTGCTGAACCCTTCTTGTATCTGATGTTCAGATTAAAGTCTTGAATGATTAAAGCCCAACGCATGAGTCTTTGATTATGGTTGTACATACATGCTAGGAAGACAAGTGGGTTATGGTCAGTGTAGACCACAATTGGAGAAGGACAGGACCCAAGGTATACCTCAAAGTGTTGTAAAGCCAAAAGCAAAGCCAAGGCTTCCTTCTCAATGATGGAATAGTTAAGCTGGCTTCTGTTAAACTTCCTAGAAAAATAACAAATGGGATGATCAGCTCCATTTTTACCTTCCTGTAGGAGGACAGCACCAGCTCCCACTGCACTCGCATCAACCTCAAGTTTAAAGGGCCTTTCTGTATCTGGGGCAGAGAGTACAGGAGCATGACATAACAGAGATTTAATGCTATCAAAAGCATGTTGACATTCTGGGGTCCATACAAAGTTGACTTTTGGACTTAATAGACCAGTCAGAGGATGAACAATAGTGGAAAAGTTGCGACAGAAATTCCTATAATAACTTGCCATACCAAGAAAACGGCGTAAAGCCTTTCTAGTGCAAGGCACAGGGAACGAAGTAATGGCAGAAACTTTTTCTTTTAAAGGTCGCACTTGTCCTTGGCCTACCTGTCTACCAAGATAGGTCACTGTGGCTTTCCCAAAGTCACATTTGGCGAGGTTTAAGGTCAAAGAAGCTTTAGCAAGGCGAGTGAACACTTGTTTTAAAACAGTTATGTGTTCTGTCCAGGTAGAAGTATATACTACTATATCATCCAAGTATGCACTGCAGTTAGACAAACCAGACAAAACAATGTTTACTAGGTGTTGGAAGGTTGCAGGGGCATTACACATCCCAAACGCCATCACATTGTACTGTAAAAATTGGTCTGGTGTAACAAAAGCAGAAATATCAGAAGCTCTCTTCGTGAGGGGTACTTGCCAATATCCTTTTAATAAATCTAGTTTACTTACATACTGAGCATTTCCCACATTATCTACACAGTCCTCAATGCGAGGAAGTGGATATGAGTCGGTAACTGTAACAGAATTTACCTTGCGGTAATCGGTAATGAAACGTGGTGTGCCATCGGGTTTCATTTCAAGCAAACAGGGAGAACTCCAAGAACTCGAACTGTGTTTTGCAAATCCATTTTGCAACATGTACTCTGTCTCACTGTTCATTAGAGCTCTTTTAACAGGATTTATTCTATAAGGATGTTGCTTAATGGGTTTAGCATTAGCGACATCAATGTCATGTTCAAGTACTGTAGTGCGTGTCGGTATGTCATTGAATAGACATAGGAAACTGCTCATCAGTGATAAAATATCATCTTGCTGGCTTTCAGGCAAATGTGTAAGACTATTTGAAAACTCTTTCAACATTTCAGAATTGGGCAAACGAGGACTTTGGTGAAAACTGGAGCGAAGAGTTAAACCATCTTCACCTGATTCAGAGCTAACATCATCTGTCACAATTATGGCTGCACTGCCACTGGGTTTTATTTTACTCTGGTCCATATTTGGGTTAGTTGTTCGAATGTAGTACGGTTTTAGCATGTTTATGTGACACACTCTGGTTTTTCTCCTCCTTTCAGGAGTGTTTATCACATAGTCAGTGTCACTCAGTTGATCACTAACCTCATAAGGACCTAAGAACTTGGCATCAAGAGCAGATCCAGGGATAGGCAGTAATGCCAAAACTTTGTCGCCAACCTGAAAGTGACGAAGAACAGCAGAATGATCATAACGCCTTTTCATTGATTTCTGAGAGTCACAAAGGAACTCTTGTGCAATTGCACGGGAAGAATGCAAACGCTCACGAAACTTACAAACATAATCCAAAATGTTTTCCTGAGCGGAAGTGTCAGAGTTCAAAAGTTTCTCTTTCAGAATTTTTAGTGGACTGCGAAGAGTATGACCAAACACTAGTTCTGCAGGGCTAAATCTTAATGATTCCTGAGTGGATTCTCTAGCTGCAAATAGTACAAAAGGGATACCTTCATCCCAGCTTTTCTTATTCTCAAGGCAGTATTTCTTCAGCATAGACTTTAAAGTCTGATGCCAACGTTCTAAAGCTCCCTGAGATTGAGGATGATATGCACTAGAAACAGCATGTTTAATGTCTAGTTCTTTAAGAACCTGTCTAAAGAGTTTCGATTTGAAATTTGTACCTTGATCTGTCTGTACAGTTCTTGGAAGACCAAATGTAGAAAATAATCTTTGTCATGGCATTAATGATTGAACTAGCAGTGATTTTACGGAGAGGAATGGCTTCAGGGTAGCGAGTAGAAGCACACATTAAGGTAAGTAAAAACTGATTACCAGATTTGGTTCGTGGTAAAGGACCCACACAATCCATAATGATGCGTTCAAATGGTTCTTTCACTGCAGGAATTGGATGGAGCGGAGCATTTGGTATGGTCTGGTTAGGCTTTCCAGCCATCTGACATATGTGGCAACTGCGGCAGAATTTAACCACATCTGTTTTTAATCCAGGCCAGTAAAAGTGTTTCAAAATCAGTTGGTATGTTTTTGAAACACCCAAGTGTCCTGACCATTTACTTTCATGTGCTAATGATAAAATATTCTTTCGATAACTGGAAGGAACCACAATCTGTAAAACTATGTTCCAATCAGCACCAGGAAGCAGAACAGGACACCATCTACGCATTAAAATTCCATTATCCAGAAAGAAAGATACACCTTCATCCTTGGCCGTATCAGGACCTACTACACCTTCAAAATAGGGTTTTAACGTTGGATCCGACCTCTGAGAAGTGCGCAGGTGAGCACGAGTGATTGGGAAAGCACTATCAGGGGTCTGTAATGCATCCCCACCAGTCATATCCGGAACTGCAGAAGCCTCTGTAACAGAGTCAGATTCTCCACCACCTGAGAACACTGACATAAACAAACTGTCAGACAAATCCACATCATCACTTTTAGCCTTTTTTTTACGTTTTTGTGCACGAGTTAGTACACCAGTTGGGTTCACTTTGGGAGATTACTTGTTATCTCTAGTTCCCAAGTTTTGTGGTACATCCAAAACCTCTAATGCAGGAGTTACCTTACCGCCAGCAATATCATTACCTAACAGTAATGCGACACCTTTGATAGGTAGTGCTGGGCAGAGAGCAATAGGAAAAATTCCTGAGATTATTTTGGAGTTTAAATGTACCAGATGTACAGGCCGAGGAACATAACCCATTTCTACGCCCTGTAGAATTGCACTATATCCACATGATGACTGTTCAGAAAACGGTAATGTGTCAGCTAAAATAATGGACTGAGAACCTCCAGTATCACGCAGAATGCGAATAGAACACTGATCTTCAGGCTGTTATTTATCTTTTTCCATAGTTTTGCTTAGATCTTTTTCCCTGAGTTTATTTAGTCCCTTTGTCATAGTTTAGTTTTGTGGTCAGTTTTTCCTTTGGTTATTTCATAGTCTAGTTTCTCTTCTGTTCCCTTTGTCTTCCAGTCTGGTAACCATAGCAACCACTCATATTCCCTCAGTTCTCTGCAGCCTGGTCCACACTAGAGGGTGACACGGGAGTGGATTTTCTCTCCTGTACCATCCCGCTCCCATAGAAAAATGTCTTGTCCCATCCCAATCCTAGGCCAGCATAACGAAAAAAAATCCTGTCCCGTCCCACTCCTGGTAAATTGACTCCCACTCCCATTTAGAACGACTCCCACTCCTGTGACTCCCATTTTTGTTTTCTTCATTTAGTCTTTTGGAAATTTCTTTCTTTGAAGGACCAGTTAGGTCCCTGTTTTTAGCTGTAGAAAACGGCAGTTAAAGTAAAAAGAATAATAATGAAGAAATAATAAAATATCAAACAAGGAAACAGACCATGTCTATCTTAGCTGAATAAACAAAATGTACCTAGTTGTATTTTACTCATTTCTTAAGTGATTGTTTCCTTTGAACAATGACATTACTTCTATGTTTCAAATTGCTGAAACAAAAGACAAATGTACCTAGCAAGAGAACTGTACTTGTTGAACAAAAGGGCAAAAAGGCATTACCTTCACAATTTAGAAACTGTACCCCAATGGTTCACAGCCCTGGTCCTCAGGGACCCCTTCCCTGCAAGCTTTAGATGTGTGTCTGCTTCAGCTCACCTGATTCAAATTCTGACATGACCTCCTATACAGGCATCAAGAATGGAGGGTCAAACTGGACAAATTTAATACAATAAAATCATCATTAAATAAATAAATCAGAATCAGCTTTACTGCCAAGTTTGTACATACAAACAAGGAATTTGACTCCGGTACACTTTGCGCTTTGGTTTTGTTTTTGCATTACAGAATATACATATTTATAATGTACAATATACACATATCAGAATCAGAATCAGAATCAGAAAAGCTTTATTGCCAAGTACGTTTTTGGACATACAAGGAATTTGTTTTGGCGTAGTCGGTGCAATACAGTACAAATTAAACAGTATAAACATATCTACAATATAATATAAATATATGTGCACAGTTTTAAGTGAGTGAGAGTAAATATAGAGCACTATAAGATGCAAGAGCAATACAACAGTGCAGGTGATCATTGTGCAAGTAAAGCAGGAGTCCAAGCTGAGCGTTAATGTAACGCATAGAGTTACAGGTTACAGGTGTCCTGTCAGCAAAAAAAGGGGGGGTGTGGGGGAAAGGGACAGTGTCAGGGTGGTTTCCCGGCTTTGTTAACCAGGCTGGTGGCAGATGGGGAAAAAACTGTTCTTGTGGCGTGAGGTTTTGGTCCGGATGGACCGCAGCCTCCTGCCAGAGGGAAGAGTCTCAAAGAGTCTGTGAGGTGGGAGGGATCAGCCAGAATCTTCCCTGCCCGCTTCAGGGTCCTGGAGGTGTACAGTTCCTGGAGCGACAGTAGACTGCAGCCAATCACCTTCTCGGCAGACCGAATGACACGCTGCAGCCTGCCCTTATCCTTGGCTGTAGCAGCGGCGTACCAGATGGTGATGGAGGAGGTGAGGATGGACTCAATGATGGCTGTGTAGAAGTGCACCATCATAGTCTTTGGCAGGTTGAATTTCTTCAGCTGCCGCAGGGAGAACATCCTCTGCTGGGCTTTCTTGATGAGGGAGCTGATGTTTGGCTCCCACTTGAGATCCTGGGAGATGATGGTTCCCAGGAAGCGGAAAGATTCCACAGTGTCAATTGTGGAGTCACAGAGGGTGATGGGGGCAGGTGGGGCTGGGTTCTGCCTGAAGTCCACAACCATCTCCACTGTCTTTAGAGCGTTGAGCTCAAGGTTGTTCTGGCTGCACCAGTCCAACAGATGGTCCACCTCCCATCTGTACGCAGACTCATCACCATCAGAGATGAGTCCGATCAGGGTGGTGTCGTCCACAAACTTCAGAAGCTTGACAGACTGGTGACTGGAGGTGCAGCTGTTGGTGTACAGGGAGAAGAGCAGAGGAGAGAGAACACAGCCTTGGGGGGAACCGGTGCTGTTAATAAAAAGGTGCATTTGCAACATCTGTATGCTGTTGTTTTGTACTCTATTAAATGTTCAACAGAGAAACAGCCTGGGGGAAGAAACTGTCTCTGTGGTGGCTGGTTTTAGTAAACAGTGCTCTGCAGCGGCGGCCTGAAGGTAAAGCTCTGAACAGTTTGTGTGCAGGGTGTGTGGGGTCTGCAGAGATTTTAGCAGCTCTTTTCCTGACACTAGACCTGTATAAGTCCTGGATGGAGGGAAGGTCAGCCCTGATTATTCTCCCTGCATTCCTGATTATTCGTTGCAGTCTGCACCTGTCCTTTTTTGTGGATGAGCCAAACCACACTGAGATGGAGGAAGACAGGACAGACTGAATGATGGCAGTGTAGAAGATGACCAACAGCTCCTGTGGAAGGTTGAACTTCTTGAGTTGCCTCAGGAAGTACAGTCTCTGCTGGGCCTTCTTTCGAACAGTGTCTATGTGTGAAGACCATCTCAGGTCCTCAGAGATGGTGGTTCCTAAGAACCTGAAGTGGTCCACGGCCGATACAGTGTTGTTGAGGATGTTGAGGGGGGTGTATGGGGGTGGTGTTCTCCGAAAGTCTACCACCATTTCCACAGTCTTGAGTGGGTTGAGTTCAAGGTAGTTCTGACCGCACCAGTGTACCAGCCGATCCACCTGCTGTCTGTATGCAGACTCATCACTATCCTGGATCAGTCCAATGACAGTGGCGTCATCTGCAAACATAAGGGGTTTCACAGACGAGTCCGCTGAGGTGCAGTCATTTGTGTACAGGGAGAAGAGGAGTGGGGATAGAACACACCCCTGGGGGGCACCAGTACTTATTGATCTGGATCGGGAGAAGATGCTCCCCAGTCTCACCTGCTGCTGTCGGTCCGTCAGGAAGCTGTTGATCCACTGACAAGTGGAGGCTGGGACGTTGAGCTGGGTGAGCTTCTGGTGGAAGATGTCTGGTATGATGGTGTTGAAGGCCGAGCTCAAGTCTACAAACAGGATCCTGGCGTACGTCCAGCTTTTTTTGTTTTCATGCGCTGAAAGAGCCTGTTTACATCTTCCTCGCAGATCTTTAGTGCAGTCAGAGGATCTGAAGGTAGGGGGTTGGTTGTTTTACGGGTCAAATTTGTTCCTGAATGGGATGTGGAAGGGATGATTTGAGGTGTGAATGGCTTCTTGTCATGTTTGCAGTAGAAGCCATTCAGACGGTTGGCCAGGAGACGACTCTGTTCAGGATGAGTGGCGGGGCTCCTATAGGCAGTCAGGTTTCTCAGACCGGTCCATACAGCTGAAGTGTCACCAGTAGAAAGGTTGTTCTTAAGCTTCTCACTGTAGCTTCTCTTGGCTGCTTTGATCTCCTTTGTAAGTCTGTTCCTGGCCTGCCTGTATCGCGCCCAATCTCCACTGCTGTGAGCTTCTTCCTTTTCCCGACGCAGATTCCTGAGGTGTGGAGTAAACCATGGCTTGTTATTCCCAAAGGTGCAGAAGGTCTTGGTCTGCACACACATGTCCTCACAGAAACTGATGTATGATGTCACCACATCAGTTAGTTGGTTTAAGTCAGTGGCTGAAGATTCAAAAACAGTCCAGTCTGTGCATTCAAAGCAGGCCTGTAGCATCTGCTTTGATTCCTCAGTCCACTTCTTAACAGTGTGAACCTTGGGTTTGGAAGCTTTTAGTCTCTGTCTGTAGGTTGGGATGAGGTGGATTAGATAATGATCCGAAAAACCCAGAGCAGCCCTGGTAACAGCATGATATGAGTCCTTTAAAGCTTTGTAACAATGGTCCAGTGTGTTTTGGTCTCTGGTGGGACACTTAATATGCTGTCTGTATTTGGGGAGTTCATGGGAGAGGTTTGCTCTGTCAAAATCTCCCAGTATTATGATGAAAGAGTCCGTGTATTTTTTCTCCACGTCTGTAATCAGCTCAGCAAGATGTTTTTCCGCGGCAGCATTGCAGCCATGCGGTGGAAAATATGAGCCAATTATTATAAACGAGGAAAACTCTCTCGGTGAATAAAACGGTTTACAGATTATGGAAAATGACTCAAGATCCGGGCTACTGGTTTTTCCCAGCACTTTTACGTCTCTGCACCAACCTTCATTTATATAAAAGCAGATTCCGCCTCCTCGCCTCTTCCCCGATAGCTCCGCGCTGCGATCCGCTCTGAACAACTGAAAGCTCGGCATCAGAAGTGCGCGGTCCGGGATGTTTTCACTCAGCCATGTCTCGGTGAAGCAGAGAACCGCTAATCCGCGGAGGTCTGAGTTTTTACCGGTGGTGTGCAAAGTCCTCTTTTGCGGAGCTTTACCAGCGTGCCAGCACGCTTTCCCCTTCGACGCTTTCGGCACAGTATCCCGTATAGTGCCGCAGCTCGGCTTGCCAGGAGCTCAGTGAACCTCGGATCGATGAAAGATGGTGAAAAAATCCCAAGAGAGGACTCTCTGATGTTGAGAAGTTCCTCTCTACTGAATGAGACCACAGGATTGTGGCCTGACACCACAGAGCTGTGGCTCGAAAAACATAAAAACACACAAAATACAAAAACAAAGAGAGAGCGAAGCTCCGAGGCTACCATCGTCGGCGCCATCTTGGAATGTCCCATAAGTGAAGTAAATGTAACATGAATGAAATGTAACATTAAATCGTTCGTTCGTCGTCTTCCGCTTATCCAGGACCGGGTCGCGGGGGCAGCAGACTCAGCAGAGACGCCCAGACGTCCCTCTCTCCAGACACCTCCTCCAGTTCCTCCAGGGGGAGCCCAAGGTGTTCCCAGGCCAGCCGAGAGACATAGTCCCTCCAGCGTGTCCTGGGCCGTCCCCTGGGCCTCCTCCCGGTGGGACGTGCCTGGAACACCTCCCGAGGAAGGCGTCCAGGAGGCATCCGGTATAGATGCCCGAGCCACCTCAACTGGCTCCTCTCGATGTGGAGGAGCAGCGGCTCTACTCCGAGCCCCTCCCGGATGGCCGAGCTCCTCACCCTATCTCTAAGGGAGTGCCCGGCCACCCTACGGAGGAAGCTCATTTCAGCCGCTTGTATCCGTGATCTCGTTCTTTCGGTCATGACCCAAAGTTCATGGCCATAGGTGAGGGTAGGAACGTAGACCGACCAGTAAATTGAGAGCTTTGCTTTTCGGCTCAGCTCTCTCTTCACCACAATGGACCGGCACAGCGCCCCCATTACTGTGGCAGCTGCACCGATCCGTCTGTCGATCTCCCGCTCCATTCTTCCCTCACTCGTGAACAAGACCCCGAGATACTTAAACTCCTCCACTTGAGGCAGGAACTCCCCTCCAACCTGAAGAGGACAAGCCACCCTTTTCCGGTCGAGTACCATGGCCTCGGACTTGGAGGAGCTGATCCTCATCCCAGCCGCTTCACACTCGGCTGCGAACCGCCACAGCGCATGCTGTAGGTCTTGGCTAGAGGGGGCCAGCAGGACCACGTCATCCGCAAAAAGAAGAGACGAAATCCACTGGTCCCCAAACCAGACCCCCTCCGGCCCTTGGCTGCGTCTAGAAATCCTGTCCATAAAAGTTATGAACAGGACCGGCGACAAAGGGCAGCCCTGCCGGAGTCCAACATGCACTGGGAACAGGTCCGACTTAGTGCCGGCAATGCGGACCAAACTCCTGCTCCGCTCGTACAGGGACCGGATGGCCCCTAATAAAGGGCCCCCGATTCCATACTCCTGGAGCACCCCCCACAGGGCATCACGAGGGACACAGTCGAATGCCTTCTCCAGGTCCACAAAACACATGTGAACCGGTTGGGCAAACTCCCATGAACCCTCGAGCACCCTGTAGAGGGTATAGAGCTGGTCCAGTGTTCCACGGCTGGGACGAAAACCACACTGTTCCTCCTGAAGCCGAGGTTCGACTATCGGTCGGACTCTCCTCTCCAATACCCTGGCGTAGGCCTTACCAGGGAGGCTGAGGAGTGTGATCCCCCTGTAGTTGGAACACACCCTCCGGTCCCCCTTCTTATAAAGGGGGACCACCACCCCAGTCTGCCAGTCCAGAGGCACTGTCCCCGACCGCCACGCAATGTTGAAGAGGCGTGTCAACCATGACAGCCCTACAACATCCAGAGACTTGAGGTACTCAGGGCGGATCTCATCCACCCCCGAAGCCTTGCCACCGCGGAGCTTTTTAACCACCTCGGTGACTTCAGCCTGGGTGATGAAAGAGTCCAACCCCGAGTCCCCAGCCTCTGTTTCCACCACGGAATGCGTGATGGCAGGATTGAGGAGATCCTCGAAGTACTCCTTCCACCGCCCGATAATGTCCTCAGTCGAGGTCAGCAGTCTCCCGCCCCCACTATAAACAGTGTTGGCAGAGCACTGCTTCCCCCTCCTGAGGCGTCGGACGGTTTGCCAGAATCGCTTCGAGGCCAACCGGTAGTCCTTCTCCATGGCCTCACCGAACTCTTCCCAGGCCCGAGTTTTTGCCTCTGCCACAGCCCGGGCCGCAGCACGCTTGGCCTCACGGTACCCGTCAGCCGCCTCAGGAGTCCCACAAGCCAACCACAGCCGATAGGACTCCTTCTTCAGCTTAACAGCATCCCTTACTGCCGGTGTCCACCACTGGGTTCTGGGATTGCCGCCACGACAGGCACCGCAGACCTTACGGCCGCAGCTATGGGCAGCAGCATCGACAATAGATGCAGAGAACATGGTCCACTCTGAGTCTATGTCTCCAACATCCCCCGGGATCTGGTCGAAGCTCTCCCGGAGGTGGGAGTTGAATACATCCCTGGCCGAGGGCTCCGCCAGGCGTTCCCAGCAGACCCTCACTATGTGCTTGGGCCTGCCGAGTCTGTCCGGCTTTCTCCTCCAGCGGATCCAACTCACCACCAGGTGATGATCAGTGGACAGCTCAGCCCCTCTCTTCACCCGAGTGTCCAAAACATGCGGCCGAAGGTCTGATGATACGACAACAAAGTCGATCATCGACCTCCTGCCTAGGGTGTCCTGGTGCCAAGTGCACTGATGGACACCCTTATGTTTGAACATGGTGTTCGTTATGGACAATCCGTGACTAGCGCAGAAGTCCAATAACAAAACACCACTCGGATTCAGATCGGGGAGGCCATTCCTCCCGATCACGCCTCTCCAGGTGTCACTGTCGTTCCCCACGTGGGCGTTGAAGTCCCCCAGCAGAATAATGGAGTCCCCGGGAGGGGCACTATCCAGCACCCCCGACAGGGACGCCAAGAAGGCAGGGTACTCTGCACTACCACTCGGCCCGTAGGCTGAAATGATAGTCAGAGACCTCTCCCCAACCCGAAGGCGCAGGGATACAACCCTCTCATCCACTGGGGTAAACCCCAATACGAGACGGCTGAGCTGGGGGGCAACAAGCAAACCCACACCAGCCCGCTGCCTCTCCCCGTGGGCCACTCCAGAGTAGAAGAGAGTCCAACCCCTCTCAAGGAGATGGGTTCCAGAGCCCACGCTGTGCGTGGAGGCGAGCCCGACTATTTCTAGTCGATATCTCTCGACCTCCCGCACAAGCTCAGACTCCTTCCCCCCCAGCGAGGTGACATTCCACATCCCTAGAGCCAGCCTAAGCATCCGGGGATCGGGCCGTTGAGGTCTCCACCTTTGTCCGCCACCCAATCCTCTTTGCACCGGTCCCTCACGGTTCCCCCTGCAGGTGGTGGGCCCACTGGAGGATGGCCTCGCGTCTCTCGTTCGGGCTTGGCCCGGCCGGGTCCCGCGAGGAGCAACCCGGCCACCAGGCGCTCTCCGACGAGTCCCGACCCCAGGCCTGGCTCCAGGGTGGGACCCCGGCTCCGCCGTACCGGGCGACGTCACGTGCCTCGATATTGTGTTCTTCATGAGGGGTTCTTGAACCATTCTTTGTCTGACCCATCACCTAGAACCTGTTTGCCATGGGAGACCCTACCAGGGGCATTTAGGCCCCAGACAACATAGCCTCTAGGATCATTTGAGCACTCAAACCCCTCCACCACGTTAAGGTGACGGTTCAAGGAGGGGGTAACATTAAATGTGCTATTAAATTAAATGTACCATTTATTTATTTAACACATCATTAGAAAAAATAAATGTACCATTATATCATGAAATGTGCCACTGAATAATTAAGTATAATTTTAAAGATGACATGATGTAATTAGTGGTACACTTAATATTTAATGATGTATTAAATAAATTGTACATTAAATGGTACATTGAATTTTTTTCTATTTCTCAACATATTTATTTAATATCTTCCCTTGATGAAGCCTTTCTACGGAGTCCGCGAGGGGACGTGGGGGAATTTTTTCTCTTTTGCGTCCGCACGCAATAGTCTTTGCATTATCTCGCAATACTTTTGCGTTCGCTCACAATACTTTTTGCGTTCTCATGCAATACTTTTTGCGTTCTCACGCAATAGTCTTTGTGTTATTTCGCAATACTTTGTGGGATAGTTTCCAAACCAGATAACTGCAAATATGAAACAAACACTACACCGTTTTGAGATTTATTGAGTTTTATTTTGAAATCGGCCTTAAATAAAATGATCTTCAATCAGACTAAAAGACAGTTTTTATCCACAAGCTGTCAAACTACTGAACTCTGGACAATAATGCTGCACGAAACCACATCTGTGACACTTTGTTTGCTTATTGCTGCTGCATGATGTGTACTTTTTTTTGTACGCCATTAGTGTTTTTGTTTTTATCGTGATGTGAACGGTTCTTCTTATCCTAAGCATTTAATCGCATTGTTGACTGCGTGTTAACCGGCATACGACAAATAATCCATACCAATGCCATATGAGCGTTGTTTGTTTTGTGAGCAGTTTGTCATCTGTGCTGCTGTTCCAAAATGCCAAACGCAAAAGTATTGCGTGGGGACGCCAAAAAAAAAAAAAAAATTCCCCCGTCTCCCCTCTTGGGCTCAGTACCTTTCCCCTCAACTGTGGCAAAAGCTCTTAAATCTTTAGTGCACATGGAGCAGTTTTGTTGGTCAGATGAGACTTGACATATGATGGTACTTTTGGTTTGACGAATGAAGAGATGCAGGGCTGATTCAATCCAGAATCTGCCTTACAAGTGTTCCTTAATCACTGGTGAACTTGATTACAACTAAACACATTTTATAAACTGCAGACTGCATGTTAACACCGCTACATTCAACTCTCCTGAAGTTCAGTCATATTTGCGACTTTCCTGTCAGCTCTATGAGTTTAATAGATAAGTCCTTACTTCTGACTTTACTTTGCAAATGCAATTTTATCACGTCCGGTTCTCCACCTGCGTTTGCTCCCTCCATCCTGAACGCAGGTGGAAAACATCGAGCAGAAGCACTGTTGGCTTGTGAGTCGTGTAGTTCGTTTAACTCGCATTATAGTATATGCTTCTTGGAAAAAAACTAAAAAAAGTCTCAGTTGTACATTTCCAAGGACAATTGATCCTAGTTTGTTTTCCCTCCTATTGATTAGCTCCCGCTCCCGTCTGCTCCAGTTCATTTTTTTATCCTGTACCGTCCCAATCACGTGATCTTTACTGATGCTGTCTCCCGTCCCGCGGGAATCTCGTGACCCGTGGGACGGGTCAGCCTCTAGCACAGACCCAGACATTGTTAATAATGTGGGCTGCATCATACATGATCTTCTCAAATGCTATGTCAACTACATTTTAATAAATATTTAATACAGAATAGGGTAGAAAATCCTTTATTGTCCTACAATGGGGGAAATGTGGGTGTGTCAGAAACAAAGTAAAAGGCAATAAAAGCATCCAGGTTCATACATCCATTGAAAAAGTTACCAGAATAGACTATAAGAACCAATCGGGGTCACAAAAAGTTTGAAGAGGCTGTATAGTAAAGGAGAATAAAACCCAGGAAACATTAAATTTACATTTGAACAAACTGTGTGGTTATCAACAAAGCATACTCAGGTTAATTAAATGAGATGCACCATAGTCAGATGACAGAATCAATGTTAACACTTGTTGAGCAGATGATAAACTGTGCAATATAATATAAAACAAAACAATCTCCTTCATTCAGTGAAGGAGCAGTTAATGTAACTGCCATGTATGCAGTGAATGATGCCTGGAAACCCAGAAATATATAAATAGATAATGCTTGAAGTCTCATAATGTGATACCGACTAAATTACTGCTTTCACTGATACCTGCGGTTCTGTAAAATTCTTCTTTTATTATTCTTGTGTGTCTGTGTGTTAGGGAGTGGTGGTTGCTCCCATCTAGAATCACAGTTAAACTTGAACTAAACCTAAGCTATGTATGTCTGATGACATAAACCAGAATTACACTTTTTACACAGAATTAAACCCTGGTGTCCTGTGTGACAGGTATGGACACGCAGCACTCTGCTAAGGAGGACAACCCGACTTCACTGAATGTTTGCAATCGACATCATGGGCACCTCTGCTGTACAGTAACAGTTTAACCCTTTATGACCTACCATAGAACACGTTCGCCAGAGCATATTTTTACAGTTGTACATGCTGTAGAGCCATTTCTTTGGAGCATTTCAATTTGCTATACATCAATACAACCCTTACATCCTAAATTTGAATATTTTGAATATAATAACTCCATATTAAGTAAGTAAATTGCAAAAAGTGCAATTAAGCACCAGAAAAATTAAAATCGTTTTTTTTTGCACATATTTTCCTAAATACAGAAATCTCATAGCTGTATCCCTCAAATATTACAATATAAAAAGGTTGCACAAAACCCTTTCAAACAACAGGAAATTTATTTGGACTGTTTCCATAACTTCATTTTTGAAATACACTTTATGAACATAGACAGAAACGAACATAAAATGTACATTGTTAACAGTAAAAACGTAATATGTACATCAAAATAAACTATTCACAGAAGTGTAATTAAATCTCTAAGTTTGCCAGATACCTATGAGCACACATATGTTCATAAGACCATCTTCAAACAATAAAAAGTGCCAAAAACAACGAAAATGAAATTGTGAGCGAAGTTTACCGCAAAAAAACTACAACTACAGGGAAAAAAAAAAGATAACTCCCGGGAAAAATCACCCGGGAAATGACATCACTTCCAGTTGTTGCGGACATTGGTGTGAAAGAACACCGTTTGATAGTTCATCCACCAATGTCATCACGCATATTCCAATGTAGGAAGTACACTTTGGTCTGGATTTTAATCTTTATGTTCTGCGATTTTTTACTGGATTTCTCGACAGTTTCTGGAAAATAAAAACTGTGCTCTGAGACACGTGGTGAGTAGTATATTTAAGTTGAACTCTCCGGTTTCATTTGCAAAAAAAAGTATTGTTCAAGCTTATTTGGTCGCAATTCTACAGGCGTTTAAAAATAGATATGCAAACGGAAGCGCCGGCGCTCCCGCCGGTCATAAATAGTTAAGTACAACAGTAACATTCCTGACAGCACGACATACGGTTGCCTTTGAAGGATTTTCTGCGTCACCTATATTATACAAAAAAGCTGCTGTTGGCATAAAAACGACATGCAATCGTTGTGCCATAGGAGCAATGTGTGGGCTGAGAATATTGTTGAGATACATTGACTGTGGCAAAAAACGGTAACGCTCCAAAATATATTTATTTGGAAAATGACAAGACATCTAAATGCAGTCTGATCACCCTCTCCTGACTAGGGATGGGTACCTTTCACATTTGAACAGATACGGTACCAATACTCGGTACCTGGGAATTGATAACGGTACTCCTGGTACCAGTTTTCAGTACTTTTGTGTGTGTTATGTGATATTAAAATGTTATAAAATAAAATCTCAGATTTCCCATTCAACATACATTACCGGTCAAAAATTTTAGAACCACTTTCTCTTTCAATTTTCTTTGTTTATAACAATTTCCATTGTGCGCAGATTCTCACTAAACGCATCAAAACTGTGAATGAACACACATGGATTTATGTAGCAAACAAAAAATTGTAAAAGAGCTTGAAATATGTTTTATATTTTAGATTCCTTAAAGTAGTCGCCCTTTGCTGTGATGACTGAAACATTAACCTTTGGCCGTCTCTCAATGAACCTCTGGTAAGTTCTTTCAAGACTCTTTGGAAAACCATTTCAGGGGAACCACCTCATGAAGATCATGGAGAGAACGCCACGAGAGCAAAGCAGTAATCACAGCAAAAGGAGGCTAATTGGAAGAATCTAAAATGGAAAAATTATAGCTTTTATTGAAACTGTAAATCTAAAATAAAGCTGTAATATAAAATATAAATTTTTTTTATTTCACATTTTTTGTTTACTACATAACTATGTGTTCCTTCAAAGTTTTGTTGCTTTTGGTGAGAATCTACAATGTAAATAGTCATGAAAAAAAAGACGCATTAACTGAGAAAGTTTATCTAAAACTTTTGACCAGTAGTGCCTGTACTTCTCAATATATAAACTTTATTGAATATATCAAAACAACATCCAGCCGTTTATACTGTAACATCTCAGATGTTTCAAACATTTCTTCAACATGAAAACCCTTAACTACAAAGATTTTGTTTTCTTAATAAGGCACAAATTTAATGCATAAATTACATCCATAAGCAGGCGTGTTAGCGGTGCTGAATGCAGAAGTTGTAGCCATATATCTGCGGCTGGCGAAAATTGTGCATTCTTCAGTCTCGACGTAAATCTGATGCTTAACTAGGTGTTTCCTCAGATTAGAAGTATTCCCCCCACTGGCCTTGCACTTCACAACACAAATTTTACAGCGACCGTAATATGTTTGAGCATTCAAACCTTAGCCCTTCTCCTTTCTAGTGTGGATTCTCATGTGTTTTTTTAAACTTCCTTTTTGGCTAAAACTTTGTCCACATAGATCACAACAGAAATGTTTCTGTCCAGTGTGGATTCTCAAGTGTCTGTTTAAATTTCCTTTTATGTTAAATCTTTGTCCACATAGATCACAACAGAAAGGTTTCTGTCCAGTGTGGATGCTCATGTGTGTGTTTAAACTTTCTTTGTGGCTAAATCTTTGTCCACATAGATCACAACACAAAGTTTTCTGTCCAGTGTGGATTCTCATGTGTTTGTTTAAACTTCCTTTTTGGCTAAATCTTTGTCCACATAGATCACAACAGAAAGGTTTCTGTCCAGTGTGGATTCTCATGTGTGTATTTAAAATTCCTTTTTGGCTAAATCTTTGTCCACATAGATCACAACAGAAATGTTTCTGTCCAGTGTGGATTCTCATGTGTGTGTTTAAACTTCCTTTTATGCTAAAACTTTGTCCACATAGATCACAACAGAAAGGTTTCTCTCCAGTGTGGATTGTCATGTGTGTGTTTAAATGTCCTTTTTGGCTAAATCTTTGTCCACATAGATCACAACAGAAAAGTTT
This sequence comes from Girardinichthys multiradiatus, assembly GCF_021462225.1. Classification (NCBI taxonomy): domain Eukaryota; kingdom Metazoa; phylum Chordata; class Actinopteri; order Cyprinodontiformes; family Goodeidae; genus Girardinichthys; species Girardinichthys multiradiatus. The sequence continues at coordinate 8,681,562 of NC_061801.1, forward strand.
CTGTCCAGTGTGGATTCTCATGTGTGTGTTTAAACTTCCTTTTATGCTAAATCTTTGTCCACATAGATCACAACAGAAAGGTTTCTCTCCAGTGTGGATTCTCATGTGTGTGTTTAAATGTCCTTTTTGACTAAATCTTTGTCCACATAGATCACAACAGAAAGGTCTATCTCCAGTGTGGATGCTCATGTGTTCATTTAAACTTTCTTTTCGGCTAAATCTTTGTCCACATAGATCACAACAGAAAGCTTTCTGTCCAGTGTGGATTCTCATGTGTGTGTTTAAATGTCCTTTTTGGCTAAATCTTTGTCCACATAGATCACAAAGGAAAGGTTTCTGTCCAGTGTGGATTCTCATGTGTCTGTTTAAACTTCCTTTTATGCTAAATCTTTGTCCACATAGATCACAACAGAAAGGTTTCTGTCCAGTGTGGATTGTCATGTGTGTGTTTAAACTTCCTTTTTGGCTAAATCTTTGTCCACATAGATCACAACAGAAAGGTCTCTCTCCAGTGTGGATTCTCTTATGCATGTTTAAAGTGCATTTTCCAATAAAGGTTTTACCACAGTCTTCACAGCTAAACTTCACTCCTGTCTGGACTTTCCTTGGCGATGCCACATTTTTCTTCTTTGTGAAACATTTCTTCCTATCCAGCGAGCTTAAAGATCCCATTTCTGAACTTATGTCTTTCTGAAGAAAGCCACGGTGAACCAATTGTTCAGCAAACTCAGGCGAGCTAAAAGTTTTGTTAATGTTTCCATCAGACTCAGGAACTCTGCTGTCCTTCAAGTCATTGTCCATGTCCTTAGATTTCAGTCCCGAGTCTGACAAGTGTTTGAGCTCAGAGACTGGGTGCTTTACATCATCGGACTTTTCATCCTTTTCTGAGGAAATGGAACCATGTCCACGATCTTGTATCTTAATGGATTCTTCTCCTCCATCGATGTCTTCTGGAAGCGCTCTACCTTTAATTTGGTCTTGATAAAGCTGTGAGAGCAGAGGGGACTGTTTATCATCCTCACTCTTTATGGGAGTAGCAGTGACTGGAAACCTGATGGCATCAATCTCCTCCTTCCCATTGAGCCGCTCTCCCCCCAGACTGGTGTAGACCTCCTCCTGTTCCTCCTTTATGTGGTGGGGCTTTCGGTCATGTAGGCCAGCACAAGGTCTGGTGTCTGCAGGAGCTGCTTCTTTAACCATCAGAATCTGCTTAACATCTGCAGGAAACACTGAAACACATCTTGCATATTAGAAAGTCTTTTGACTTCAGCCTGGATTGAGTCATTTTTTAATAAAGATATATTTAGGTGCTTTAGTTACATTAAATTCTTTGATTTAATTACCATTTATTCTTATCCTTCTATTTTGCACTGTTGCATCTTATGTCTGTTGATTTATGTCATGATCTATTCACTTATTCTCAACAACCATATACTGAAACCATTTTAGTCTTTCCACTTGGTATCTTTTATGTCTCCATCTTGCTTTTCTACGATTGTTTCCAGTTTGCCGCATAATTCATATTTTTAACTAGTTTCTATGTGGAATATTCAGGTTTTAAAGCAGGTACGATAAGCAATGAACAAGTCAAGTTTTTCTCTGTTTAAATATTTCTTTTAAAAACAATGACAGAATTCACACCAGATGTTGGCAACTATCAAATACTCCTCATAAAATAAGACATTAAAGCCAATTATTCCACAAAGAAAGTTAAGGGTAAAAACTTGGAATGACACAGAGAATAATGTCAGCATTTAGAAAGCATCTTTTATATGTTCAAATCAATATCAGCTGGTATAAAATGTATTGATACCCTGTAAGAAGGTTTCTTATTACTAAAGTATTGCACAGAGGGGTAAACCTGGTAAAAGCAAAGAGACTTTCACAAAAAGGTCTTACTATTGCAAAACATACTAATGGCAATGGTTACAGCTGCATTTCTAAGCTTCTGAATGTTCCATTGAGCGCTGCTCCAACTATAATCCTGAAGTGGAAAGGACAATTTCAACGTAGACCAGTCAAAGCCAGGTGCCCCTAGAAAGACGTCTGGTCTTTGGGTTTAAGGTAGCTGTAATTAAACCTTTACTTAAGACCTTCGCTTGATCAATGTGACTTAATAAATTACAGACCTATATCCAATCTACCGTTCTCATCTAAAATTCTTGAGAAAATAGCTGCTAATCAAATGAGTGAGCATTTACACAGCAATGATCTGTTAGAAGAGTTTCAGTCAGGTTTCAGAGCTCATTATAACACTGAAACAGCTCTGGTGGAAGTCAATAATTATATTCTTATGGCCCCAGATAATGGACTTGTGTCTGTACTTGTCCTGTTAGATCTCAGTGCTGCATTTGATACAGTCAATCACAATATTCTCTTAGAAAGGCTGGAATACACTGGGGGAACAGCACTAGGCTGGTTTAAATCTTATTTGTCAGAAAGATTCCAGTTTGTTCATGTAAATGATAAATCATCTTCAAACCTAAGGGTTAATTGTGGAGTACCACAGGGTTCAGTACTTGGGCAAATTCTCTTTACTATATACATGTTTCCAATAGGTAAAATTATCAAACAGCATGGGATAACATTTCCCTGTTATGCTGATGATACTCAGCTTTACTTATCCAGAAATCCTGATGAGTCCAACCAGTTAGATAGACTACAAGTATGTCTTGAAGACATAAAAACATGGACGATTTTAAATGTACTGCTTCTAAACTCAGACAAGACAGAAGTTGTCGTGTTTGGACCGGAGTATTTGAAAAAGAAACTGCTCAGTCAATCATTTAATCTGGATGGCATTAAATTGACCTCTGGTAATAAAGTAAAAAACCATGGTGTTATTTTTGACCAGGATATGTCATTTAAATCCCATATTAAACAGGTTTCTAGGATTTCCTTCTTTCACCTCCAGAACATTGCCATTATTAGAAATATCCTATCCAGGAGTGACGTTGAAAAACTAGTCCATGCATTTGTTACTTCAAGGCTGGACTATTGTAATTCTTTACTATCATGATGTCCACAAAATGCAGTCCCGAATAGAATTTAATATTCTCCTCCTCACATATAAAGCCCTAATGAACTAGCTCCATCATACATCAGAGATCTGATTGGTCTATATGTTCCTAACAGATCACTTCATTCTCAGACTGCAGGTTTACTGGTGGTTCCTAGTGTATCTAGAAGTAGAATGGGAGGCAGATCCTTTAGTTATCAGGCTCCTCTCCTGTGGAACCAGCTCCCGGTTTTGGTCCGTGAGGCAGACACCCTGTCTACTTTTAAGGCTAGGCTTAAAACTTTCCCTTTTGATAAAGCTTATAGTTAGAGTGGCTTAGGTTATTCTGAGCTATCTCTGTATTTATGTTGCTATAGGCTTAGGCTGCTGGAGGACATAATGACCACTTTCACTCTCTCTGCTACATTCTCAAACCACTCTCCAATTTTGCATTATTTGCTGTTATTTCGGCTTTTAACTTTATGTTCTCCCTCTTTTCTCTTCCTAGAAGCTACACCTGGCCTGACTCTGTGTCTACCTGTGACACCTTCCTGGAGGGGGACATCAGCCAAACCTCTGCTGCCAACAACTTAATGATCACCTTCTACCGATGATACACTTGGCCCCGTCTTTCAGTGTTTAACCCCATCTTTCTCCTAGACATAGCTACTGACTGAGCTTTTACTGTCACCAACTACTAATAATAACTTTATGTGCTCTCTTTCATACTCATACATGCATGCTCAGTATGAGGGATGCTGCAAAGTCAATGACAGCGACTGTCCACTGTCTCTACATGCTAATCCAGGAGGAGTGAAACTGCAAGTCACTGATTCGATGCAATCTGCTGGGTTTCCTTAGATAGGACATTTCTTTTAACCAATTTAAATAAATAACTGAATTGATTGCACTGTTTGAAAGTTAGGATTAAATGGAATGTATGTACCTGACTTGAAATCTGTATTTGATTGAATTGACTTTGTAAAGTGCCTTGAGATGACAAGTATTGTGAATTGGCCCTGTATAAATAAAACTGAATTCTGACAAAGGACTAAAACTTATAATCAAACAAGTTGTCCAAGAGTCAAGGAGCACTCACAGAGAGTCTAAGAAAGACTTGGAAAAAGCAGGTACATATTCCCCAATTTGAAAAGTTTTCAACTGCAATGGTCTTCAGAATAGGTTCATACACAGAGGAAGCAGAGAATAACAAGCCTCGTAAAAGACATGAGGCAAGACGAGGAGGTACAAGAAGGCAGGCAAAAGAACATACACGGAAGGCTTGGTCCAACAAGTGTTTAGCAAGAATCATAGCTGTAGCAATGGAAATTGGGTCATACACAATAAGTTGATTATGAAAACTGCTGGAACGCTGTGGCAAGGCAAAGAAACGACCTGGCATCGGAGGTTAAATGGGTAGAAATACTGGAGAAACAGGTGAGTGAAATGATCAGACAATTGTGGTAAGCTGAGCAACATGGCCGATCACAAATCATGACACTAAGTCCTACTACGGTTTTCTGAAAACATAACGGTGATTGTTTTAATTTGATAATGAAACCTTTGGATGTCAGATGTTTGATTTAAACAAAACATAAATAGCAACAACCTCTGTGAAACGATGCACTTCATTACCTGAGAAACGTTATGTTTAGGAAAACGAAAAACAAGCCAATTTTGCCTTTATGGTCTGGCTACTGGCTCCTGTATAGCTATCTGTTGTTGCCATGGCAGGAACTGTGCTATGAACTGTGCTATGTCCCTGTCTCCCAGCCTCGTTGTTCCTTTCCTTGAATGTTACTCACTGCTTCATAATCCTGGTAGAAAAATCTGTTTCCAATGGAACGCTGTGACAAGAGCATACTCCTAGAATACGAGTACCACGGCGATCCTGGTTCATAACAAAGTCATTGAAATCTATGCGTCTTGAAAGGGTTACAGACATTTCAAAGGATTTGGGAATCCAGATAACCACCGTGAGAGCTATCCTCCATAAAAAGAGACAATGTGGAACAACAGAGAACCTTTCCAGGAGTAACCTGCCTACCAAAAATACTCCAATAAAACTCATCTAATAGGTCACAAAAAAACCCAGGACAACATCTAAACCACTGAAGGCATGACATTCCTTATTTAAGCTCAGTGTTCTAGACTGAACATTAAGAAAGACCCTGGTTTAAAATGGCATCAATGGAAAGGTTCTATGGCAAAAAAAGCACAAAAGGGTCATCTCCCACTGGCAAAGTCAAACATGATGGAGATAAACCACCATGCATACAACCACACCTAAGGGCAATTTAAAGACACCCATTTAGGCTTCACCATTTAGGCTTAGGCTACTGACACCATCATGTACAATACAGCAAATACTTATTCACCTCATTTCATCTTCCTTCTATGTATTTAGCGTTTAGATTTGTGTAGTTTATCTTGTCTAGAGTTTGTATTTATGTACATTTTTTTGAGTTTTCCCATTTCTGCCAAATTTTTATTTTTGAAAGCATTTTACAGTTTAAATATTGAAATAATTCTGTACTATATTGTTTGGAACTGTTCACCTTTTATTCATGGTTGCTTCTATTATTTATTTATCCTTGCTAGTATTATCTTACTAGAGGCACATCTTTACCCTGTCCTGTCCAATTGATCTCATTGACTCTAATTATAACCACACTTTTTATCTGTGTTCTTTTCAGAGCCTCTCTTTGCATATCTTCCAAACTTGTAAATTATGGATTTAGTCAACTGGTGTCTCAGCGCAATTGATCAAATGTTTTTGATGGGAAGACAGTGTAAAGGAGAACCATCTTGTCTTGCACAGAATCACAGCCTGGCAGCACTATTTGGATTTGCAATTGAGACATACCAGTAAGACTTTGAAGGTGGATGGAAATTTACAACTGCCTGACCTAAAACATGTATTGTTTTTCTAAATCTGGCGCCCTAATATGGCCTTGGCAGTTAATGCTGGCTGGCTTTCTCCTGGATGTTATATTAACATGACGCTCTCTCCCAGCACTCTCTGTACCAGCTGTGACCCGAATAGGGTTATGTGGCCAATTGATCAAATTTCCATCTCTTTTTTCAAGGACAATGGTGCTTCTATCAGTGTTATCAGTCTAATTCTTGCAAACACGTTCACACTTAAATATTCGCACCCTCAGGACTCCATCATGTCCCTGCAAAATCTTTGCTTATGTGTGTGTTGCTTACCCGTGTTGAGGTTTTTTTACTACTTCAAACTGTATCCTGCTAAGGATAGGGTTTGAAAAATGATTTTTTTTTCTCCTATCTTAACTCACCTAAATGTGTGATTTCATTTCTTTTCATACATTTTCAGATTTCTCAGAAGGATTGCCAGCAAAAGCCAACTATTATTAGTATTTGAAAATTTGGACTAAAGCTGATTTTACACCAGTGACCCAGCTTCCTTAGTTAGAATTCAATGGATTGCTTAGTTAGATCTCGGTGAATCCAAATGACTGTTATTGTTTGAATGATGGGACTACAACTGCATGATACCAGCGAGCCCAAGGATCAATATTATCATTTTCTGCTTCATAATTATCTCTTTAGAAAGATTGGTTTAGAACCAGCTCTTACCAGTAAACCTCAAAGGATTATCAATGTAATTTGATTTGTTTCTGTGTTTGACTCTCTGTGTCATTGTAATGCTTTTCTTCATATACAGCGCTTTGAATGCCTTGCGCTATATAAATATAATTGACATATAGTTTCAATGGGGGACATGGCTCTCTGACCTTTCAAAATGCAATTGCAAAAAAATATTTAACATAACAAAAATAGTCTTGGTGTGTTGGAAATGATATAGAGTGGTGTGAATGTGGTGTGTAAAATATTTTTTCAGTTTATGTGTGTATATGTGTGTGTAATTTTAAGTTCTCTTTATCAAGAGAGAGACTCCTTACTACTAAGAATGTGTGGCAAGCACGTTTATGCAGGCGCATCTTCTGTGAGAATAGTTTACAGCCTGCAGTTTGCAGACATTTCTCTAGGACAGTGATTCCCAACCCCTGCCCAACATGTTTTAGATGTGGCTCTGTTCCAGTACACCAGATTTAAATGATTGCATGAGCCATCAGGGCTGCAGAAACCTGTTAATCACTTTTTCATGAAATACAGGTCCTTCTCAAAATATTAGCATATTGTGATAAAGTTAATTATTTTCCATAATGTCATGATGAAAATTTAACATTCATATATTTTAGATTCATTGCACACTAACTGAAATATTTCAGGTCTTTTATTGTCTTAATACGGATGATTTTGGCATACAGCTCATGAAAACCCAAAATTCCTATCTCACAAAATTAGCATATTTCATCCGACCAATAAAATAAAAGTGTTTTTAATACAAAAAACGTCAACCTTCAAATAATCATGTACAGTTATGCACTCAATACTTGGTCGGGAATCCTTTTGCAGAAATGACTGCTTCAATGCGGCGTGGCATGGAGGCAATCAGCCTGTGGCACTGCTGAGGTCTCATGGAGGCCCAGGATGCTTCGATAGCGGCCTTTAGCTCATCCAGAGTGTTGGGTCTTGAGTCTCTCAACGTTCTCTTCACAATATCCCACAGATTCTCTATGGGGTTCAGGTCAGGAGAGTTGTCAGGCCAATTGAGCACAGTGATACCATGGTCAGTAAACCATTTACCAGTGCTTTTGGCACTGTGAGCAGGTGCCAGGTCGTGCTGAAAAATGAAATCTTCATCTCCATAAAGCTTTTCAGCAGATGGAAGCATGAAGTGTTCCAAAATCTCCTGATAGCTAGCTGCATTGACCCTGCCCTTGATAAAACACAGTGGACCAACACCAGCAGCTGACACGGCAACCAGACCATCACTGACTGTGGGTACTTGACACTGGACTTCTGGCATTTCCTTCTCCCCAGTCTTCCTCCAGACTCTGGCACCTTGATTTCCGAATGACATGCAGAATTTGCTTTCATCCGAAAAAAGTACTTTGGACCATTGAGCAACAGTCCAGTGCTGCTTCTCTGTAGCCCAGGTCAGGCGCTTCTGCCGCTGTTTCTGGTTCAAAAGTGGCTTGACCTGGGGAATGCGGCACCTGTAGCCCATTTCCTGCACACGCCTGTGCACGGTGGCTCTGGATGTTTCTACTCCAGACTCAGTCCACTGCTTCCGCAGGTCCCCCAAGGTCTGGAATCGGCCCTTCTCCACAATCTTCCTCAAGGTCCGGTCACCTCTTCTCGTTGTGCAGCGTTTTCTGCCACACTTTTTCCTTCCCACAGACTTCCCACTGAGGTGCCTTGATACAGCACTCTGGGAACAGCCTATTCGTTCAGAAATTTCTTTCTGTGTCTTACCCTCTTGCTTGAGGGTGTCAATAGTGGCCTTCTGGACAGCAGTCAGGTCGGCAGTCTTACCCATGATTGGGGTTTTGAGTGATGAACCAGGCTGGGAGTTTTAAAGGCCTCAGGAATCTTTTGCAGGTGTTTAGAGTTAACTCGTTGATTCAGATGATTAGGTTCATAGCTCGTTTAGAGACCCTTTTAATGATATGCTAATTTTGTGAGATGGGAATTTTGGGTTTTCATGAGCTGTATGCCAAAATCATCCATATTAAGACAATAAAAAACCTGAAATATTTCAGTTAGTGTGCAATGAATCTAAAATATATGAATGTTAAATTTTCATCATGACATTATGGAAAATAATGAACTTTATCACAATATGCTAATATTTTGAGAAGGACCTGTATGTATTACTTTAACATAATCTGAAGAGATTGTGTCGTCACCTTTCACGATTTTTTGAAAAATAAATTTGTGAATATGGGACAGAAGCATATACTGGCTGTGAGATACTGAGTTGTGTATTTCTCCAAAACTCTACAGTAAAATTCTAAAATATATATTGTGGTTATAGTATAGGTGACCCTTTAACAAAATCTTTAGAGATTGTGTTGTCACCTCATATATATATATATATATATATATATATATATTTATATATATATACATATACATCAAACATGTATGTGAAAGTAGTAAATATGTTATTATTATAAATGTTCTGAAGGTTACTTTTCTGTTTTCCTCTGAATTTCTTAAACGTTGCCAGGATCGGCGTCCAGAGTTATGCCGAAATTTGCACGTCCTGCCGCATATCGTTGAGAAAACAGACTGACATGACCGATGAAGAAACTTCTGAAATATTTGTAATATTAACATGTTTCTTCACTATGAACGCCATGGAAAGGTTATGTTTTTTTGGCAGGTTTATTAAAAAAATTACGGTTTTGTTTCCTTTTATCTAAACCTGATGAGTCAAATGTTTTAAACTCAAAGTGTCTCAGGAAGATGTTCTCTGCTGCAAGGTTTGCAAGTACGGCTCACGTTCTCTTTTTGTAACAACAGCATAATAGTTGAAGAAACGCGTGTGCTTGTTTCGGCCTCGTTATCGTCATCCTGTGCTCGCGCCACAAGGGAACTACAGCCACCGTGAAAGCTGAAACACCGTATTTTGGCAAAGTTGATCTGTTTTTTTTAGCTAGCTGACAGGTAGATAAATAGAGTTCAAGGCTATTAAACAAGTGAATAGGGATGTAACATCTCTGTAATGTTAAATGCTGACAACTGTATCTGATAGGTCTAAACAACCCGTCAGATACTGTTCCCCCTGTACTAAATAGAGGAACAGGGGAAACGGTATCTGATGGTGTTTATAGGACCGTCAGATACGGTTTACCCTGTTCAATACAGGGGAACGGTATCTGACGAGGTGTAGAGACCCATTAAGATGCATTACCTATTTTTAAGAGAGAGGACATTTTTTATGGGATGCATAGACCTATCAGGAAGTCTCTCGACTGAATGCAATTAATAGCTGGGGATGCTGAAAATAACAATAAATACATAACTATGCATTGACAACAGTATAGATATCTGTAGTTTATCTCTCTCTGTAGTCAAAAGTTTGGACTCACCTCAGTCATTCAATTGCTTTTCCTTATTTTTATAACTTTCTACACTGTAGATACACAGTGAAAACATCAAAACTATTAAGCAAACGTATGTAGAATTATGTAACAACCACAAAATTGTGAAAAATCTCAAAACATCTTGTTTATCTTAGATTCTTCTTAACAGTCCCCCTTTGCTTTAATTACTGCTTTGCATTTTCTCTATGAGCTTCATGAGGCAGTCACCTGAAATGGTTTTCCATTCCTCTGGGAACTCTTTCAAGACTGCGGGAAAACCATTTTTCGTATTTCAACCCATACCAGCTAGTTTAAAACATTTGGATTTAACAATGCTTCAACTATTTTGTTGTTGGTACAGAAAGCAGAGAATGTGAGCCGTAATTGCAAACCATGCAGCAGAGAACATCTTCCTGAGACACAGAGTTTAAAACATTCAACTCAAACAAGTTTAGATAAAAGGTAACAAAACCGTAATTTTTTAACCAACCTGCCAAAAAAACATAAGGACCAGAGGAACTCCGAGGCGTCTGACCGCCAGCAGGGTGCGGTAGCTCCGACATTTTTTAAATAAAACTGTATTTAATTGTTATATTTCTATAAATCCAGACCAGAAAGACAAATACTGAATACTTACAGTGCATCCAGAAAGTATTCACAGCGCTTCACATTTTGTTATGTTACAGCCTCAATCCAACTTGGATTAATCTCTTTCCTCAAAATTCTACAAACAAATACAAAGTATGTGTAGAATTTTGGGGAATAGAGATTAATACAATTTGGAATGAGGCTGTAACATTACAAAATGTGAAGCGCTGTGAATACCTTCTGGATGCACTGTAAGTATTTGTTCATATAGCGCAAGTCATATCGTCATTGCACTATTAGGCACTGTTATCGTACATCGCAGGTTTCTCTAATATCGTTGATATTAGTTTATTAATTAGTTATTAATTAGTTTCTAAGCAAACTTGTATCGGTGTCGAAGGGCAACAAACCACTCAAAATGGCGGACGTGGTTCGTTCCCATCGAGTAACGAAGCGTTTACCGTTTTAAGTCTATAGGGTATATTTGGGCTTTAAGATGCTAATCCATTAGCCACCTAAAATGTTCCTAAACTGTAACTGACATGAAAACATACAAACCTAATCTGTGCAGCAGAACTTTAGGGTTGAGACCAGCCTCCAGGACGTTGTGCCGCAGATGATCTTCTTTGTCCTCTTTAGCTGTTTGGGAAATCTCTCCCACTGCTGCACTCTGCCACCGTTTGAGCTGCTGTCTCCACATCTTTGTTGTTAGCTTCTCTTCAAAAGATCCTTTAACAGTTACTGAGTAGTTATAACTCGGCTTTGATCCAAACTCTAGTGATGGGACATTTGAAGCAAAGCTTCGAGTTTACAGAGTAAAAAGGTTCGATGCGTGTCTTGTCTTGCGGGAAATCACGTGACCGATGACAAACGATGCCTTGCATTTCCGTGGAGACGTCACTGCTTCATTTCGCGTGTCGGATTTCAAAATAAAAGCGCGATGACACTTGTTGCTTCGTGGGTTGTTGTAGTGGTTTGGTCGCACGTCAGCAGAGATAGGAGCATCTGAGAAGAATGGAGCCAACAAAAAAAGGAAAAGCTCTCCCATCTGGGAGTAATTTAAAATGTGTTCTCAAAACAAGGTTTGTGTAAAATGTGTTTGCAGCATTTACTTAATTTTATTTGTATCATTACCAATAATTCTGTATCAATGAACTTTCATCTTTGTGTTTCAGTTGAAGTGTTTGTTGTGTGCCAGAGAGCTGGTATACAATAATAACACCTCATCAATGCTTAGGCATTTCAGAGCCATATATGAAAAAGAAAAGCCACACACTTCAAATCTGTGGTCAATCTTATTGTAAAGGATTCACAGCCCTTTACTGTTGTGGAAGACGAGGGGTTCAGGGAACTCCTTCATTTGCTGGATCCCACCTATGTTCTCCCTACTAGAAAGGTTTATATGTGTACACAACAAGATCAAATGTAGTGCTAACAAAGAATTGCAGTAATTTCTATTAATTTCCTTTCCTTCAAGGCATTAAAGAAGATGGAGGAAAAATATGAAAAAACAAACAAAAGAAAAGGCCAAAGAGGACATGCAGAAGGTGTCTGCTGTGAGCCTCACAGTAGATATGTGGACATTAATAAATACGGATGCATACCTGGCAATAACATGCCACTTTGTTGATGCAGACGACAAACTGGGCTCTGTGTTGCTTAGAGTTGAGCATTTCCCTCAGAGTCACACATCAGAAAAACCCCACATGGAGGAGTGGGGAATAACTAATAAGGTTACTTGCCTATAGTCACTGATGCTGCATCAAACATTATTGCACGTGCTAAGGCCTTAAGGATCAGGCACTCTGTGTGCATTGCTCATGCACTGAAGTTGTTGGTAGGAAAATCATTTGACCAGGTCCCTGCTCTCTGTGACATTCGTACAAACGAATTGTAACATATTTTCACTCAAGCACCAAAGGTAAAGAAAGCTAGAAGTAGTACAGATACAGATAGGAAGACAGTCACAAAAGCTTGTTACTGATGTGGACAGATGCTGGAATAGCATAACCTCACTATCTTGTCAGGAGTATCAAACAATTGAGGAGTGCTTACCTGTATTATTCACTTTTACCAGGCAACATTAGAACTCCCAGAAGAGAGAAGGGTCTCAATCTCAAAGATAATCCTTAATGAACATGCTGCACCATGCAGTACTTGCAAAATTAGCAAATATCACCAGAGTTGCTAAACTTCTCTCAGAAGTTTTTAAAGTGTCAGAGAACATGTGACAAGTATAGAATCCCTAAACATAATGACAGTGGCCACATTTTTTACCCCAGGTTTCAAACTCTTGGCTTTCTCAGCCAAAACAAGGCACAAGAGGCAGTACAGCAGCTAATCTCTGAACATACTGCCCTAATAGCCAGCAGTGAAGCTCCACATCCATCAGATGCAAGAGAAGGCACCAGCAACTCTAGTGAGTTTTTATTTATTCTGTAAATTCCTTGACCTTGACATATTAGTACTGCTGTATTTCAGCTGCTGGTGTTGTATGATTATGTAATGGATTGTGATCTATTTAAAATGAATTGCCTAAATAATTTATTTTGTAGACTATTTAAATCAAATTGTTCGAAGTGAATTTTCTAAATTAAGAACATCACAGATTGTTTATGGATGTTTGTCTGTTTTGATTAGCATTGTTGGTTTATATTTTATAATGTTTTTTTTTTGTTTTTTGTATGTACCTCACGGGTTGCTGTAGTTAATGAGGGCAGGCCCTATAAAGGCTTGTAGAATCATTGTGCCAATGATTGACTTGAACTGACAACATGCTTGGCACAAGGAAATTAATGAACACTTATTGTTCCCCAGTGAAAGCAGCGAGGTATGTTTTGTTTTGTTGTTTGTATTGTAAGTTTATGTTTATATTCTAATATTTGTACATGTTTTAGTTTTCACGGTGATTGAAGGACTGAGGTGACTGAGGGAAAATAAAATGCTACAATCACCCGTCGAGACTGGCTGATTAATTTAAGTGCTGGGGAGCTGCTACAGATTATATTTAAGATTGTTTTTTTTGTTTTTTTTGCTATTTATTGATAAGCTGTGGCGTCTGCTAGATGAGACGAAGCTCCAATGCCACAGCAGATGCCATTGTAGAGGTGGAGCAATATCTGGCAGAAGTTAACTTGAGGAGACATGAGGACCCCTGGAGTACTAGCATACACAAAAACATTACTTGTACCACATGGCACAGAGGTTCCTATGCTCACCAGCATCCTTAGTGCCTTACGAGAGCGTGTTTTCCAAGGCTGGGGAGGTCAACAGCCGACAAAGAAATCGCCTTCAACCACAAACAGTGAAATTATTCTTGTTTTTGAATACAAATAATTAACACCCAAATACCCATCCACCAGCAATTTCACATTTAGTTGTTTGATCAGCAAGGACACATCAGTCTCACCCAGGAGAAACAGACTGAATGGTATTGAACGAGTGAAACTCTGTGTGCAGCTAACTATAAAAGATCTGAAGCAAAAGTTCCAGAAAAATAATTCAAGTTTTTCAGGAAAGAAGTCCCAAACACAAAGCTTACAGTGCATCTTCATTGTTAAATCAGTCCACATAAAAATCATATCACATAAAAGAAAACTATTACCACTGACGTCAGAATATTAGCAGAATTATTTTGGGTATCAATCATTTTAAGACCTAAAAAGAAATGACAAATGGGTTTGAAAAAAAACTTTATTGTGACAATACTCCAAACTGCCATATTCTGATATTTGAAGTATGAAGGCTGTCACAGTGTCTGTGCAGCAGCAGATGTCTCTAGTGAGAAATGAATGAAGCATCAAGTAATGAACCTTTAGTCAAAGCAATGTGCTGGAAAGCTTCATTGCTTCATGAGGCTTCATTTGGCCATCACTAGCCAAGTCTACTTCTTCATCTTCTTTTTCGTGTTCTTCGCCATTGGCAGACAACAATTTGGCACATTACCGCCACCAACTGGTAAAGAGTGTGAATCAGGATAAGCACGCTCCAAAAGAAATATGACCTGATCAACGCTGGGATGCATTTGTGCACTGTCTGTTAGTGAATCATAAATGAAAGTTATATCTCTGATCTTTCTCTCTAATGTAGTTAAATCCACATCAGAATCAGGTCAAATCCAGGGTGTTATTATCATTAGTGGCACTATTGGACTGGTACTATTGGACCAATGTCTAAATGATTTATTTCTAACTCTGTTGCTTTCAGTACGATTGTCCAACCAAATATTTTATTAACTGCTCTTTTTTTTCTCCCTGCAGGTTTGTAAAGTTGCCTGCATGGGGTGGTTTTAACGTTGGCCCTGCAGATTAACTCAGTAGTTTAATGACAGCTGATTCTGTTAGGATCTGCCATTTTGGTCTTTGTTGTGGTTTTGTGTTCGTTTACTTTTCAGCTTGGTGTTTCTATTCCTTTGGGTTTAATAGTTATTCCTTCATTCTTCTAATGGTATTTCACCCATCTCTACCTGTAAAGCTGAAATTGGAGTTGCTTTAATTGCTCCTGTAATTGTGCGCAAACCTTGATGTTGAATGACATCTAGGTTCCTGGGAACTGTCAGAATCTGATCTATAAACTATACAACAAAAATCAACTGTAGGTCTTATGAGGCTTACGTAAATTACTTTTAAAGCTTGTCTGTCTGAGCCCCATTCACTCCTGAATAAAAACCTAATTATATACACAAATGTTTTTACATATACCAATAACCTTTTGTAAATGCACTGTGCAGGTTAGTTTTTCACTACAGCCTCTTTGCAACTTTAAGACAATTTTCCATTTCCACATTCTAATATTTTATTATGCAAGTCCAATAAAATCACATCTGAATACTCAATAAGTTAACTTTTAATTACATAACAGATCTGAACATTTCCTGGAGTTGACATTTTGTACGTCTTAACTATTAATTCCCACCTTTCTTTGGAATTGAATGTTGAACTTAATGAATCAACATCACCGCTCATGTTTTTTTCCCTAATTCTTTGTTGACTTATTGTCTTATATTTCTCCCATTCAGCTCCACTACAACATCAATTAGGCCACCCTCCAGTTTCATCCTTCTGTTAATTCAAGCCAACTTAAATCCTTATTGGAAAATTATCACTTCAAATAGTTGTCTTTAATAACAGTCCAAGAACAGAGCCCTGCCAATGAATCAGAAACTAATGTAATATCAGTGGCTGTCTCTGTGCCAATTCTGATGTTTGATCTTGTTCCGTCTGCATTGCTAATGCATATAAGATGTTTAGACTCCATTAACTCCTCAATAACCAACCCATTCCCATCAGTCCTCTAGTCCCATATTGTGTTGTAGGCATTAAAATTACCACACCATATCAAGCTAAATTTCCATTCTTTTGTCCATATTTCAACCACTATGTACTCAAGTTCTTGTCCTTTTTCCTTGTTTTAGAAAAACTACACATCCTCTCCCCTATCCCTACAAATACTAATATAGCCATTGATAATAAAATCTAATGTAGGTTTTAGCCACGTTTCATGAATGCGTATATCTTCAGGTTAGGGTAAAATATATATATATATGCATGGTGGCGCAGTTGGTAGCACTGTTGCCTTTCAGCAAGAAGGTCCTGGGTTCAATTCCTGGCCTGGGGTCTTTCTGCATGGAGTTTGCATGTTCTCCACGTGCATGCGTGGGTTCTCACCGGGTACTCTGGCTTCCTCCCACAGTCCAAAGACATGCCTGTTAGGTTATTTGGTAACTCTAAAATTTCCCTTAGGTGTATGAATGAGTGTGTGCATGGTTGTATGTATGTTGCCCTGCGATGGACTGGTGACCTGTCCAGGGTGTACCCTGCCTCTCACCCATAGACTGCTGGAGATAGGCACCAGCTCCCCTGTGACCCACTATGGAATAAGTGGTAGAAAATGACTGACTATATATATATATATATAGACGTGGTTACTGCAGCACATGTATGACTCTAAAAAGGTTAAAAAAAAAATAACCTAAATCCTCATCTGTTGAAGTTTATATTACCAGAGGCATCAACATCCTGTTTTGTTCAGGAAATGAACTCATTCCTTAAATCCCCCCTAAAAACATTTGAATATTTAATATGTAAGATTTTATGCTACTTAAAAAATTAATTAATTCAAGTGTTGTAAAATGTTTCTATATTTTAGCCAAGAAAGACTGTTATTAACTATAAGTGCATGTAAACTACCCAAGACGGTAAGGTAAAGGAAAGTTATTCTTTTCCTTTAGACCCCAGACGATACATTTGTGGTGCTGCTTCAGTATCTGGAGGGGCTCTATGGAGGAACAAAGGAAACAACAGTCCTGAAGGCCTTCATGCTGGTGGAAGAATCTGGAAAGGCACCAAAGGACATAGTTGTCCATCAGAGGGCGCAGAGAGTCAGAGAAGTGATCCAGCTCTTCTCCTGACCCATGGGAACTACTGGACTTGACAAAACAACACAGAAATGCCCCTTTTCCACTGGCTCGATTTGGCTCGACTCGGCTCCACTCGGCTCACTTCGCGAGCATTTCCATTACTGTTATTTCAGTATCGGTACTGTCCGAGCTACCGCACCCTGTTGGCGGTCAGACATCTCGGAGTTCCTCCGGTCCTTGGTTCCCAGAAGCAATCACACACTTTATTTAACTCTGACTCTTACAGGAACGACTCTCAAACAATTTCTAACTTTTAGCTCCTTTAATCTAAATTAGGCAGAGGAATGATTACAGAAATCAGCACTGAGGCTCCCATCTCGGATCGTTGCCATCTGTGTAAGGATGACGAAGAGCCCCGAACGAAGGTCACATGTAGTTTTATATCTGGCACTCCGATGCAATGGATGTGCACTCCCTCAGTGATTATCAGTAAACTATGTGTCACCATTGTGGTGTCTATTTGGTAGGTTGTGTAGTAGCAGGTGTCCATCCTTAATCTAAGTGTGCTGTGGCTTCCTAATCAAACCAGTTATACCGGCTGCTCCACTATCAAACCCAGTGCCCCAGCCTCAGGTCATTCATGACAACCCTTGGGCCGTTTATCCTTGTAATGTGTGTCAATGAGCATTCTCATCCTATTCTAACAAAAGGGAGACATTAGAACATATGTTTTATATTACTGCGGTATAAATGGGAAAACCAGCTATGAATAATATTAATAAAGGTTATTCCTAACAACACCTACTTCTTTAGTACCTCCTTCTTAGCAGGGCTAAGCGAGGCTGAGTCAGTACCGTACGTGACGTGAACAAACGACTGTTCATTGATTGGCCGTGGGAGTGGCCAGCCGTAAGAGTCGACCAGTGTAAAAAAAACAACCGCCATTTTCAAACGTGCATTCAAGTGAGTTTATTTCTTCGGTTTATATCTTCATGGAATTGAAGAAGAACCCCAATCAAGCTCACAAATAGCAACAGCACAGGCCAACGTCTTCCATAGCTCCCTCTTCTTGTTTTTGTAACACGTTTCGGTCTTATTCTTCTTTACATTGGCGGTTGGCGAAGAACGGTAGTGCTCCAATAGCGCTGCCATGTGTTTCATGCAACACGACACATGATGCTTCAAAGCTGCGCCTCCAGGAGGTGTTCCCTTCAACGGAGCAAAAGCGGGTCTATAGAAATGCAACACACAACGTGCAGAGCCGTGTGGAGCTGTTCAGGGCTGGCCAAATCGAGCCAGTGGAAAATGGGCAGAAGAGACTGAATGAATGGCCTGATCTCTTTCTTGGAACTGTTTCAGTATCGGAATGGGGGGGTTTGTTACGCATCTGTAACAAACTCAAAGACGGCTGGCCTTCCTCCTTTGGCAAAAGGGGAAAAATACGACAGACCGTCAGTAGTCGACTGGAACAAAAACATAGAGGAAAATTTCGTCTCCTTGGAAAACCTCAGTGGGTTTTACTTGGTTACGTGTTAAATCCACGTCTTCGATCAGTAAAGTAAAGTCTACTGGGCTTCTTATCCCAGAAACTTGTTCTCATGAGTTTGGCCAGTGGGGAGAAATAATGAAAACCCACGTATGAGTTTCTTCTCCAGAAGGATGCATGCCTCCGTTGCATGGTAACCGGTCTTGGTTTCCAGCGGGGAAAAAGCAAATGTGGGCGTCTCCGGTGTCCTTATATAGTCCGCTGTGACATCAGAGCTGCGATGCCCCTTTCTATCAGCTGCATTTCCAGCTGGGAGTTGTGGTAGCAGACCATACTGGGATATATAGTAGCAGATGACACTGGGAGGTACAGTAGCGAACAAACTGTCCAACAACATGCATCGTTATATTACCTCACATAAATCCAAAGTTTGTTGTCAAACAAACCACACATTATATATTATATGTTCACAAATTTATTTTCAAACATGTTGAAATGACGCTGTTAATCTACAGGTTCAGTTCTATTCGGTTCTACCTTTTTGTTTCCAGTTTGAAACACTTCCTTTTTAGTTTGCAGTCTCTATTATGGCTCATTCTCACCCAATTTCCGTCTTTACCATTTTGTCCTATTATTAGCAATTCACTACCAGACAGAGGTCAAAAGAAAAGGTGGAGGTGGCCCCACAAACATAATTGAGCTCTACCCCCTCGATTTTATCCATACACCAGTCCGCTTTTCCCTTATTGGTTGCGCGTTTGAACATTTCCTCAGTTTGGGGGCTGTCAGAGCATGTCTGGAATGGAAGTTCACAAAACAAACCCAAAATCACTGTAATAATGCAAAAAGATATGACACACAAACATCCCATGACCCAACCCTTAGAGGGTTTTGGTCCTACCCTTTGGCTCCCCATGATTATTCCTGGTAATACTTGTGAGTAATATAATCTTTGATACCTGTAAAAAAAAGAAATTAATAGAGATACAAAAGTTTTAGTTCAATTTTTTTTAAATTCAGTATTTTACAAGTGGGAGGGAAAACTCTACCACTTTCAGTGAGAGGGAAACTCAATCACTGCCGCCTCTTCTTCTGATGTTCTTTCTTCTCTTCAGCTTCCAGGTGTAGACTGACCTGGAGCCTTGCGTTCTCACCCCTGGGGATTATTCTGCCCCTTCAGTGGGGTGAAAAATCTGATCTTCTTTCCCGGTGTTTCCTCTTAAGTTTTCCTGGACTTCAACGAGGGATCTCTGCGGAGCGTCTGTCGCTGTACACTGACTCCAGTGGTACCAGGTGTCGCCTTTACCCTTGAGTCTCACCGCATGTGAGGTTCTTTCTGTGACCTGGAATGGACCGGTCCACCTGGGTTCTGACCACTTCCTTTTGATCACATTCAGCAGGACCCACTGAGCTTCCGAGGTGGTGGTGCCATTTCTGGTCTCTGGTTCTGCTGGGACCTGTTTAGAGAACGCTGCAACAAGACTGTGGAGAGATCTGTAATAATCACGGTGAGACAGACTATTCACATTCATTTAGAAAAGGTAGCCTGGTTTGGGGACCTGGAAATGGTCTCCCTGTCTGCAGTTCATGTGGGGTCAGACCATGCCTCTGATTCACGGAGCTTCTTACAGACATCAAGGCTAACGGCAAGGCTGTGACCGAATTCATTTTGGTCTGTGCACAGATATTAGCCAATTTGGTTTTGAGGATCTGATTCATTCTTTCCACCTTTCCCTGGGACTGTTGATGGTACACTGTCCCAAAGGAATGTTTAAGGGGGGGGGGGGGGGGGGTATGGCCAAGGGGCGTAACTAAGCGCGCTGATAAGATTTCTTCATTAGGGGGCGAATCTAGAATCAACAAATTAAAAAACAGAGGGGCGTTCTTCATTGTTTGTTTTAAATACTAGCGGAAAACGCAACAATTCACCTGCAGCATTCGCTGGAAAAGAACGCTTGTTGAACAATGGTTAGAGTTAAGAGAGTTGTTCATCAAACCGGGGAGAAAAGCAAGATGTGCCAAGATGATGAACAACCATCTACATCATCTATTTCCTCGTCTGAGATACCTATCGGAATTCCTATCGTAACATACTCTGCAGATGATGATTCAACTTCACCAACAACAATGGATGAAAAACAGGCCTCAGGTCAGCTAAGACGTACGTCTCTTCTGTGTGAAACCCCAGTAACCGTCTACAGGCATACGCGCCGTGAAATGGATGCCCCGAAGAAATCAACATATTACCTGTGCAAGGTACAAAGTCCTCCGTTCGACACTCTGCAGGAAGAGTGGTCTTTGGAACCATATGGACTGAGCGGTAGCTGGGGGTATATTTTCATGTACGAAATAGGAGAGCTCTGCCTGTATCAATTGGATCAAGACGAGGTATTTAATGGATCATTGGCTCTGTGTACTCTCACCCACAACGACTGGGCTGTGTGA
The DNA here is from genome assembly GCF_021462225.1 of Girardinichthys multiradiatus. Lineage (NCBI taxonomy): Eukaryota > Metazoa > Chordata > Actinopteri > Cyprinodontiformes > Goodeidae > Girardinichthys > Girardinichthys multiradiatus. The sequence goes on from NC_061801.1 coordinate 8,702,402, forward strand.
CGGCTGGCAATCCCACACCTTAACGATAACCCTGAATCAGTCTCAGTGTACGAAAGGGAGGATGAAGATGAAAGTTCTCTTCAACCAGCAAAAAGGATGAGAATGTGTCCTTCCGATGTTGAAATAGCTGCGAGAGAACCTCTCTTTAGTGCAGTGTGGGGGTCAAAAACCACAGCAAATGGCCGCTGGTCTTTTCGGGCAAGCAAACGCAAGAATAACCAGACGACCCCCTCAGATATGTTTGTGTTGGAGGCATTCAATCAGAACTGCAGTGTATTCAAGACTGTGCTGGCTCTACCGTATGATGCTTGGGTTGAGAAGATGAATGAAATTGGACAGCGTCTTTCCAACCTTTTAGAAAACTCATGCTGCTGGATTGATGTTATGTCAGTGAAAAGAATCCTGACGTTCCCTGTTGTGGATCTAAAGCCCACCCTCTTTTGAGGACCCACCCTCTTTTGAGGACCCACTCCCCTTCTTGAGGACCCTCCCACTTTCCTGCGCTATATATCAGGGTCTAACTGCGAGCTCACAGACTCTTCTTCTTCATAACGGCGGGCGGCAGACCTTGAGAATGTATGGAGCGTACGGGAAAACACCATACTGGGACCTCTACAGCCAGCAAGAAGAGACCGTCTTCTCTCCTGATCATGATGATGAAAGCTTCAACACCGGGCCGTATCATCCACCTTCTCCAGACCTCTACTCACCAGCCACCTCATCGTCGCAGCTCTTTGAGTCCCTATTCAGTCCAGGGACACCGACAGGATACAACCTCAGATCGTATCATCCGCCTTCACCCGACCTCTATTCACTGCTATGCGTGGCTGAGTCTGTACACACAGATATCCAAACTGAAGACAAGAGGGTGATAGTGGAGGATGAGGCAACCATCAGCTACTCACCCTCCCCACAAACTCCAGACCCGATACCTGCCCCTCAGCCTTCACCAGAGGAGGAGGAGAGTAATCAGGGTGATGAAATTGACGGCTGGATCTCAAGCGCTCTCATCAATACGGTGAAAACAGCAATACTTCATTTATTCAACATAACCTGTTTGAACTATGTCAAAGAAACCTGTTATGGGTGCATTACGAACCACCCGAGCCAACGACAGCATCAGTGCCTGGAGATATTGGAGGAGTATTACCAAGTCAACTTTCAACGCATCGTGCGACGACTCGTAAACCCCAAGCTCCTTCCTGCTATTCGGAAACTTCTGACACTTCGACGCATACAAGCAGATGACTTCAGAGTGAAAACGATTGCTGAGACGGTTTTATATGAACTGAAATCGGTACAAGGCTTCCATAGTGCAATCACTGATATGTACGATAAGATGAGCGGTAATGATTGTCTCAAGCAGCTTAACTCTGTTTCAGAGTGCTACGATCCGATCTCAGATGATTGATGACTTGTTTTGTCTTTTTTGTATTCTCTCTCGGCTTTCTACTGGTATACATATATAACAGTTTTGTTTTTTTAAAGATTGCAATGTTTGAATTGATCTTTATTATCTGAATGTGTTTTTTTTTTCTGTTTCTCTATTAAATACGGGTACAAAATAAAAAAAGAAATATAAATATACCCTCAGGTGTTTGTTTTATTCATTATTTAACAAGTAGTCATCAGAGTGAGCATAAAACTGGGATGTCTGAAAGAAGGATCATGAAAAATGTATATTACAACCCATCAAATCCTGGAAGTTTAGGGGGTTTAGAAAGGTTGAGGGTTATACAAGATGAAACGGGGAAGAAGGTAGCGGTTGAAAAAGTTAAAGATTTTTTATCGGGAGAAGATACCTATACTCTACATAAACCTGCAAGAATAAAGTTCCCGAGAAACAGAGTTTTTGTCACCAGACCATTGAGACAGTTCCAAGACGATCTCTGTGACATGCAAGCTCTGGCCAAGGAAAATGACGGTTACAATTATTTATTAACAGTCATTGACATCTTTTCAAAGAGGGCGTATGTACGTGTTTTGAAGAGGAAAACTGCTGCAGAGGTGCTAAAGGCTTTTGAATCAGTTTTTAAAGAAAGTCAGGTCCCAAACAAACTTCAGACTGATGCAGGGAAATAATTTTTTAACAAGACATTTAAGCTTTTAATGGAGAAACACGGTATTGAACATTTTGCCACAGCAAGTGAAGCAAAAGCCTCTGTGGTTGAGAGGTTTAACCGTACGTTAAAAACAAGGATGTGGAGATATTTTACTGCTAACAACACCCGGCGGTACATGGACGTCCTGCAAAATTTAACTAGAAGCTACAACCACAGCTACCACACCAGCATTAAGATGAGTCCAATGGAAGTGACCTCAGAAAATGCCTTTCAAGTGTTTCAGAATCTGTACGATGTTACCTCCAACAGATATTGCAGGGCCTCAGTGACAATGTTTAAACAGGGGAATCTTGTCAGAATATCCAAGGTACGTGGAGTGTTTGACAAAAAATACAAACAGAGTTTTACGGATGAAGTGTTTACAGTGTATGAGCGGATACCCCGATCTCCTCCTGTATACAAACTCAAAGATTTGGATGGAGAACCTATTGAGGGTTCTTTTTACGCTGAGGAACTTCAAAAAGTAAAAATATTTAAGGACAAGATGTATCAAGTGGAGAAAATATTAAATCAACGCACCGTCAAGGGTGTCAAACAGGTTTTTGTACGCTGGAAAAATTGGCCTGAGAAATTCAACAGTTGGATCAAGTTTGATGAACTACGAAACGTATAAAATAGGTGTGTGCTAAAACCTAACGATTCATACAGCATCATGGAACGCAAAGCAGAGGATGACGGTTTTTACATTACCCATCCCTCTAACGCTAGCATGGAAGTGTTTAAAAATAATACCAGTTCGAGTTTCCGTGTAAATTTAGCTCAACATATTGATTTAGAAGGCCAATGAATGGTTGCATTAGCAGAGATTTCATACCCTCATACATGGCATAATTTACCGGATTATGATGCCTACTTTGAATGGAGGAAGGTTGGCGATGTGGAGATCAATACGCAAAGGATCAGAAGTGGCTACTATAACAGCGTTATTCAACTCGAGACAGAGATGGAACTGTTTTTCAAAAAAATGAACTCGGGTATCCGCATTAAATTTAGCAAAGTTCAAAAGAGATTTGCATTTCAAGCAAGCGGTCCGTATGAAATACGCTTCTTCAACGCTCTGGCTTATATGATGGGCGTGAAACCAGGGGAATGGATTCATGTATCTGAACCAAAACTGGCTCCTTTTCCGGCAGATATAAAGGCTGGTTTCTATCACCTATACTGTTACAGCGACGTGGTCAGCCCGCAAATAGTAGGCGACACTTTTGCGCCTTTACTGCGGACCGTCAAAGTACAAGGCGACTTCAGTGATATGGTTACTCTGATGTTTAACCCTGCCCACTACCTTCCAGTTTCCAGAAGACATATTGAAAATATCCATATAGAAATTAAATCGGACCAAAATGTTCCTGTAAATTGTGTCTATGGTAAGACCATCGTAAGACTACACTTCAAACCGGTGATATCACAACGTAGCCTGAGATACATTTTATTTGTATAAACAGAGATATATATAACCTCTAAGACTGATTGATTATCATTCATATTACCCTGGTCCTTCAACACTGCATCAAGCAGGCAAGAGAGAACATGGCACATCTAAGTCTGAGACGTGATCCAAATCAATCAGGCGGTAATCTGCCAGGGTTTTATGGTGCCCCAGTCATGTACGTACGCGGAATTGGATCATTATTTTCAAAATTATTCCGCTTCGTATCCCCTCTGGTTAAAAAAGGATTTGCTATTGCAAAACCCCATCTTAAAACGGCTGCATCAAATATCGCTTCGGATGTCATCGGTAGAGCCGTGAGTAAAATGAGTGGTTCTACACGCACCGAAGGTCAGGAAGGTTCAGGAATTATGGTTTTATCCAAAAGACCCAGAACAAGTGATAGTTTAAGGACAGTTAAAAAACAACGACAAACGCAAAAAAGGAGATCAGTTGGAGCTGACAAACGAAGAGGAAGGAAGTCATCCGCATGTTTTGATATATTTAAATAATGGCTCTTTTACATAACAAATCATCAGAGTGCACGCTGGCAGAGTTGGACTTATTTTCTGCCCCGATGACGCAGCTATCGATTGAAGATAAAATTTACACCGAGATCCAGCCTTTATCAGCAATCACCAAAGGAGGCCCGATCGAGTTTTTCATTCCGGGAGATGGAGAAAAGTATCTAGATCTCAACGATACGCTGTTGCATCTCAGAGTGAAAATTACTAACGAGGATGGAACAAACCTGCCGGATGATGCACCTGTAGGGCTCATCAACTACCCGTTAAACACCATCTTCAGTCAGTGTGACGTCACTCTCGGAGATCGATTGATTTCACAATCCAGCGCTACACATCCATACAGAGCCATGATTGAGACATTGTTAAACTTTTCTGAGGATTCTTTAAAAAGCCAGTTTAGCTCTGGTCTTTTTTATAAAGACACTGCAGGGGCTCTGAACTTTATTGTTACAACTAACGGCCCTAACCAAGGTCTTAACAACAGAGCAGGCTTTACAGAAAATTCCAGGGAGGTACATCTCCTAGGCCCCCTGCATGCAGACATATTTTTCTGTGAAAGACTTCTTTTAAACTCTGTTGACCTCAAAATTAAACTTACAAGAGCCAACGATGCCTTTTGTCTCATGGCCGCAAGAGACTCTACTTTCAAACTCAGGATATTAGGAGCATCTCTTTTCATCAAAAAAGGTACCGTCTCTCCAGCTGTACGACTGGGTCACACTACAGCTTTAATGAAAGCAAATGCTCTCTATCCACTTTCACGTGTGAATGTAAAAACATATTCCATCCCTGAAAATCCAAGGGTATGCAACCAAGAGAATCTTTTCTTAGGTATCTTTCCCAAGTATGTGGTGATTGCATTACTGGATCATGACGCTTTTACAGGAACACGCAATCTCAATCCGTTTGACTTTAATCATTTTGATATGGCAGGATGGCAGACAAATTCCAGCTAAGGCCTTCCAGCCCAATTTTAACCAAGGTAATTCAGTGAGAGAGTATTACAACTTGTTTACGGCTACAGGACGACATCTAAAAGATCTTCCGCTGAGTATAACACGTCAGGAATTTAATCAAGGATACTCTCTATTCGAAATTTAATCTTAACCCGGGTGAGGACACAGATGCTCTATCTCCAGTTTCCAGTGGGAATTTAAGACTGGAAATGCGTTTCAGAAACCTGTTGCCTCATACCACCACGCTGATCATCTATGCTTGTTATGACTCTATTTTAGAGATTGATTCAAAGAGGCGTGTGCTGATGGATTATTATTAATCTAATCAGGCATGAATAATCATGAAATTGAGAACATACTGCATCATCTGCTGGGAGATTTGTTTTGCGGTGTGTGGCCGTGCGACCAGCTCCCGCTGCTAGCTGACAAATTCCCAGGGCCGGCCTACTTTATTGTGAACACACATCCTTCACACATGCCTGGAGAACACTGGTTAGCTCTGACTTTGGATGAGAATGGTCAATCCAGCTTTTTTGACTCTTATGGATTCTCTCCGGATTTCGAGTTCTACCCGTCAAGCATCGTAACATTTTTAGAAGACAGATCCTCAAAAATATTGTATCATAATAATCAGCTTCAAAACACTATGTCCACTGTGTGCGGTCACCATTGCATTTTTTATCTATGTCATAGAGTGTGCGGATTATCACTGCAGCAAGTGTTGTCAAAATACACTGGAAATGTGATTAAGAATAATTTAATGGTATCTAACTTTGTGAAAAAATATCAGAAATGTGTCATTAATCAAAGTTGTACATTTTATACTCACGGAACATGCTCTTTGGAGATGTTTCTGGATTGTTATGGAATTTAAATTGTCTTTGTTTTTTTTGTTTTTTTCCATTGTTTGTTTTTTCTTATGATATAATATTTGTGTAATGACATCATATGTTAGTGTGTGAAGTAGAGAACGAAGCTAGACTTGAAAATATAATCAATAAATATTTTATTGAATAAAAGAAATAGGCTACATGTTTCATTTTCTTATAACGGTTTATGGTGAAAATGTAATCCATCGGGGTGGTAGTGTCGTCTTACGAAGAGACTTTTTTGACTTCCCATCAGCATTTTTTGGATCTTCCAGCTCGGATCTCGACCAATGGGGAGAATGAGTTATCTGCCTTCTTCTTCTTGTTCTTCTCTTCTTAACGCTGGGTGGTGTACCCCCATTTTCAATAAATGTACCCCCTGTTTTGAACTGTCTATATTCATCACGAGCATAAGGGTTAATGACTGAAGATATGGGGAGGTTTACCTCTGACAAGGTATGTAGAAAGTCTGACCACCCTTGGGGTAGCCATGCTCCACACTTTTTAAACGGAAGGATGAGATTTTTCAACAAGTCAATCATGTGGGACCCCTTTACAACATTCCCTTTATATACAAATTCACCTCGCGAAGTCCAACTCTCACTTCTTTCGGATAATTTCATCAAAATGTACTCAGCATTTTTACGGTTATGCTTCGGTAGGCTTTTCACTACATCCGTAACAACCTGATCCTTAGGGGCCTCGTACTGCCCCGGGCCTTGTTTTTCTTGTGACTGCTCATGCTCAGGAACCTCTGTGTCACGCTGCAGCGTTAAACTCACTCGCTGTTCTTCTTTCACACCTTGTTTGAGTAGAGTCAGATACCTCTGGAAAAGTGCATCATATTTCTTGATTTTTTCATAAGAAGTCAAACCGGGCTCGTTTATTATTGCTCTCATTTCAGCATCCAAATTCTCCTCCGTCTGATGGACGTGTCTGACTGGGTCAGACGCTTGAATTGATGAGGGGAAATGGGAAACATCCTCTGCGATGTTCTGAGAGACATTATCTCCTGATTATACCACCCACTAGATCACCTATCAAGGGAGCAAGAGCCGTTAAGATGGGGAGAATAAAACCACCTCGTTGCCGTTTGAGAGCCAGCTGTTTAGTTTTTATTCCGTTTTTTTTATCACCCAACAATCTGATGATTTTTCTTTGCTTCTTCAATTTCCGGTGTTGAGATGGAGATAGTTTAATGTTACCTTTTAGGATATTCAGAGCAATCTCGCACAGAGCCTGAAGAAAGTCGGGTGAGCAGTGTGCGAGAATATCTTTGCGCTTCTGCGGAGTAGCCTGGTACAATGCTCTGAATAATGGGACATTCCTTTTTATACGTGCAAACATGATGACTTACTTTGTTCTGGGCACATACACAGCAGGCCACTGGTGAGGAAGTATGCCTGTTCTCAGTCTGAAATGTTCTGGGCAGGTAGGCGTAAAATCGATGATTAAATATCCATGAGCTTCTCTCGTCGCATCTTCAAAACTCTCCAAGAAGAGACCCTTTTGAGATGGAAACATTTGACGGGCCAGTATGTTCAGCTGGAGTTTATCTCTCGGGTTTTTAAACAACACCATATAATTACAGTTCAAACTAATAGTGCGACTGAACTTTCCTTGATGAAAAACATTCTGAGTCAACATCATAACACTCATATTACGATGGTGACGAAACTGGGTAAAGACCTTCATCACGTTTTCATCATCTGAGGCTTGAGCGATAACATCGTCTAGAATAATCAGATGATTCTGATCAGGAGGAAACAGGTTTTCATCTTCAAAAGAATGAGGCAATCCTTCCACAAATTTCATATTTTTATTCATCTTCTGCAATTCAGCATACATCGGCTGAAAAGATGTGTAAATCCACACAATATTTTCTGGAACAACATCCATGACATGGTTACAGTTCTGCAAAACACTTTTTACAAAAAAGGTTGTTCCACAACCACTGGGTCCTATTATCATACATGAGAAAGGCGCTCTACATCTAGGATCAAAATCAACCTCCTGTAAATTGGCAGATTGCAAAATTTTTATTTTATCTTTCTTCTTCTTCTTCTTATGCTCTAATAACCGAAAGGCAGAGTTGTCCCGTCAGAAAAAAGGCATCTCTTGTCATACACCAACCGAAACCTTTTAACAAATGCAGCATTTCTTAAGAGGAATCTCTTTTTATCCCTTCTGATCGTGTGCTGAGGGATTTCAATGACACCCTCAGTTGACCCCTGTAAGTAGCCCTCGACCAGCCCTTTGATGCTGTCCAAATTGACCCTCTCGCTGCATTCATGCGTCTGAGTGATACCCTTAGCACGTATCACTAGCTTTTTCTGGTTTTTGGTTTGATATGCATAACTCTTGGGTCCTGTTGATGCAAACTCCGAAATGCTGTCTCCCGCGAGCTCGTCAGTAAGATCATCTAGATAATTCCCCAACTCCAGAGGAGTTTCACCACTTTTTGTCACATAAATCAAACTGTCCGTGTCAATATAAATCAATCTGTCTTGCAATTGCTCCATGCTGCTGAGAAGTTTTAAACGCGCATAAGCGGTGGTGAATGCTGCAATAAACACATTGTTTACCTTGCTTGGGGGAGAGATGACACGTTTGCTGTAGTTCCACTGCACTACACACATTTCAGGGTTGAAGAAATGGAAGTAGTTAACCCTGTATTTACTCGAGAACATGAAGCTGAAAAACTCATCAGGGTTAGTGATGACTGTGGTCTGAGACAGATCACTTCGCTGCGCAAACTTTCCCCAAAAGCTGTTTAAGCACAGTTTCGCTACCTGTCTTTTGGCAGGGTTCACCTCGATTTTGCCTGCGTCTAATTGGATACCCTGGTGAAGTTTGTAGTCTGCGACATACTTTGACCTGCTCTCCTCATCCACCGCTTCAGATGGGTAGCCTGAAGCCTCCTGCTTACCCTTTAAAAAGCAGTGAATGTAACCTTTAAAGATTGTGTCGCTGGTCTTCTCAAAATGCCAAACTTCAGTGATTTTAGCTAGGCGATAACCACACTGCAGCGCTTTACAAAACTCTACACTCACCCACACACCTGTCAGAGCTCTGTCCTCATCATTATGCCTGCAGGGACCTGACTGGTTATTTATTTCAGCACATGTGCGGCAGAGAGTAAACACCAGTTTACCTTGGGATGTTCTGTAAGGCAAAACAGGGAAAAAGAGCCCTCGTGGGGGGTAGACCACAGCTCTGACGAGGCCAAAGTAGCTGCTGGGGTCATCAAAATTTTTGGAAATGATGGTGGGGTGCCCGAGGGGAAAGACGCAGCTAGCATTTACATAGGGGTACAGAGATGTGTAATCCACATAGTGTACAGTTTCACCTGGCCCCGCTGTGTACCTCAACCTCATAGGGCAGGTGCGTCCACCATACAGAGCATCTCGGGGTGATAGCGGTTCGGGTGCATTAACTTTCTCAAGAAAGCTGATCACCCCTTGGTCTGATTTTTTCATTTCAGTCCACTCATGCTCCCAGATGACCTCGAGACGAAGGCCGTACACAGTTTGGAGCACCTTGCTTCTCTCAACAGTGGCTGCGTAAAACTGTTCAAATGCTACCCCTCTCAACGGACATTTGTCATGAGGCATGTAACACTTTTTACAGCCGTGGAAAAAACAGCCGTAAAATTCAAACGCAACTTTGACACCGTTAATCTCTGCATACCCATCCACAGAATATGGACCAATTTTCTTTTCCCCCATGTTTAATGCATGTTCGATGTCAATTTTTCTGCTGCCTGAAATCCAGCCAAGCCATTGAATGGACGTGCTAGAAAACGTCTTACTACTACGCCTGTAGTCCAGAGGTGAGGGGATGGCCAAGGTTTTAGGAGGAAGGAAATTGGTTACAAAAACCTTCATGCAGGCTGAGGCTATCGTGACGCATTTAAGCGGATCCACACTTGTCTCCTTAAAGAACTCATCCCTGAATTTAACACAACCTTGATAAAGAATGTCCACATCATTTTTACAATAACGAAGAGCTTCCTTCTCAAAGTCAAAGACCCCTTTGCTCGCTTCTCTGTACCAGCTGCTAAACACCTGTTGTTCTTGAAGGCTCATGCGTTCTACAGCGTAGGAGGATGGAGGAGGAAAAGACCCCACATACTGGAGATGTTGCTCAGACGAGAATAGGTGGGGGAAAAAACCTTTGGTCTTATCACTATAACCTAATGCTTTCGGCATCGCACTAAGCTTCATACACATGAAGGACAGGCTATCAATGTATTTTAACCTGTAATCAGGGTCGGTTAAACAGAGAACTTTACTTCCCTGCATGATGAGATGAGGTTTAATGCCTAACTGCAGCATAGCTGTGAGAATCAGGTAGCTGTCATACCCACGCACGTTATGAGCTATTAAGGTAAAGCCTCTGTATCGGTCTCCTGAAATGGAGAAGTAATTTTTGGGTGCAATTCAATCCATAAGCATGCCATTCCTCACCTTTCAGCGTTTTAACACAGACCAGATAGGGGATGTGCACACCGTTCTCGTCAATGAAGCATTCAAAATCATAAAAAACCAGTTTATCATCTAACTGATTACAGGCTTGGGCGGTTTGAATGTAACACAGATGACCATTGCACGTCACATCTAAATCAGGAGGTATATTCTCACCACAAATACGGCATTTTACATTACACACGTGTGGTTTATCCTGCTTGCTGATTGGAATAACGTATATCCTTTTGCACACCTTGCACAGTTTTACCAACTCACAGTCACTCATGGGCCTGTCAGCACTAGGTCTTTTGCGAGGTTCCCTGTGTCTACTGAAACAAGAAGAGTTACGACAGATTCTGTGACAACCTGCACTGGCAACAGGTTTGTTAATTTCACGCATACACTGGTATGAGTGACACACCGGACAATAGCCTTCACAATGGTGTGTGTCTGGCTTTTCATAGCTCCCGTAACAATATGCACAGATGTATCTCGATCCTATAAAACCCTTGAGATTTTTTATCCCATAGTAGTGACCTTGAAATAACAGCAGAAAGAGAGGGTTTGATCGATCAGGGAAACTGGTCTCAAATTTACACAGAGCTGCCGAGTCTGTAACGGTTCTGTGAAACACTACAATTTTTCTCTTTAGAATGTTTTCAAATTTATCAATGTCGCTGAAAGTTACTGCTGTCTGATCATCTAAACCAGCCCTGTGTTGCCACTCCCTCCCCAGCTCTAAAGCCTGATTATCAGTAAGGTTAGAGTCAGAGACGTGTGCAAGACTTATGGCAAAGCATAACTGATTACCGGTATTATCTACAATATACAGGTGACGCTTTTTCTTATTAATCAGTTCACAGTCTAACGTTCCTTTAACCTTACGTTTTGACCCTCCTGCAGGGTCATTAACTACCTGTAGAACAAATTCCAGGTTATTATCTGCAGGCATGTCAGCGTTGGACTGTACTAACTCATCCAGAAAATCCTCAAAAGCAGGCAGAATCATATTCCCATCATCGTTAATGGTAAACGTGACGTTACGGTTCAGATTTTCCCCGACTAATTCTAGCTGCACAACATCGTTACGTCTGGCTAAAGATCTTGCAGTATCGGCTAATTCAGTGAGAATACACATGATGTTTATATAGATTGTAGCGAGATCAGGAACATGACCAGGGCAGGGAGGCGGGATGGTAAAAGGTCTCCTTATTTCAATGTTATTAAAACGTTCACGTTCAACAGTCACAGGAGGATCTCCCTCAATCTGATCAGGGTTGACTGCAACCTCTGGATTGAAATTACCGCCATGCTGCCCAGTATAATCAGCGGCGTGTGACGTTGAAGGAATTTGTAAGTCAGCTGATTCATTTTGCTGAATGCTGGTTGGAGATGGTGTTCTATTTAAATCTTCAACAGTCGCAGGTGGATCTCCCTCAATCTGATCAGGGTTGACTGCAACCTCTGGATTGAAATTGCCGCCATGCTGCCCAGTATGATCAGCGGCGTGTGACGTTGAAGGAATTTGTAAGTCAGCTGATTCATTTTGCTGAATGCTGGATGGAGACGGTGTTCTATTTAAATCTTCAACAGTCGCAGGAGGATCTCCCTCAATCTGATCAGGGTTGACTGCAACCTCTGGATTGAAATTGCCGCCATGATGCCCAGTATGATCAGCGGCGTGTGACATTGAAGGAATTTGTAAGTCAGCTGATTCATTTTGCTGAATGCTGGATGGAGACGGTGTTCTATTTAAATCTTCAACAGCCTGTTCTAATGAGCTAAAAAAGTCACCGTACAGATTTTGATTTATTACATTTTCACTGTTAGCAGGAGATGCATTTAACCCGATGTTATCTGCTACATCAGCATTAACAGGAATTTCATTAAGATGAGCAACAACATTCCTTATCTCATTCAGCGCATGTGTGATCTGGCTTTCCATATTAACATGAGTATCAGAAGAAGAAGACCAAGGGATCAGTTTAAATTACCTTGATATCAGCGCAATGTTTCACTAACAATGTCTGACATGCAGCCAGAAGCGTTAAACATGATGCTTTATTACAACGGTCATGTAAGGATAGGGGAACTCTCTGTCTGTGCTGTTGCTTTCCAGGTCTCGATGAAATCTGCTCCACCATCAACGTTGCCTCTGGAAAGATAAAGAAAAAAATAAATTAATGAAATATGCAAATTAATTCAGTAGGTAAATGAGTATAAGAAGAATTAAACTTACCATTCAATAAACCTTTAACAAGCCTTGCCCTGGTATACAGAGCACAGAGTCGCCGTCTTTTCCTCAATTTAAGATATTCTGTGAAACAAAAAAAAGTTACCTTGCAATGCAGGTCTTTTGAAAAAAAAATCTTGTTTCTGTGAAGATTTGGATAGAACAGAATTTGAATATAACTATAACTTACTCCGTACACGGGGTATTTGAACGGTTCCGGGCGGTTCCAACTCTTCCTGCACTGAACTGGTACAGTTCTGCTGAATGTTATCCAGGCTTGGGTTCTGGATTAAATCATTCGATATATCTGTAAAATATTTTATCAGGGGTTAAAACAAGTCTGCAATATCGCATAGACCTGTGAAAACATATGCTTAGATATATATATATATATATATATATTTTTTTTACTTACTCTCCTCTTCCGGAGCTGTTCATTTTTCCGGCGCACGGTCAGGTGACTGTGGTACATGAATGGCTTCGCGCTCTATTTCATGTTTAGCTGGGATCGGATTGTCTTTTTTAAAGACAAGTTTCCGTCTCAACTTTGATTTTTTTGGAGGCAGACGGTTACAAACGCTGACCTCTCCAACGTTCAGGAATACGTCTCTTGTTAAATCTGTAAGTAGAATTTATCTCATTTATTTTTTAAATCACAAAATAGCATTCACCAGTTGACTAAACTAGATGTTGTTGTTGCAGTTAATAATTACCATAGTCAGACTGTGTAAAAACGATACCATCCAGCTCATCACTCGTGGGTTCTAAAGAATATAGGTTAAACATTATTATTATCCAACGAGCATTCACAAGCACTGAAAGAATTCTTAAAGATGAATACTTACTACTGAAGATTGCGTTGTATCTTTCAATAGAAGCAGAATGTTCACCTTCTTCGTTTCCTGACATTTTGTTTTTCAGCTTCTCCTTACAAGTGTTCTAAAAATATTTCAGTGTAATTGGTTAAAAATAAACTTTTAGCTACCAGATTTGAAGCCGATCTCCCAGTAAAGATTGCGCTGTATCTCTCAATAGAACCAGGGATGACTGACTACGCTACCTTCAGCGCGCTTAGATACGCACCTTGGCCACACCCCCCCGAGACACCTCAGCAACAGCGCAGACGCGTTAATTCAATAAACAGGAGATGGGAATTGTCAGACAATGCTCCAGACTTATAGCCAGAAAAATAGCACTTTCATCTTAATTACTTTTGACTACAGTTGGTGTGAAGACTGTCTGAGACAATGCACAAGAAACACCTGTGGATGTCTGAGGTCTGGCCATCTATTCATTAAACAGTGGATGTGTATTGTCAGACAATGCCCCAGACTTATAGCCAGGAAAGTGCTATTTTCCTCTTAATTACTTTTGACTACAGTTGGTGTGAAGACTGTCTGAGACAATGCACAAGAAACACCTGTGAATGTTTAGAAGTCTGCCCATCTATTCATTAAACAGTGGATGTGTATTGTCAGACAATGCTCCAGACTTATAGCCAGAAAAGTGCTATTTTCCTCTTAATTACTTTTGACTACAGTTGGTGTGAAGACTGTCTGAGACAATACACAAGATGTCTGCTTTAATTCAATAAACAGTGACATGTCTGAGGATTTTATAACCTTTATTTTTTATTTTTTCAGTTCATTTATTTCTCTGTTTTTTAGATCATCTACAAGTTACTGGTGAAGATTAGATTACTCAAACATTTGAGCAGAGGAAGAAAGGTTCTGTATCTACTTTTTGTCTCCTTGTTTTTTAGATGTAAAAACATCCATCTAAATAACCCGTGTGTTAAAACAAAATGAATTTACAATTCTGTCAGGTTCTCTTTTTTTATCAGAATTTCGTGTGATGTGCCTGCATTAAATTGACTGTTCCTTTAAAGTGGAGAAACTGCATGCTTATATTTTTTTCAGTTCATCTCTACAACAGAAGCCAATTCATCCTTCTTTTCTAAATAGCATCTAAATAACCCCTGTGTTAAAACAAAATGAATTTACAATTCTGTCAGGTTCTCTCTTTTTATCAGAATTTCGTGTGATGTGCCTGCATTAAATTGACTGTTCCTTTAAAGTGGTGAAACTACATGTTTTGTTTTTAGATGTAAAAAACATCTAAAAACATACACTTAGAAAGATTCGCTTCCTTGTAATGACAACATCCGGTTAATGATAACATCCGGCTAATGACAACATCCGATTAATGATGATATCTGGTTACGTCACAGGAAGGCCCAGCCACCGGAAGTCCCGCCCACCTGTCAAAATTTTCACACCTCGTTTGATTGAAGGATGTCCTTAATGTCTCTCACGTGCTTCATGTCCTGGATGGAGGGCTAAAGAAACGTGCGGAACGCCATCAGCCCACATTTCAAACCACCCTTCCTGTTCTTTGGACTGTAAAGAGGCGACAACGCCTTCTGGAGCTACATAAATGTCAGTAGTGACAATGTCCCACATCTCACCCTCCAGCTCATCAGCAAAGCTTTCCTGGTAGCATTCACAGTTATTTTTGTCATAAAACAGGGTGACATGCGGCGGGTCAGGGGGAGGAATATAGGGTGCCAGAATGGAGATCCAGGATTTCCACCGAAGGAAGGAAGAGAGAACACCTCTGCACGCTGTAGTTTCTGGGTGTAGCAAGACCCAGTAAATGTCAGCCATAGGATCGGGTAAGGGCTGGATTAAATACTGGCCATGTGAAAAGTGTGTGTTGCTGCCACATGAAAGTTGGGTGCCATTAGGAAGGTGCACCTGCAGTCCGTCTGAACCACACAGAATGATCAACATTTGATCAACATGTCTCTGCCCAGTAAATTTACTGGTGTGTCTGCGGACACTAAGTAACTGTGGTTCAAAGTGTGCCCTCCTATTTCAGTTCTTAGGGGCTTGGTGTAAGGTAGGACCTGTTTAGCCCCAAAAAACCCCATGACAGTGGTAGTCCTTGTGGAGAGAGTGTTGGGAGGGGCTTGTTTGATGGTTGAGCATTTAGCCCCAGTGTCCACTAGAAAAGGAAGACTTTGTCCATCCACCGTCACGGACAGTAAGGGGTCCTCAATCCCTCTGTCCGGGGGGTTCTGTGAGGACCCTCAGTGGTGGTCTGGCCAGAGACTGGGCTCATCCCAGGCTGGCAATTGGAGTGAAGGCTGCTGCTGTTGGCCTCCACGTGGCGGACCACCTCTCCCTCTGCGGGGGTGACCTGCTGGTCTTGCAAGTGGACCATACCATCCATTCTCTCCTTGAGGATTCTTGTATGGTCATTCACGAGACCAGTGGCCTGGCTCTTCACAGTAGTAGCACACATCAGCATTCCCCCACCTCTGTGGCGGCCCTCGCTGGAATCCCCTTCCCCTGGGCCCACCTCGTTCCCTGAAACGACCAGCATGTGCCTGATGAGGACCAGAGGTCATAGGCCCCTGTGCAAACGTGTCCTGGTGGCCAGGAAATGGAGGAGCTTGTGGCGGTTGGGACACAGCACCTTCATACATTATTTTGGTGGTTTTATTCTCGTTTTTCTTTTCCCCTGCTTTTTGTTTTGCTTCAGCTAACTGCATTTTTAGTAACTGAGTCTGCAATGCTTTAAGTTCTTCCTCATCCTTCTTATGTTCCTCTCTTATTTTAGATAGATGGTGAATTAAATGGCGATCCCACGTTCCACTATCAGCCCCTGGCAAATCAGGATTGTCTTCCATGTTGGTTTTAACCTGTGTGGGTAAACCTCTCAGCACAGCGTCTCTGAACCAATCCCTCTGTGAGCCCTCATTGGCTGGATTAGTTCCTGTTTGTGTTACCAACATGGATTTGCATCGATCCAAATATTCTCTTGGATTGGTGTTTGGATTCCATTCAAATTTAGGGATAGTGCGCCCCCTGGTTACAGGGTATAGGTCCCTTAGCGCGTCCCCTATCCACTGGGAATATCGAGTGAAAAGGTCTGAATCTAGGGCGAAGGTGGTGTGAGCTGTAGTTTCAACCTCTCTACAGGTGTGTGGTTTCATGCAACGTGCTGCAATCGCGCGGTAGTCACCTAGAGCCAAAGTGCTGCCTGCCGTCAGGGAATCTAAAGTTTGTAACCAAATAGAAGCCCCCTCAGTTATGGGTGGGAGCTTGTCGCAGAGTGTGGTAAGATCCCCCAGGGAAAAAGGCTTATATTTGCGCTGGCCCCCGGTTCCAGGCTGATGGTACAGGGGCATCTGGTTTTTATAGAACCCAGGCTCCCCTCTTGATGCCACCTTGCGGAGGAGGCGTGGTTGCATGATTTGAGTTTCTGGTTGGGGGGCACTGCGCTCAGGTGTGTCTTCTGGTGGTTCATGTAGGTTTGAGACGGCTTCATCATTTTCCTGGGCTTCACATTCTACACTAGGGGTGGGCGAAGCCCAAGGAGTAGATGTCTGTGGTGGAAGTGTGGCATCAGGCCGCCAGTCACCACACACAGCAACAGTCACTGAGCCTACTTGCTTAGATGTGGCAGGTGTTGCCATGGTCATGCTTTGGGGTGAATAATCTGTGCAGGGTGAACGGGGTGAGGGATGGTGGTACTGAGATGGAGTTAAAGTTGGGATGGGAATTGTTACACCATCCAAGATTTCTCGCAGTCTTCTTAGCTTAAACTCATCTGGGCTTACTGAAGTATAAGAGCCAACAGAGAGTGCTTCAGAGCAAGCTGGGTCAGTTACAGACAGAGAGTCTTGTGATTCAGATTAGAAAGAAATTAAGTCCTTTTGTTTTTTTTTGTGTAGCTGTAGGGGCGGGACAAGAGGTGAGAGCAGCCTGTGGGCTGGACAACCCACGAACAGTTACATGCCCTTCTTTGACGTCAAGTACAGGGTACTGCCCTGTGGGAGGAGATGTAGGAGGGGGAGGAGGCTGAGCAGACAGCGGGGGAGGTGCATAGGGCGGTGGTTTGTCAGCTGTTTCCTTATTCCTGTCAGTGTGTGGTTCTGTATGTGTGATGTCAGGTTTATCAAACATTGCATATTTTCCTCCCTGCCATATTAAAACCATCTGAGACCAGAATGTCTCATTTTTTGCTGCCTTGTCCCTTGTCTCTTTAAACATGCCTTTAAACCAACCACTGTCTTTGCTTTTCTCTTCTGCCAACTCCTTTTCTTTTTTAGCTTTCTTCATGTTCAGCCAAAACCATCTGCCAACACTCTTTCTGGTTTTTTCATCTATACCATCTTTCTCCACTTCCTGTTGTATTTTCTGGTTCATTTTCTTAATCAACGTTTCAGCCTGTTTTTCCTCTTGAGTCTGCTGCACCAGCTGTCTTACAACATAAACCTGTTCCTTAAACGTTTTCCAAACCGGTGCCTCTGCACCCCACCCTGAGTCATCAGTCTCCCTATCAAACTGGTCCATGTTTAGAAGAAAGGTTTTCGCACCCTTCTGTAAAACGTGCCAATACTTCTAGAAAAGTATTTACACCCTGTGAAACTCTCCTTCCATCTTTATTCAGTTAAAATTCACTTGCTCCAATGCTTCTCAATCATGCATCAAAACAGCAATCAGTTATCTGTCCTTGTTAACACTGCTAGGTTTCCAGACAGAGTAACTGCGTTCACACAACAGCAATGAGAGTTCTGCTGACTGCACTCTTCCACTCACACTGTCTCACCCACTCCTCCTAACAATGTCTGTATCACAGATTATATTTTCCGTGAACAGCTCATGTAGTTTTATATGTTTATGTTTTGTGCAACTTCTATTTTTTCTGGAATGCACTAAATGCCGTCCAGTTATGACTACTCTTGCTGAATCATCCTATTTCAGCTCATAGTTTCTCATGCTGGTGTTGTTATAAATGTCATTTATAACTCACAGTCATACTCTCACTATTACTGGTCTCACAGATTCATATGACCTGTTCACAGTAATTCATTTGCTTCACAGGACTTTTAGTATGTGCTTTATGTATTATTACATCTGTAATCTGGTTTTATTGAGGCAGAACTCACATAAAACACAGCATTCACGCCCTTGTGTTTTTGCTTGGTCTCAGCTTCTGACTCCTTTAAATATAAAACTCTCAGGGACTCAAACCCTATTTAAAGGGACTCAGACCTAGTCAAAACAGGGACTCCAACCCTTAATTCCAGGGGACTCAAACCCCGTTTTGAGGGACTCTAACCCTTCTCAAGAGGGACTCAAACCCTGCTCAAAGGGACTCAAACCTTATTTAAAACCGCTTTCAGAATTCGTAGTTTCCCACACTACAGGCCTCAAACCCAGCACAATCATGAATTTTTGTCCAAAAACATGTGGAGTTGCCAAACTCAGGAAAAAATCTTCAACCTCTTTTTTTTTAAAACTATTAATACTATTATTTAACCTCGTTCAGATTTCCTTACATTTTTCTTATTTAATAAATTTAGCAAAGTTTTCCACTTACTTGGATATAAGACACCATTTAATTTAGGCCTATCGAAAAATGCCAAAAGCAGAATTTGATTTAAACAAGTTTCCGCTTTACCTTAATATGCTGTGACGGGTACCCGATGCCAGATGTCCGTTGGTGGATTCTCTGTTTTATCCGAATCTCTCTGCTTTTCCCAAAATCACGTCGGGAGTCACCAAGTTGATGGAGTTGTTCCCAGAAACTCCTGCGTGCTCGTTTGTTTTGGTAAAGCTAAGTCCTATGCTATACTGTTTTAGTAAAACTAAATAATAAAAGGAAACACAGTTTCTTTCGCCCGGCCGGGGAGACGTGTCAGCTGAGTCACCAGAGCACTTCTGACTTTTCCTCCCCAAAGACAGGGTTTTTATTCAAAAGCAAGGCGTGTACAATTACAAAGACAAAACACATATTTTTAGCGAGTGTCAGTTGAACTCTTACACCTGGCATTCAGCTGTCTGTTCGACCTTCCCAACATTCCTGCTATTGTACTTTTGGACCTTCACAACATTCCTGTTATTCTGCAGACATGTACAGAAATATCTTCACAGTTGCAGGGCAGATTATAGCCAATCCAAACACACACACACACACACACACACCTGTTTTGAGCAAGCCACTAAGTTACACATTACATTTCATTTCACACATTATTAAACCTAACTTGAGCATAGCAATGCAGACCCTATTAAGTATTTTAAATATTTTCTAACACGTCACACGCTCACCGAACTCTAGCCACCGCTATATTGAGTACCTTCTTTGGTGCCCCGGTCGTCGAAGATGCCGTCCGTGTGTTGTGCAGTTGGGTGTGATAATAAGAAAGGTGACCCAAATATTTCTTTTTATCACTTACCGAAAGAGGAAGAACGTTGTCAGAGATGGCTGTCAGCGATCAGGAGGGCTAACAGGACGCCGAATGCAAGTAGCCGTCTGTGCAGTGCACATTTTGTATCATGTGAGTTTCAAAGCACGTCAGGAGAGCTAGCTCAAGCTACTGCCAACTGGATTTAATGTCTTGTACATATTTTTCAGAAAATTAAGTGATTAGAATGAAACTGATTAGACACCGTGTGTAACAAATGCATTTGATATGAAGATCTGAATATTTTGTTTCAGAGATTGCAGTTGTTAGATATCTGTCTACAGCAGGATCTTTGAGATCAATGTAGTATTTTTACATTCTATTCAATTGAACTTACGCAACATAATGACAGTAAAATATACAGCAACAGAAGTTGAAAACGTACAGTATTACAAGCTATGTTGCCAGGAGACTTCCCCCTGCTGTCTTATGACTCAAATTTGGTCAAACCGCATAGGAGATTTTAATCTGTCTCCTAATTGTTGTATTGTTTTATGGCCACTGCTGTACCACAAACAGCATTTATACTTTTCAGTGTCTATTACTTTGGGTGGTGCACCAATATTGATGATATATTGTGCTGATCTTAGATTAACCTAGCAAGATGTTTCATTTCTCTGGTTTCTTTGTAGCTGGTTTGGACACAGACCTAGTTACATTAACTGAAACCTTTGTCTCATCAGGTGCAAAAAGCCAAAACCCGCTAAGCCCAGACTACGTGCCAACAATATTTCCTCATCTAAGTTCTCCAAACAAGCGATAGAAGATTTATCAAATGGCCAGGTTTGAACACACTGAGGCTCTAAAAACAAAAAGAGCAGTGATTGATGCTGACAGAGGAGAGACAGGAAAAGCAGAGGACAGACAAGAGGTGGATGTTGATGACCAGCAGGATGGAGAAGACAGACAAGAGGTGGATGATGATGACCAGCAGGATGGAGGAGAAGACAGACAAGAGGTGGATGATGATGACCAGCAGGATGGAGAAGACAGACAGGAGGTTGGATTGGCGATGGATGGTTCCTGTACCAATGCTTCTTGCCAAGTCACAATTAAAAGACTCAATGAAGAATGTATGAGATTAAGGACTAAAATCTGTAAACTCAAGGGTCAAGTAGATTCATTAACATTCAGTAAAGAAAGTTTCCAAGGCAAAGATGAGAAAGTCAATAAGTTAACTGGCCTGCCTTCTTAATGTAAATTGATTGTTGTATTCTCTTTTATATCACCATTACTTAATGTTAAGTCATGTTTATCACCTTTTCAGCAGTTTTTACTAACATTAATGCGCTTGAGAATGAATTTACCACTTTTTTTCTTAGGTCATTGTTATCATACATCAACATCAACCGCTAGTAGCGTTTTCAACAGCACACTGAATGTTATGTATTTCCGGCTGTGTAATATTATAAGGTGGCCAAGCAGAGATCAGATTTTAATTAGTCTTCCCATGTGTTACAGAAAAAACTTCAAAAATTGCACTAGTATTATTGACTGCTTTGAGATATTCATTGAAAGACCTAAAGAGATGAGAGCACGTGCACAAACCTATTCACAATATAAACATCATAATACAATTAAGTATCTCATTTCCATAACACCACAAGGGGTCATTAGCTTTGTTTCAAAAGGTTGGGGTGGTAGGACAAGTGATAAGTATGTGACGGAGCATAGTGGATATCTTGACCTGTTGTCCCCTGGGGATGTGGTTCTTGCTGACAGAGGGTTTAATGTAGCAGATTCTGTAGGACTTGTCAATGCATGCACAACTCAAGATACCTGCCTTTACCAAAGGAAAAGCACAGCTTCACCCAGAAGAAATCAAGTCGTCGAGAGGACTGGCAGCTGTGCGCATCCATGTGGAGAGAATTATAGGACTTGTAAGGAATAAGTACTCTATTTTGCAAGGAACCATACCCATATCACTTTGTTATTCAGCCTCAGATGGACTCACGCCACTAGAAAAAATGGTGAAAGTGTGTTGTGCCCTCTGTAATCTTTGCCCTCCTGTTGTTCCACCAGAGTGATGACATGCAGAATAAACATCCCAACCCACAAAGTATTTCATTTTGAAATAAATCTGACTTTTGTTGATCAAACAATATACTTGTTTCATTATTACAATATTACATTTTTTAAAGGTTTACTACTGAAGAGAAACATAGGAGAAACATGTCACCATTTTTTAATTGTGATTTTAATAACACACAAAATTAAGACAGGATTAAAAACAAGACAAGAAAATCATCCCACATCCTCATCTTTCTCTCCTCACAATGTAGATTTTATTTGCAGTAGTTCTACTTGAATTGAAATATACACTGAAAGAAGAGATGGAAAGAGGATAGGAAGGAGGAGAGGCAGGAAGAGAGGTTGAATATTCTAATTCCAATTATCTTGTTACAGTACATCAAAATAACAGAATTGGAATTAGAATATCCCTCCTCTCCCACTGCCTCTCTTCTTCCCTTCCTTCCTCTCCTCTTCCCTCCTCATCTATGCTTGTCCCTCTCCTCAGTGTAGATTTTATTTCAAGCATATCATTAGAATAAGAACAATAGGGAATAAAGAAGGCAGGTTAAACACAACTTTAAAAGATCACAAGACAATTGCCGTACCTTAATAATAAAGTATTTCGACTTAGTTGGAAAATAACCCAAAGTGGGATTACTGGAATGACACCATGTTTAGAAGTGGAAAACTCTGGCATCAGAACAAAAGGAAACAAAACCTCAGGCTAAATATTATTGAATATCGTTTTGTTATGTTAGCTTTGTACAATGTCTGTTGCATAACAGTGTAGTTCCTCAGTTTTGCTTTATCTTCTTGCATTCATAACATTTCCACACTTTTGGAACCCTTGTCATCTGCAAGCAAGACCTGTGAAAGTGTCCTGGCTTGCATAGTTTTGATGCGCAGATGACTACATCCTCTGGAGCTCGCATTGGTTCACCACAGTAGCATCCTGAATGTGGCTGTTTCTCTGAGATTGGAGAGACCACTGTGCGTGGTACCGTGTAGTACTTTCCCAAAGGTTCTGGCAGAAGTCTAGTTTTGATGAAGTGCACTACTCTGCTGTACGTCTCACTGAAGAACACGTCATCAAACTGAATGCGTTGTATAAACGTTTCAGTGGGACTCCACACAACAAAGTCACAATACTGTACACCTGCAATACGCATTTGGGCTTGAACCTGTGACATGTATTTGTGATTTGCCTTCAGTGTCATCACATTGTCCTTTTCCACCAGACAGAAGTTTGTGTCAGTGTTACAGCTGTTGGCAAGAGAGTTATTTTTGAGGGTAAAAGGACATTTTATTTCAAGCACACCTTTACCATGGCAGACACATGTAATGATCCCACCTGGCGATGCACCAATCCATGGCAAAGATGTGTTAATGATGAGGCCTGCTGTTGTCACCCAGAAATCTGTGTGATGATCTTGCAACGCTTTGATGCAATGTATCCTTGCTACTGGCTCATCTAGATTTCCCCATCTAGAAAAATTATGTTACACATGAATTAGAATGACTCCTACTTACAACAATCACAACCTAGAGTATACTACTTCACACCCAAAACCTATGCATTAGCAGTTATGCAAACATGATCTAATTATACATTGTATACATTATCTAACTGTGTAATTACCTGACTTTTTGACAGAGCAGAAATGAAATAGTGAAAGAGTTAGGACTGGGATCTTATCTTGAGCTTGCATCACTTAAGTCTTTGAAGTGTAATGATAATAACTTTCTTACTCTGCAATATCCCTTAAACATTAAATAAAAACCAACCCTGGGTAAACCTGGTTGGTTATGTAGCCTTTCCATATGCACTTCTGTCTTTACGTCACTGCCTCAGTAGAAACCTGACAGGATCGAGGGTAACAAATCCTTTTAATCAAGGATATGGCACTGTCCATCCTGCCTTCCTCATGGAAGACCGATGATGTGACTCTGCCTGCTCTTTGCTCAAACCACACCTTGCTGGCTGTCTGTTCTCTAGCTGCCTTTTCTACTGAAAATGACTGCAAGATGTTTTGAACACTGAAGGTTAGTTAAATGCAGTTTTTAATGTTGATACATCTGTTTATATTAGTGTTAAGCCAGGGGTCTGCAACCTTTACAATCCAAATTTGCCCTCGGCCAAGCTAAATAACACTCGTTTAGAGCCACAAATGTTACATGACCTTTTAAGTAAAAAGTAGTTTTTTAAAAAGGTCTTCAGGAAAAAAAAAAAAACATTAGTTGGTTCTTTTTTATTTTTAGCCAATGTTATCAAGACCCACTGTGGAAGATCCAAAGAGCCACTTGTGGCTCTGGAGCCTTAGGTTGCGGACCCTTGTGTTAAGCAAAGTACAAATAGTATACTTAATACCAGTACTTACCCAATATGCATTTACCAGAAGCTTTTACCAAAAGTGTAGTAATCTTAGTGAGTATACCAATAAAAAATAAGGAAGTGCTTTACAAATTTAGTGAAGAATTAGACAGCCAATGTACATACCTCTTTTTCCATTAGCTGAAGATAATCAAAGACCTTTTCACTCTCTACCAGTAGTGATGATAAATCTGCTTGTAATCTTGCATTCGAGAAGAGACTTGTCAGAGGTTGTGGCAAGTTCAGTTGGACAGTCTTTGGTATGTATTTGTCAGAGTGACCCGCGATGACAGACAAAATAGCCGTTCTGTTGGGATTTCCTTCTTGGACATCACACTCGTGCAGCTGTTGGAAGAACCTCATGTATTCATCGTCTGAAGGTACAGGAATGCTGGGCAGTGTAGTGGATTTTGATTTATTCTTCTTGGTCATTAATATTTTGCTCAGTTCCTCATACTGGATTTGAGATGTTTTGCCTGGAATGACCCAGGCACAGGCCTTCTGAGTGCTGGACTGTCCATCTTTGACATTGACTGCTGCCAGTAGTGCATACATCAGTGCAGCTGCATGGGAGCATGCTTCACCCAATCCTGCTTTACAGGTGCAGTGAGCCGTTAGCACTGTCCCATCCTCTCTGACAACAACCCAGGGTTGTGTGGGTGTGGCATTTATGGCCTGAGAGTGAAAGAATGTGATCTATTAGTAAAGTACAACCAGAAAATACTTATCAAGATGAGTGTGAGACTTTAACTTTCTTGGGACAAGTACAACATTAACCTCAGGTGAAGAACACATTTGCCTTTTTAGGCAATGTCTTGTTTGTCTTTGTGTTTCTTCAGCACATTTGGTCAGTTCATTCTTTTTCTGAATTTTCTGCCATTTTTTAATATATTTTAGCACTGACTTTAACTTCTTAGGCAATGTTTTTGCTTCAGTCAATGCTTTTTAAGCTCATCTATCGGCAGCTGTTTCCTGCTTTTTTGAAGTTTTTGTCAATTCTTGCATTTCAACAACTATTTCACGTAGTTTTGAAGTAACTTCACCTTGTTACGCTGTTTTATACCTGACAGTTTTCCTACTTAAACAGATCAGATGACAGTTTTTCTTTGCTGTTTCTGCTATTTCTACTAATTTATCAATTTCAGCTTTTTTCTGCCAGCTTTCAGCTAAAACATTCAGCTTTCAGCATTCAAACTACATTTTCACAGGAAATGGAAATGTTTCTAGTTATTATTGAAGTGAGTGAACCTTCTCATGTAGGCTTATGCTGTCTTGTGATTGAGTGAATAAAACATATATCCTCTGAGTTTGTGCTCTTGTCGTTACTGAAGCGGTGTCTGTAAGAGGTAAGAGAAAGAGATAGGGGGGGTAAGGACAGACACCATGGATGTTTATGTGGCGTAGATATTTATTTACTTATTTACTTCTCCCGCTTTCCCAGAGGGTGTCAGTCTAGCTGTTCTTTGTAAAAGTGGGGATTTAAAGACATTTGGGTTTGAAAAAGTGCTGAAACCCATTTTAAAAGATCTTGTGATCTTAGAACAACATGGTGTATTTATTGCTCAGTTGAATGAGTTTGTTAAAGGCTCTGTAAATTGTATAGTAGCAGATAACCTAGCTGCTCATGGGCTTGCAGGTTTTGTTGAAAATGTTTCTGGAGAATACATATGTAGATTCTGTGTCGCTAAGAAAACTGAATTTCAATTTTGACTGCAGGCGTTTTTGAGTGTAGAACATGTGAACTCCATCAAACTCATTTACAATCTGCATTGGAAACTACAAGCCTGTGTTGTGGGTTTAAACATGATTGTGTTTTGACTAAAACTCTCACTGACTTTGATGTTACTACAGGCTTTCCCCCAGATATAGTACATGATTTATTTGAGGGCATTATACCTGTAGAACTAGCTGATTGTTTGGCTGTTTTCATCTCTTAAAAGTATTTTACCTTAGAAAAACTTAACCATTCTATCAAAAATGTTGAATACAAATGGGGAGATAAAACAAATTGTCCTAATGTCATACCACATACTTACTCTAAGAACAAAACTATAGGTGGGAATGCACACGGAAATTGGGCTCTGCTTCGCTTATTGTCTCTTTTTTTTGGCCCCTTTGTTCCAGAAGATGAAAAGGCCTGGCGTGTTATTTTGGATCTCAAGGATATAGTGGAGCTTGCCGTTGCCCCTATCCACTGTGATGAGTCGGTAACATATCTTGAGTTAAAAATCGATGAGCATCGCCAGCTATCCCAATAACTTTTCCCAAATAACCGTCTTCTCTCTAAACACCATTTTGTTGAGCACTATACTGTTATGATACATGTCTTTGGTCCTCTCATTCATAAGTGGACCATGAGATTTGCGGCGAAGCATAGTTTTTTTAAACAGATTGCTCGCCATACCAACTGTTTCAAAAACATACCTCTCACACTTGCCAGAAAACACCAGCTCGCGATTGTTTCCCATTTGCACACATCTGATGAGAAAAAGCTGTTGGTGGTAACTAGTGTTTCATCAGTCCCTATTGATATGCTCCAAAGTGACAATGCAGCTGCCATTAAGCAAAGACTGCCAGATGAGGCTGATGTGCACATTGCAAAGAATGTGTCATATAATGGTATTGACTACAGCCAAGGAATTATTGCTATCCATAGAGAGTCATTTGGTCTACCTGAGTTTGCAGCTTAGTATCTTGGAAGGGAAGCTATATTTTTTGTGAGAATGTTCTCTGCTTGGTATAGGGAGCATTTTAGAGCTTTTGAATTAACCACGTCACATGTGAGGGAGGTGGCTTTCATTGCACATGAGGAACTGGTTGATGAATACCCACTAGCTTCTTACTCTGTTGGAGGACTGCGTCTGGTTATTCTAAATAATATTTGTAAGCATTTTTATTTGTTTATGTTGTGTATCAGTTTTCAAAGTGGTGCGCTTTACATTTGGTTTGTTACTTGTTTAAAATAAAATTGCATGTCAAACTGAATGATTTTCAGCATTACAAAACATAAATCCATTTATTTCTGACTTTTAAACAAAGAATAAAAAATGTGGTTAAAATTATATTTTCTGACTGTTGTAATTTGAGCAAATTATTTTTACAACTGTTTTTAAATTCTGTTTTTCTTTTTGTGTGTGGTGAGGGCTTATACTGAAAATGAAAGGTCTTCAGTAGCTGTTGAAACCTGCAGATTCCTAAAACTGAATAACTCCATAGATGATTGGCTAAGGGAGCAGCCGCAGATTTGGTGATTCTCTTCCCTCTTCATAGAGATTAACACTTGTGCTCTGTTTTCACAAAGAGCTATGTATTTTAAAGGTGCACAGAAGAGTACATGGGTGCCTAATTGTTGCTTGTTGATATGCAAAAAACTGCCATTACTGAAAGAGTTTCTTAATGTTTTCAGATATTCAAAATGACGTCACCTCTAAGATTGAGAATAATCCTGGGTGAAGATGCCAGGAAGTCGATTCTGCCAGCAGGGACACCAGTCTCAAAAGAAGAATTGTGCCACACAATAAAGACAAGCTTTGGATTTGAGCAAGATATTTGACTTCAATATCAAGATAAGGATTTTGGAAACGACTTCATAAATCTGTCAGAGATTTCAGAAGTAAAGGACAAAACCACTCTTAAGGTGATCTTCTTGCAAAGTCGAGAGCAGGAAGGTGCAAGAACCCTTTAAAGTCAAGCAAGTAGGAGCCCAACAGACTCTTTATCCCTCTCTTCTGATGGCACAGAGCCTATTTCATCTTCAAGTTCATCACCATCCTCAAGGCAGTGGGTTTGGCCAAGTGTCTTCACCGTACCACAGTTCAGCTACAATGCTGAATTTGAGCTTGAGAAGCCACCAAAACTGAAATCCCAAATTCTGGAAGGACTGGCAGAGGAAATATACCACTTTAAGCCTACCCTACAGACAATGATCTGACAGATGTTGGAGAAGCTCTTGTGAGAAAGCATCCTTACCTTAGAGAGCAGGGTTCTTTCAATGGCTGTTATGGATGGAAAATTAGCCTAAAATATAAAATGGCTAACCTCTGCACCAAACTGAGGGGCCTTGGATGTGCTGAGGTGACCATAAATGGCGACAACCGACAGGCAGCCTTCAATGTGAAGAAACCCAAAAAAGCTGAAGTTAACTACTGTTCACAGCATCCAAGAGGAGAAACGACAGAAAGTGTGGAACAGGTGAGAGTTGCATTGCTTTCTGAAATGACTAAAAGAAACAATAACTCTATTGTGAGTGAAAAAATGGAAAAGACTTTCTCATACAGAAGGCAAGAAATTCTTCATTAGCCGATGGTTGCACAGTTCAAAAGCGGATGGCCAGGTCTGTTCACTTCAACATATTCACTTCCCATTGAATGCATATGTTTTATTTAAGTACGTAAAGCTTAAGTTGTTTTAACTCATCCTACACCACTTAAGAACTTTAGAACAACAAATTTAAATCTTGTTGAATGACCAACTAATGTGTTAATCAAGGCAACTAGTGTTAGTTGTGCCTAATTAACCAACATGGGGTTTGATGATTTTACTTAAATCAGTCTAGTTCTTTCAATTAGATTTACTTTTATTTGTTGCACAATACATTTATCAATCCATTACTTTACAATAAAAATGACAAACAAATGATAATCAAATAAACTTTATTAACTGGATTTAACAGTCTGTTGTGGAATTTTCTTATCAAAGTGGAGAGAAGTTGACTCATAACAAGAGAAAATCCGGACTTTGTCTTAATAAGTTTTATTCAAAGGCATTCAGCGTTTGAAGACCCTGACACTGAGGTTAGTCAGTGAAACAGAGCCCCGATCAACATTTACACACAGTATTTATACCAGAACATGACAGTGTTATCTCAACTGCAAAGAGTCTGTGTTTTACGACCCTAGACCCTTCTCGGGTTCAAAGGTGACAAGGTTACCTAGGAACAACCATCTACTCTCCCAAAGGCATCACCCTAAAAAATGGCCTTAACCATTAAACTTCTGATAATGACTTTTACAGCTTTCTCCAATAACACAGAGGTTCAGGGGAGTGAGGTAAACCAAAGGTCATACATTGTGGAATGCCTACTGAAAGAATTTCCATCACACTCCTTTCTTCTGATTACAAGATAATCACAACTAAAGGAAAATTAACAAATTATAAACACAACTTAAAAAACAAAAAAAACTAAAAATCCTGCTGCCTCTCCTGAGTGGCTTCTGCGCTTCAAGCTGCCCTGTTACCAGTCTGGTACAGGTGGGCGGTCATAGGAAGCTCCTCTAGAAATATATTTAGAAACAGGAACTCTAACCTGCTAGAAGTTAGGCTTCCATAGTCCAACTGAACAACAGTGGAAATGAACACATTCAAACTTGTAATAATACCATAACGATAAATATCAAGCAATAAACATAAAAGTTAGATAAAAGCATCCGAGATTTCCTCCTCAGAGTCAGTTTCGCTGTCAAAGTGGGAGGAAAGAATCTCTCACTGTGGTGTGTGTGCAGTGAGGCAAATTACCTTATGATTTCTAACTTTCAGGCAATGCGATGGCCTTAAGTAGATTCTGAAATAACGTTGCACTGCCCAAGGGATTATTGTGCCCTTGTAAGAACAGTGTTCTTCAACCACCTGTTCAATCACTCGCCAGTGATCAGCTTACAGTTCTTTGTCTTGTGGTGGTCCGCTGTCCTCACACCTTTCAGGCCGTGGACGATCCAGTTGGAAGATGACTTGTGTCCTGGAAGCCAGATGAAGCTGGAGGAGCTGGAGCTTTCCTGCAGCTTTCCTGGGTGTCTAGTAGGATCTGATATGGGCCATTCCAGCACCTGGACTTCCTGTGTTTTCTCCTAAATTCTCTGACCAGAATCCAGTCGCCAGGAATAAAGGACTGGAGGGTGGAAGTGGTTGTTTCTGGTAATGCAGCCTTCACCGTCTGTGAAACTTGAGAAAACACAGTGGACAGGTTTTGACAGTAAACAACATCCTATCTTCACACTAAGATGTGGAAGAAAATTTTCTTGGCAATATCCCCATGTCCAAATTAGGAGACCTGCCACACAGCACTTCAAAAGGACTGAGATTTGCCTGTGTCATTTTTCTCAATCTCACATAAGTGAGAACAATAGGTAGAGCCTTCACAACGCTTGGCTAATTTTCAATTCTAAGTCCCATTCTCAAACCTAAGTGCTTAACTACATGAACTTCATCAAAACATCCAACAAAATCCAAAGAATTGATCTTCTGACTTCACCTGATATACTAACAATGACCATCAGCTAAATATTCTGAATATCAAAAATGTGACCTGATGTTTGTGGAAGGTCTGATTACAGGTCAATATTTCATAGTTTCAGAATACCCAAAAAGAATTTCAAAAATGGTCTAATCTGTGGAGATATAAAATTTCACAAAAGAATCAACACCATAATTTCAGAGAGGTTTTCAGAATGTGGTCTTAGGAAGCTATGCACCATTTATATAAACAAAGTACAACGTCTCTCACATTGTCACTAAGTCCTCACTGGAGGCATGAGCTACCCTTTTTCCCATGAGTGCTAAAACTTTTGGAACCCCATGTTACTTTATTCTGACATTCCCCTCTTCTGGCGCAGGGTCCAACCCATGCGACAATCCAGCAAAAAGTTTGTACAAAAATGTTTTAGTAACCAAGATCACATAACCTAGAACCAAAGAAATGAATTCTGACATAACTATGTGTCTCTATGAATTTAACAAAAGCAACATAAAGAAAATCCAGATGTTTTTAACTGCAATTCAGTTCCATTAACAACCAAACACAAACTTTAGTTATTCAGTTCATCAATGTCTCACTTAGAAATTAGTCACATATCATCCTAATTTGTCTTGTACAAAGATGAGTATTAGATTAATGGACATCCAATGTAATTTGGATGAATAAACCCTACAAATTGAATCTAATAAATAATTCCCACCAAGTATAAAGGCATGACTCAGATTCTTTATCAAAAATATATTCCTTACTTTTGCATATCTTGAACTGTCAGCTAGCTTAATGGCACCAGGGAAACTTTCAATCTAATAAATCACCAATGATTCTGCATGCAAAACTAATTCTTCAAACTAGTTTAAACTATTTCATTAACCTTTTAATAATAAAACACATAAATCTAGAAGTCATGCTACATCCTTAATTATTATACAAAAAAACATGTTATTAAGGCAACAATCACTACAAGCATTTTGATTCTATTGTCTCTTAAACAATGTTAAAACTCAGGAAGGGAGGTGCTGAGCGTTACCATGACAACAAAGGCATGAACCAACCTAGTAGGTGGGCGGAGTCAGGCAGAACTAACCTTTGATTGACAGCCTATGGGCGGACCCACAGTTTCTTCATCCCATCCCACATTAGTGTAACTTAAACTGCAAAACTGTTAACATGCACCTACCTCAGAAACAAGCTGCTTCTTAACTCTCCTGAAAACTCAAGGTTTAATCAATCTGGGATTTAGAAACATTATTCTAAACATGGATTATTGTTTCATGCAACATATAAACAAACATTCATTCCAACAAACAAAGACAAAACATAAAAGACAGACAAATGGCCAAATTTGAAGCTTCAAGAATGCAAATAAATTTTTAACAATCTCTTTTCAGAATATGTTTTCTCAGCCATATCTTTTAATGCTATAATTGATCAATGTTGTTATGATAATCTTCAGGATCCTTTTTTTTTTTTAAATGAGTGCACATAGTCCAAAAAATCTCAAAGTATTTAGAAGCACAGCAACAGTTTTCTCTTATATGAATCCAAATTTACTGATGCTGAAACCTTTTGCTAATTCTTTATACTGTAACTCTGTAATAATAACTACAATCCTGAGAGTTATTGTTATAGTTCTCTTTTTGTTTGGCTCAATTTGATCGCAGCTGTATTGCAGAATTTCAAGTTAAATGCAAAGACGTATTTTTAATTTAATTCAATTCAAATTCAAAGATACTTTATTGATCCCCGAGGGGAAATTAGAAAAGTCAGCGTTGACATTTTTATGGTATACCCAAACTAAACAAAACTGCAGTGTTTGACTTAATCAGAAATTAAGATAAGAAGCTTGTCTCCAAACTGGACTTTTCCCCACATAATGTTTCAAAAAAGAACAAACATCATTTTCTTTAATTTGGCTATTTAAATTTTGAGAGTTGGGGGGAACTTATTACTAGAACCCCTCTTTTACAATCCAAATGGTGATAAATGTTCCAATATTTTATCTCTTAGTAATCTGAAATCACCTTGTGTACCTTTGTACTCCTATGTATTCCTTTAATCTTTAAACCTTAAGAAATCAAACAAGGAGACTT
Organism: Girardinichthys multiradiatus; assembly: GCF_021462225.1. NCBI lineage: Eukaryota > Metazoa > Chordata > Actinopteri > Cyprinodontiformes > Goodeidae > Girardinichthys > Girardinichthys multiradiatus. The sequence goes on from NC_061801.1 coordinate 8,734,993, forward strand.
GAGTTTGAGCCGACCATCCTCTTACTGTTAAGAGGACCTTTATTTCTTTTCTTTTCCTAAAATGAAGGATTTTACTTGTCTTGATTCTGTTATAAAAATCCTAACCTTGGTTCCAAAACTAAACTCTTCAACCCCAATCTGTGTTCCCCAGAGTAGAAATTTTGAGTATTATTGCATTTCAAAGTCACCAAAATGACTGGAACTCATCATTGGCTTAGATCTATTTTAATAAGTGTTAGGTTTAAACCCCAACACTCATTACAACATCTGCACAAAGAAAGACACAGAGAAGTTAGTTTGTTTTAACTTGCAAGGAGAGTGTCCCGGAGACTGTCTCAGTTACAATCCTCCAAACACACTCTGAAGACAGTCTCCGCTCTTCATGCTTTTATTAGAAAAGGAACGCCCTAGTTACATGAGGTTTCAACTGCTGAGGGAGTTTATCTTTATGTGAAAACAGACTGTTCTCACATCCTGTGCTCATGTTGCAACATCATATTCCTCTATGCATATAAGGAGATAACAACCATTCTCAATCAGTAATATAAACAGCACATCTAGATAGTAAATGAGTAATGTAGAATGAAAACTGAATAATGTATGTACATTTATCTAACATTTCCCTCCTGTTTATTCAGTTTAGCATTATATCAATTTTAAACATCATTCAGTGACTACTTCTTTTCAGATTTTCAGTCATGAAATCATTGCAATGCATAAAAAGTTACACTCAGAGGACCTCCCTAATAACCATCAGGGTCTGGATACAAGTCTGGAAAATGCAGGAACGTCTCTTCGTTGCTTGTCTCATCAGGGTCTTCATCTGAGTCCTCGTCTGGTCTTATAAGGGCATACATCTCTGAGAGCTCTGTTTTAACTGGTTGTATAGCAGAGGTGATTATTCAAGAACACAAGGCTCTTATACAGGGAATACAACAACATCCACATAAGGTGAGAATAGCTGCAAACACAGCAATAGACATTAATATTGAAAACACTAGTTGTTTATATTTTCCAAACATTTCCCCAAAACCATCCCACATTGAGGTGTCAACTCCAGAATGGTCTTTCATTTTGTCGTTGAGTGATCTAAGGCCTTCCAATGCTTTAGTCAGGCTTCCATCAGCTGCGGTGTTATTTGGTATAAAAGTGCAACACTGACCACCAAATATGGAACAAACACCTCCTTTCTCAGCTAAGAGCATGTCAACGGCAATTCTATTTTGGAAAGCCATAAGTGAGGTAGCTGACAGTTGTTCATGGATAGCGGAAAAACCTTCTTCAGTTTTGTTTCCTAATCTCTGCACATTATAATGGATGTAGTTGATTCTGTCTACATTTTTATTGATTGTACACCACCAACATATGGTGGATTCAAAGCCTGCTGCTACTTGATCTGCTAATTTATATTCATCAGGGACCCCTCTTGGTATTCCTATGCTGTCTATGTAAGTAGGGTCATCTTGATTGTTTCATACCACTACAATCTAGATACCAGTCATATCCATCCCAGCTGTTTGCCCCATAGCCCCCTATTTGCAAGTTTCGATCAAAAGTGAACACAGTCTGTGTTCTGTTAGTTTGATAGCAGAAATACAGTTCTTTTGTTCTACTGCTATCCCCATCTGTAGTATTACAGGGGTTTTTTAATATTTCATGTTGGATTTTGGATCGATTAGGATTATAGTACCCTGCTCTTCTTTTTTGCATTTTGTGATTTATTTCCCATATTAACAGGGCACTTACAACTATGATTGAGATGATGCTCCCTATTATCAATATCTTTTTGTGTGTAGGGGTGAACATCTTTCTGTAGATTGGAGCCCTTCCTAAAAACCTGTAGCAGAGCTGTGGACAATCTTCACCGGTTTGAGACAACTGCAAACTATAATTGCAGCCCCCTTTGTAGCCGGACTACCTCTGAAGGTCAGATGAAGAGCTACAATGCTACAATAGATACCACAATGCTATTACTACAACACAAACAATGATAGTTAGGGTAAACACTGCTATTGAGAAATTTATTTTAGTCATGTTCTATTATTCTTTTACAATGTGTTAGATGGATCCATGAGTTCCTTTCTGCAATCTTAATCGCAGTTCCAGTAGTCAACAACACCTGATAGGGCCCTTCCCACTTAGGTGAATGCCAATACTTCTTTATGCTTTGTGTTTTACACATACTAAGCAGCTTCTACAAATTTTTTGAATAGGAGTTGAATCCATAGGTTGTGTATACTTGGTTTACCAATCCTGTCATCCCTCCTGTTGAGACATGTGACTTACCATGACTCAATATTGCTGCCCATTTGTATAGGTTTTTTGGTAGGATTGGTTTATTTTCTGGTCAGGTGAAAATACCATCTTTTAATTGTGCCCCTTTTCTTTGCCATTGTTGTTGTTCCTGCTTTGGTGATTGTTGTTGCATGTCTTTTAATGTTTCATTTTGTAATATTGTTGTTTTTCACTCTTCCATTATTGTTCTTCCTCCTGAACTTAATTGATGACCCAAATACTTTACTGTTTCTTTGCAAAATTGCAACTTGCTTTTGCTTATTTTATGTCCTTCTCCTGCTAGATGTGTTAGGAGAGCTAAAGTGTCCTGTTTACATGCTTCTTCTGTTTCTGATGCCACCAGTATGTCATCTACATATGTTAATAGTTGACTGTTTTGTGGAGGCTCGAAGGTGGACAGACTGGAGGTCAAAACTTGAGAGTAGATTGTTGGACTCTCACAATATCCCTGAGGTAACCTTGTGTAGGTGTACCTTTTTCCTTTAAATGTGAAAGCAAACCAGTACTGACTGTCTTTATGCAGTGGCACAGAGAAAAATGCATTGCTTATGTCCACTACAGTGAAAAAGCTTTTGGGTTCAGAGAATTCAACAGTGTGTGTGGATCTGCTACACACGGCGATCTTTGAATGACTGCGTTATTAACTGCTTGTAAATCCTGAACCATCCTCCACCCTACAGATGGAGGTGCCTTTTTTACAGGGAATATAGGAGTGTTACAGGGTGACTCAGCACATTCAATCAACACTCCTGCCTTTTTCAAATCTGTAATAACTGGTTCAATTCCTATCATTGCATCAGGTTTTAGCGGGTATTGTTTCACTCTAGGCCTATATTCTGTTTTGGGTCTTATTACAACAGGAAGCGCTGTTTTGACTAGGCCAACATCTGTTGGCCCTTGAGACCATAGTTTTTCAGGAACCAGCTTCAACAGTTCTTTCTACAAAGAACAGTTCTTCCAGATTTAATATATTTTCTCCCTCCTCAGTCAAAAGTACCCTTTCTGTCATTACACCAAGGGGTTGTCTGCTCAGTTTCCCCTGCGGCTCTGGTGCTAGTCATGCACTATAGTTTTGTTGGGCAGAGCTACTTTGGCAGTCTCTAGCCATATGTCCCTCTTTTCCACAGGACCAGCATGCTCTTGGATTTTGTGCTCCAAAATGTCCTTTGCCTCAGCCTCTTCCTCGACCTCTACCACGCCCCCTGCCTCGTGTTTGTTGATAATAAACTGCATTATCAAAACAGGCTGTCTCTTCCTCGTGGTAGAACACTGTGTCTTTTTGTTTGGTCTTTTTACTTTTTATAACTTTTTCTGCATGCAGGGCATGGTTGATGTAATCCTGTAATGAGCCTCCACTCATTCCTATGTAATGGCGGTTTACCCAGCCATGTATTTCAGGTGACGAACCTGAATGGAGTGCATTTTTAACTGTTGTTGGAAGGCACTGTTTGCATCTTCACTTGGTTCTACTTGGGCTTACTTCCTATATCTTTTAGTGTATATTTAGGTGGATTTTTGGGAACTGGGGCGACAGGGGGAGCCGTAGGCTCAGTTATTTCATCTTCCCCAGCCGCCTCTTCATCTTGTTGGGCTAATTGTTGCTGTAAGGCTGCATAAGGACGTGAATATTCATCATCTTCCTTTCGGTGAAACATTATTTCTTTTTCTTTTTCTTTACCTGCCTGTTCTATTTTAGATTCATTGCACACTAACTGAAATATTTCAGGTCTTTTATTGTCTTAATACGGATGATTTTGGCATACAGCTCATGAAAACCCAAAATTCCTATCTCACAGAATTAGCATATTTCATCCGACCAATAAAAGAAAAGTGTTTTTAATACAAAAAACGTCAACCTTCAAATAATCATGTACAGTTATGCACTCAATACTTGGTCGGGAATCCTTTTGCAGAAATGACTGCTTCAATGCGGCGTGGCATGGAGGCAATCAGCCTGTGGCACTGCTGAGGTCTTATGGAGGCCCAGGATGCTTCGATAGCGACCTTTAGCTCATCCAGAGTGTTGGGTCTTGAGTCTCTCAACGTTCTCTTCACAATATCCCACAGATTCTCTATGGGGTTCAGGTCAGGAGAGTTGGCAGGCCAATTGAGCACAGTGATACCATGGCCAGTAAACCATTTACCAGTGGTTTTGGCACTGTGAGCAGGTGCCAGGTCGTGCTGAAAAATGAAATCTTCATCTCCACAAAGCTTTTCAGCAGATGGAAGCATGAAGTGCTCCAAAATCTCCTGATAGCTAGCTGCATTGACCCTGCCCTTGATAAAACACAGTGGACCAACACCAGCAGCTGACACGGCACCCCAGACCATCACTGACTGTGGGTACTTGACACTGGACTTCTGGCATTTTGGCATTTCCTTCTCCCCAGTCTTCCTCCAGACTCTGGCACCTTGATTTCCGAATGACATGCAGAATTTGCTTTCATCCAAAAAAAGTACTTTGGACCACTGAGCAACAGTCCAGTGCTGCTTCTCTGTAGCCCAGGTCAGGCGCTTCTGCCGCTGTTTCTGGTTCAAAAGTGGCTTGACCTGGGAAATGCGGCACCTGTAGCCCATTTCCTGCACACGCCTGTACACGGTGGCTCTGGATGTTTCTACTCCAGACTCAGTCCACTGCTTCCGCAGGTCCCCCAAGGTCTGGAATTGGCCCTTCTCCACAATCTTCCTCAGGGTCCGGTCACCTCTTCTCGTTGTGCAGCGTTTTCTGCCTCACTTTTTCCTTCCCACAGACTTCCCACTGAGGTGTCTTGATACAGCACTCTGGGAACAGCCTATTCGTTCAGAAATGTCTTTCTGTGTCTTACCCTCTTGCTTGAGGGTGTCAATAGTGGCCTTCTGGACAGCAGTCAGGTCGGCAATCTTACCCATGATTGGGGTTTTGAGTGATGAACCAGGCTGGGAGTTTTAAAGGCCTCAGGAATCTTTTGCAGGTGTTTAGAGTTAACTTGTTGATTCAGATGATTAGGTTCATAGCTCGTTTAGAGACCCTTTTAATGATATGATAATTTTGTGAGATAGGAATTTTGGGTTTTCGTGAGCTGTATGCCAAAATCATCCGTATTAAGACAATAAAAGACCTGAAATATTTCAGTTAGTGTGCAATAAATCTAAAATATATGACTGTTAAATTTTCATCATGACATTATGGAAAATAATGAACTTTATCACAATATGCTAATATTTTGAGAAGGACCTGTATTTGCTCAGCAGGGATGAGAAGTCGCTACTCCACCAGCTTTGCAATGACTACAAGGAAGGTTGGTGTGGTGTTTGTTTTTATAATTTGACATAAATCAGCTTTAGGACCTTTGGGGTGGGATGACATACAATAATAACGAAATGTGAAATGAAAATAGGCACACTTAATTGATACGAGCATATTTCCATAATTGTGATCATAGGGTATAATAATCCCAGAGCATATGGCTATGTAAACAAGTTAGCTACCGCTAACACCTCGATGCAAAGCCTTTAGTCTCACAAAGTAAACAGCAGGATCTATGGACTCTTTCTGAGAAACACGATAAAGATGTTTCTTAGTTTTTACCTCCGTCAGCATTTTATCCAAGATTAAATGTTATTGAGTCAATCTTTTACATCCGTCCGGATCTTTCTTTTATGTCGGGAAATTGTGAAGAGTGAACGAAGGTTTAAAACTACATGTCTCTTTGCAATTATGATTTTTCCGCCACTGTTCAAGCCTAAAAAATACATTGGAGCAATTGAAAATGGCAAAATGTGCACCGGTCTTTGTATAGCAAGTATATTAAAGGCTTTAAGTTTTAAAACCAATGCCTGTGAGCCTTATGGTCACGTCCGCTACCTTCACTCCACACAAATCACAGAGGCGGCGTGGTTGATTTGGTAGCCAAAACCTTTGTACTCAATTAATCCCCACATGCGCAAATGCGTTGCGCAACTCGCTTATAGGGATAGGTTAAATGCAGAGAAAAATTTCATTGGAATGTAAAATTATAATGACAAATAAAGATTATTAAAGATTACACTCACTACAATATTTGTGAGACAAAGTGCAAGGCCAGTGACGGGAATACTTCTAATTTGAGGAAGCACCAATTAAGCAAAAGATTTTTCTCAAGACTGAACCATGCATAATTTCTGACAACCTCAGGTCTACGACTACAACTCATGCATTCGGCACCATTAGCACGCTTGCATCCATTAGCGACTCGTCTGCAGGCAGCAACATGGGAGAAAAAATATTTGAAACAACTGAAATGTTACAATGGAAACACCTGGATGTGGATGGTGACATCATACATTAGTTTTTGAGGACATGTGTGTGGAGACCAAGACCTTCTGCACTTGCAATAACAACAAACCTTGGTTCATTTCTCATCTGAGGAAGCTGCGCAAGGATAAGTAAGAGGCTTACTCCAGTGGGGACCGGGCTCTGTATAAGCAGGCCAAGAATAAATTGACCAAGGAGATCAAAGCAGCGAAGAGAAGCTACAGTGAGAAGCTAAAGAAAAGTTTCTCACATGGAGACGCCCCTGCAGTTTGGAATGATTTAAAAGACTTGGCTGCTTACAGGAGCCCTTCCCCAACCCTGAACAGAATCCTCGCCTGGCAAATCAACTGAATGGTTTCTACTGCAGGTATGAAAGCAGCAGTTCACACCTCAAACCAACACACCCCATTCAGACACAAATACACCCTCTGCCTGCCCTTAACCCTCTGTGGATTTCAGAGGAAGATGTAAAAAAGCTCTTTCAGCACCCGAATCAAGGAAGGCCTCAGGATATGATAATTTCTCACCATCATGCCTGACAGTGTGCGCTGACCAACTAGCACCCATCTTCACTCAGATCTTCAACAAGTCACTGGAGCTGTGTGAGGTTCCCTCCAGCTTCAAACGTTCCACTATTATCTCAGTACCCAAGAAACCCACCATCACAAGATTAAATGACTACAGGCCTGTCGCCCTGACATCTGTGGTCATAAAATCCTTTGAGCGACTGGTGCTGAAGTACCTGAAGGACATCACAGCCCTCCTGCTGGACCCCCTGCAACTTGCCTACCGGGCAAACAGGTCGGCAGACGATGCAGTCAACTTGGGACTACACTTGATCCTACAACATCTCGACCACCCAGGGATGTACGCCAGGACTTCAGCTCGACCTTCAATACCATCAACCCAGATATCCTCCATCAGAAGGTCACCCAGCTCAAAGTCCCAGCCTCCACCTGTCCGTGGATCACCAGCTTTCTTAAGGACAAGCAGCAGCAGGTGAGGCTGGAGAGCTTCTTCTGCCGCACAACAACCATCAGCACCGGCACCCCGCAGGGGTGTGTTCTCTCCCCACTCCTCTTTATCCTCTACACAAATAACTGCACCTCAGGGGATCCGTCTGTGACACTCCTGAAGTTAGCAGATGACACCGTTATTGGTCTGATCCAAAATAGTGATGGGTCTGCATTCGGACAGGAGGTAGATCGGCTGGTACACTGGTGTGGTCAGAACCAACCTGGACTTAACCCACTCAAGACTGTGGAGATGATGGTGGACCTTCGGAGAACACCCCTTTCACCATCCTCAACAACAGTCTCTATTTTGGACCATCTCTGGTCCCTAGGAACCACCATTTCTCAAAACCTGAAATGGTCCTCACACAAAGTCAATGTTCGGAAAAAGGCCCAGCAGAGACTGTACTTCCTGAGGCAACTCAAGAAGTACAACCTTCCACAGGAGATGCTGGTCATCCTCTACCCTGCCATAATTCAGTCTGTCCTGTCTTCATCCATCTCAGTGTGGTTTAGCTCATCCACAAAACAGGACAGGTCCAGACTGCAACGAACAATCAGGTGTGCAGAGAGAATAATCAGCGCTGACATTCCCTCAATCGAGGACTTATACAGGTCTAGGGTCAGGAAAAAGGCTGCTAAAATCTCTGCAGACCCCACACACCCTGCACATAAACGTTTAGACTTTTACTGTCAGGTTGGCGCTACAGAGCAGTAGTCTGCCGATACCAGCCGCCACAGAGACAGTTTTTCCCCCCAGGCTGTTGCTCTGATGAACACTTGAAAGTCAGAGATTCAGAACAATACCATGAATACTTGGACTGATCTCACATTATATTCTATTCTTAAGTAAATTGTGTATATATGTACATTTAAATAGGTATTTTTCATTTTTCCATTATTATAAAAAACAATCTTCACTGAGAGCAAAGTGAACCAAAGTTAAATCCCTTGTGTGTTGTGTGTACAAACTTGGCAATAAAGCTGATTCTTTTTGTTCTGATATATTCCTTATGGTTTATATATTGAGAAATATATATGTTAAATTGAAATTTTTTTATTTGATTATTAAACAAATTCATATTTATTACCACATAAACACAGACAAAAGTACCGAAAATTGGTTTGGTTGAGTACCGATACCGTTTCCCAGGTACCGGGCATTGGTACCGTATCGGTTCAAATGTGAAAGGTACCCATCCCTATTCATCACTGTATAATGGCATCCTTGATGTGTCCAGAGTACGGATTCCTATTTGTGTCCACTTTTCATGTCATATTTACACCGTCTTCCACAGGACGTCTGGTCCAGAGAAAGGGTGGTTCCGAGGAACTGGAAGTCCAGGAGGCAAATGCCAGCAGGATTTGTTCTGGAGACAAAGCGCATTGCAAAGCACAGGGTGCACGTAGAGAGGGCTATTGCTAAAATAAAAAAGTTTAAGATCATGTCAGACAAAATTCCTAACACAAGATTAGGAATCACAAATCACATCTGGTATGTGGTGAGCATGCTTTCAAACTTCCAGCCACACATACTTAAGGGACAGTAGTAGCATCAATTATTACATCACATTACTTACACTTGAACCTGTCATTTTTACTCACCACTGTTAAGCTTTCTGTTGACATGAGCTATGGAAGGTGCTATAGAAATAAAGATTTCTGGATACTATATGATGAAGATTATTTTTCTCTTTTTTTAATCACATAAGCACCTTTTAAGAATATGTAAAATCCAATTTTCATGAAACAACAAACCTGAGCGGAAAAATATTTTGCACAACACCAAGGAGTGCTACTTGATAATGACTGGCTCGCTCAAATGTTCTCTACTTCATTTCACCTGGTGGCTTAGACCACACGCCACAGCATACTTCCAGCCTCCAACTTTGACCTCTGGTGCAGAGGCATCTGTATGTAGCTTATGGGTGCATCTGACATCTCCCTCAGTAGATTATACACTCCTGTCCCTAACTCTTTCCTATAACAAATACATTCACAAGTGAGTATTGTCTTTGATGTCACACAGTGCACAGGAATACATTCTGAAAAGTGTGATTGACAATGTTGCTGAAGGATATGTGAATAACCCATCATGTCCAGTTTTATGGGTTTCCGCTTGCGGTTGACTTTGGCCTTGGCTACCACCACACTGCTTACAGGTTGTCCATAAATCTTTTTCCCCCTAGCTTTGTGCCACTGCTGGCTTGTGCTGGAGATGTCAGCATTTCTGGCACAGCACAGGTCCATGGTGTGCATAAGCTCCACAATATAAGAGCAAAAACCTGGTGACCTATTTTAAGACAACAGTAGCATAACCATTTTTTTAATGCTTTTGACAATAATGTACATAGCTACTTACAGCAACTGCACATGAGTGCTTTGACATATAACCTTAGCTATATCCATTATTGTAAATATGAATCTGAGAATATTATTTAATATTTAATATTAATATTTTAATATTAATATTTTACCAAATAATATTCCGGTCTGTTAAGGATTGTCCTGTGAATACCAGCCCCATTAAAGCGATGGTATTAGGACAGAATAGAAAGGTGTGAGACGAGCTCTGGCATTATTGAACAGCATAAACTCTGCACACATATGGAATGAATTCACACAATTTCTTAAAATACAAGAATTTATTAACAAAAATAAGTCAACTCAAAGTCAAACATATTTCAATCAACAAACTCTTTGCTATGCTAAAACAATCCAACTAAACTACCAAGCAGAATTAAAGAATAATGAAGACTAATGGACTATGTACAATATAAACATGTTGATTAAAGATGATTAGAAATCATGACCAAAAAGAGTGATGCAACATTACCATGCAATGTTTATGTTTGAGAACCAAGGATTATCTTGAAGAATCTGGAAGTGAAGTTAAGTTAGTTTTGGAACTAACTTAGAAAATGATCAGCAACATTTAGACAACCCTTCACAATGCAAGATCAGATTAAATATTATTTTAATAAAATAATGTTTTAAATAATGATCTGCTGAATAAAACCAACCTCCTGGATGACTAATTCTCAACTGTGTCTAATTAACTGCCTTTATTTATTAAAATAATATTTGGAGAAATATTATTGAGTATTTTGGAAAAGAGCCAAATCTTTCTGGAGAAATGGGGCTTAATGGTGTTTACTTTGTTATCAACTCTAGCAAATGATGTTCAGGGACTATTATTCACTAGCTTGAAAACTAACAACCTTTCTGTTGACTAGCCTTAATGCTAGCACACGTGTTCTTACCGGCTGGCCGTTGGGCTAACAAAGAAGCTAGCTAAAGTGCTAAGTTAGAAGATAGCTTAGCACCAGAATCAACACATACCTTTAAAATACCAGGGTTAAAATGCATAAGCGCGGACGGCACATTATGAGCAATGTTCTGGTTAAAACCACCCTTTAAATAAAGTTTATCTTAGCTTTAAAACATACAAAGAACACGAACCGGCCTGTGTGCAACAAGTAGCATGCTAGCACCAAGATAGCCGAGTTCCACAAAACAAACTTCATAACATGAAAACGTTTAGATCATTTCATCCTAAACCAATCTGTTAATCTGCCCAAACCCAACCTCTAAACCTGTTGAAGGAATGTTATCCAAGGGTGAAGTTTGAAGAAGATATCCGTCGTGAACAAAGAATTAGCTTCCCGCTAACGTCCTCAGTTTCTTCCGATCAGAAGGTGCGTTCGTTCTGTGAACAAAGGTTAGCTTCCCGCTAACCTCCAGCTGTGGATGAAGAACGAACGTTGTCCCCTGCGGTCTCTGCCGTCTTCGGGGTTTCTCTCGGCTTCTCTCAGTTTTGCTTCTGTGGGGCCTCGAAGAGAAAATGTAAGCAACTCTTACACCTTAATTTCCCCGTTCATGAATGAAAATACCGGATACACAGACAGTATTTCATTCTACTTAACTTTGCATATGATCGGTGATCGTATGCTTCCTTGGATCCAGTTGAATTTATGTCTTTTTGCCAGCAAAAGACCTCAGCACGCTGTGTTTCCCTCCTAACCGGTTCCTATGGAAGGCCGTGTGGAAGAGGGCGACTTGTGGAAAGGCGGGGGCTTATATGCGGGCAGTCTTCTGCTACCCCCCTTTCCCCTTCGGAATTGTGCTTTTATTTGGGTAATGGTGCCACAGGAAGTCCGCAGTTATCCCCTTTTCTGGCTGTGCCGGAAGAAGGTCAATGCACTTTATTTTGAAAAGTTCCAGTAATGTCCGTACCAGAGTTTTGGTGTCAAAATCCATGGCTGTATGGTCCCAACATCCCCCCTTTTTAGTTCCGAAGAATGGGATGAAGTCCAGTCTTTGGGGCTAACCATCCGTCCTCAGCCATGTGAAAAGAGTCACTGGGTTCCTGTAGCAAGGCAGAGTTCAACAGTTCATTTTTGGTTCAGAGGTTAGTGTTTGGACAGGAGTGAGGCAGGCTTGGGCAGAGACTAATACTAATAAAATGTTTTAAAGAGAAAAAAACAAAAACAAAAGTCACGTAATAATTTTCACACCATAATAATACTGCTTTTAAACCTTACTTTCTGAAGTTCAAACCATAAGAAAGAAAAAGATTAAAACAGAATATAGGGTGTTGGAAATTATTTACCTTTATCTTCATACCTTGTTTGATAGATTTACAGGGTTGATTCTGGCCTGCAACGGCTTGCCAGGTCTTTTAGGAACACTGTTACCTCAGTTATAACACACCTGCAGATCATCTCAAACTCCTCCTTTGTGATGACATCTTTGGAGTGGCTCCATTCTTTACCACCAACCTTACAGTTCGATGTTGCACTGTGAAAAGGTGTTTGTCTTTTAACTGGTGGCTTGTCTCTTGGCTGACGCCAGTTATCACCCCCCTGGTTCTGTTGCATCACTTGGGAAGTTACTTTGCGCTTCTTCTTAGGCCTGTTCTCAGTTTGAATGTTTAACACTCTAACTTTGCCTTTTCCTGCTCTGTCTGAACTGACACGTGTTTCCCACACAAGCTGAGCATATTTACGAGTCTCCTGCATAGAGAGATTCTCTGTTATGCAATGCACGGTCACATCATACTGCACGCTAACGTGGAGGTTGTGAAGAAACAAAGACTTAAAAGTGTGGTCTTCTTCAAGACCTGGAGCATAACATCCCTGAAAATAAGCTGTCTTCAAACGGTGGAAATATTCTCTGGGAGGTTCGAACTGTTTTTGCAAAACTGTCAAAGCATTGATAGTGCCAGCGGCTTCATCTCTGTAAACATAGTACTCTTCTCTAAGAGCCTGGCAGAGAGCTGGATAGCTGTCACTAATTTCTGGAGGAAGAGGTTTTATGAACACATGAACACTCTTAGCTGTTGTTTTCCAAATAAGCCTCAGCTTCTCACGATCAGAAGGAAAACGCAAGTCAAGAAGACAATGTTCAACCTCACACAGGTAAGCATCAATATTTGACTCCTGGCTACCTGGATCAAAAACTTCTATGTCCTTAGCAAGTGATTCAAGCTGTTTGAAACGGACACGATGCTCCCAAGGTGGACTACGTCCATCTGAGAACTTACGTTGGTTAAGTTCATGAAATGGTGGAAGATCATGATAAAACCTCTGGGGAAGGAAACAAGTCTTCTCATGATTTAAATGAGAGCTTTGTAATGAATGGACTCGTGCAAGTGGTGCTGGGTCAGGTTGGATTGAGTCACCTGAGAACCATGTGCTTCTCTCCTGGTCCCTAGGGGTCGACACAGAGTCAGAAAGGAGAGGTGTGCCGATCTGGCTGGAAGGGTGCTCCTCCCACTGAATCGGGCCACTTGTGCACGCTGAGCCCGGCACTTGGTCATCTTGGTGGTTGTTTACTGCAATGGAATTTGGCAGGAAACCACTGGAGACCATCTGACTTCCAACACTTCTGTTAAGGTCTGTGGAAGTAAGTTGGACACTTTGGCTAAATTTAGTAGGGGGAGACTCTGACCTAGGTGCTGGATGCCTGCTGTCTGAGTCTGCCCCCTGCCGTGGCTGCTGCAGCTGCTGTGAGTGAAAATGCAAATTGGGTACCTGAACAGTTGGGGTTTGTTCCTGCTTTTGGGATGAAGCTCTCTTGAGCTCATCTGCCTTCAGGTCCACTAACTTTGCTTCAGCTTTCTCCATCCTCTCCTCAGCTTTTGAGAGCTCAAACTTCACAGCATTCTCTCTTTGAAGGGCCATCTGGTGGTCAGTCTGTAACTGAGAATATTTTTTAGCTTCCAGTTGTGATTTCTGCTGATACAACAAGGTAAGCTGACAAAGAACATCTGAAATCAGAATCTCTCTAGTTGGATTTCCAATTAGGTCAAGTATTTCTTGAATCTGTTTATCACAAGCAGCAAGGTCAAACTGATTTAAAGCATCCCGCTCATCTGGAGACAAACGGATGAGATCAGCAACCACCACCTTCTGCATCTCCACGTCTGCTGAATTCATAATGGAGTGTGATTCCATCATTCCGGCAGACATACAAAACAACAACAAAGTTATGAGAATGTTGCTAAAAGCAACAACATCTAACAAATGTATGTCCAGATATATATGTATATCTGACTATACATATATTGGAAACATTTGATTGTAAAATGGGTGCACCAGTTGGTCATTCAACCTGTGACTTATGACAACACTATGCTCCAAGTGTTATAATGCTACTCCTTTCTCTAAGGATATTTGTGATTTTAGAGTTAATTTTTCACCTTTCTTTGGGAGAACTAGTGATTAGACACTACTCTTAACCTTTAAGGGAATTTTGTTTAAAATGCAAAGGGAAAAGAAAATTGCTACACCTCCTAAGTGTAATAATTGCAATTTGACTTTTGATTCACCCCCCTTTATGGCAGGGTGATTAGTTTAAATTTGGGATTTAATCTGGCAAAAGTCCTGTTCTTTCAAACTATAAAACAAACTATAAAGTTTCTGAATGGATACATGCATCAAATTAGGTCAGATACTAAACTAACTGCAAAGTTAATTTAGTTTCAAATTGTGGTCTTACACAAAACACAGCCTCTGGATACAGATGTGCAGCAACTGTCTGGACATTGAGGTTAACTGAAGTTAAACCAAGTCTCAAGTTATTGCTTACACAGAAGAAACCAGACTGAGTCAGAACATCTAAAATTTTGCTTATGTATCAGAGTTGGTTGTTCCTAGAACGGAGATATTGGAGTTATTTATTTTGACGAAAGTCTAAATTTGTGAACTCCTGGAATGTCACGAGTTATAATGTTCTCTTAAATATAATCAGTGACATCTGATGTTAGAACTCTGATGTTTTGAGTCCTATTGTGACCAGTGACAGCTGGTTTTAAACTAATCACTTGGTACCTCAATAATGTGCAGTTGTGGTTTTATTCATTCACATTTATGTACAGTGCAAGCTGTTCATGATAATGCCCACCCAGGGACGCCACTATATTGTAAATATGAATCTGAGAATATTATTTAATATTTAATATTAATATTTTAATATTAATATTTTAATATTTTACCAAATAATATTCCGGTCTGTTAAGGATTGTCCTGTGAATACCAGCCCCATTAAGGCGATGGTATTAGGACAGAATAGAAAGGTGTGAGACGAGCTCTGGCATTATTGAACAGCATAAACTCTGCACACATATGGAATGAATTCACACAATTTCTTAAAATACAAGAATTTATTAACAAAAATAAGTCAACTCAAAGTCAAACATATTTCAATCAACAAACTCTTTACTATGCTAAAACAATCCAACTAAACTACCAAGCAGAATTAAAGAATAATGAAGACTAATGGGCTATGTACAATATAAACATGTTGATTAAAGATGATTAGAAATCACGACCAAAAAGAGTGATGCAACATTACCATGCAATGTTTATGTTTGAGAACCAAGGATTATCTTGAAGAATCTGGAAGTGAAGTTAAGTTAGTTTTGGAACTAACTTAGAAAATGATCCGCAACATTTAGACAACCCTTCACAATGCAAGATCAGATTAAATATTATTTTAATAAAATAATGTTTTAAATAATGATCTGCTGAATAAAACCAACCTCCTGAATTCTCAACGGTGTCTAATTAACTGCCTTTATTTATTAAAATAATATTTGGAGAAATATTATTGAGTATTTTGGAAAAGAGCCAAATCTTTCTGGAGAAATGGGGCTTAATGGTGTTTACTTTGTTATCAACTCTAGCAAATGATGTTCAGGGACTATTATTCACTAGCTTGAAAACTAACAACCTTTCTGTGTACTAGCCTTAATGCTAGCACACGTGTTCTTACCGGCTGGCCGTTGGGCTAACAAAGAAGCTAGCTAAAGTGCTAAGTTAGAAGATAGCTTAGCACCAGAATCAACACATACCTTTAAAATACCAGGGTTAAAATGCATAAGCGCGGACGGCACGTTATGAGCAATGTTCTGGTTAAAACCACCCTTTAAATAAAGTTTATCTTAGCTTTAAAACATACAAAGAACACGAACCGGCCTGTGTGCAACAGGTAGCATGCTAGCACCAAGATAGCAGAGTTCCACAAAACAAACTTCATAACATGAAAACGTTTAGATCATTTCATCCTAAACCAATCTGTTAATCTGCCCAAACCCAACCTCTGAACCTGTTGAGGGAATGTTGTCCAAGGGCGAAGTTTGAAGAAGATATCCGTCGTGAACAAAGAGTTAGCTTCCCGCTAACTTCCTCAGTTTCTTCCGATCAGAAGGTGCGTTCGTTCTGTGAACAAAGGTTAGCTTCCCGCTAACCTCCAGCTGTGGATGAAGAACGAACGTTGTACGCTGCGGTCTCTGCCGTCTTCGGGGCTTCTCTCGAACAGTTTTGCTTCTGTGGGGCCTCGAAGAGAAAATGTAAGCAACTCTTACACCTTAATTTCCCCGTTCATGAATGAAAATACCGGATACACAGACAGTATTTCATTCTGCTTAACTTTGCATATGATCGGTGATCGTATGCTTCCTTGGATCCAGTTGAATTTATGTCTTTTTGCCAGCAAAAGACCTCAGCACGCTGTGTTTCCCTCCTAACCGGTTCCTATGGAAGGCCGTGTGGAAGAGGGCGACTTGTGGAAAGGTGGGGGCTTATATGCGGGCAGTCCTCTGCTACCCCCCTTTCCCCTTCGGAATTGTGCTTTTATTTGGGTAATGGTGCCACAGGAAGTCCGCAGTTATCCCCTTTTCTGGCTGTGCCGGAAGAAGGTTAATGCACTTTATTTTGAAAAGTTCCAGTAATGTCCGTACCAGAGTTTTGGTGTCGAAATCCATGGCTGTATGGTCCCAACACCATGAACCTACAGTAACAAGCTAGCCACTGATGAAAGTTTAGCTAGCTAGACAACCTACCGGTAACAATCATATTTGACTAATACATTACTTAACTAACATAAAAAAGAGAACTTACCCTGCAGTACAGGAGCAGGACTGATCCAAAAGGGTGTGCTGGCTGCATTTGAGGTAGAGGTCATGGGGTTTCTCCAATTTTGCTTGAGACCGGTATGCTTTAGCCCTGAGAATTGTTGTGTCCCCTTCATTACGTATTGTAATATTTTGAATATAACCCTCCACGGCATATTGTAACCCCTTTTGCCTCGATCTGGAAGATATCCAAAATGAGTCACTAACACACACTGGTAAACAAGCTATCCCTGTCATGACATGTGCTAACACTCTGTCGGCTACAGAAAGCTTGACGGGCATAGTAACAGTAACTAATGGGGTGGGGCTTTTGCGAAAGGTCAATTCTATTATTAGACTTATTTAACCGGCAAATAAATTTATACATAAGTTTCCTTAAACAAGCCATCAAAGATCTGACATTAGCAGACACAAACAGTTCACTGGCATTGCTCCATCTAGGCTTCTTTAACAAAAGTCTTAATGCATCATTATAAGCCACCTTCAATCTCTGAAGGCTGGCTTTTTTATAATTGCACCACAAGTGTGCAATGTACAGTGATGTGCAATATGATCTAAGCAAGTTCAGTTTGACTTCATCAGAACAATATCCAAATTTCCAAACTAGAACATTAGCTTGAGTATATAACATTCGAACCTGACGGCAAATGACCTCATCATCTGATAGACGGTCTGTCAGCACATGACCAAGATATTTCACTTCCTTTTAGAAGGATTAAATGTAACATCATGAAGTTCACCGTATACCGAACATACATTAAGCAGCGTCTGAAGACCAGCTGAACTAGGACTGAAAACTACTAAGTCATCAGCATACATCAAGCGGTTTACAACTGTCTCCAACCACACAGCCAGTTTTACACAGACTTAACTGCTTATAAAAGGTCATTCATATAAAAATTGAACAATACACGGGAGAGGATGCCTCCCTGTCCGACTCCATTACTGACCCGAAAGGGTGCAGACACACAGTTGTCCCACTTGACCTGCATGGTTTGATTGGCATACCAATAAGACAAACGCCTCACTATATATCTAGGGACACCAGCTTGTCTCAATGTCAAAAACAATTTCCTGTGGTTTACCCGGTCAAAGGCTTTTGTGGCATCTAAAAAACACAGAAAGGTCGTAGAGTTCTTGCTATTATAATTACTCACTATTTCCTTTAGACCATATATGCACAGATCAGTGCCATGCTTAGGCTTAAACCCAAATTGGTTATCTGTAAACATTCTTATATTTTCAAATCTTGGCAGAAGAATTAATTCAAAGATTTTAGACAGAGTACTTACAAGGGCAATGGGAATAATTATCAGAGCTGCCAACTTTTCCTGCTTTGTTTTTAATCACAGGAGATAGAAGCACCTTCATCAAAGAATCAGGAATAAAGCCATGCACAATAAAACCAGTGAAGCACAATGCAAGAAGAGGAGCTAACGTTAAACTTGCAAATTTGAGATGTTCAGCAGAAATAAGATCCATTCCTGTAGATTTATTGGCAGAGTCTTTTAATGGCCTGGTAAACCTCGTGAGTTCTGATAGCTTCTACAAATTTAACATTGTCAGCCTGGTAGGGTTCACTCTGAACACAGGTAAATAGCTTGCTATAATACCGTTGCCAAAAATCTGCAATCAGATTTGCTCCAGAGATATCATCTACTGTACAAGGAAGAGATTTAGTATTATTAATAATTTTAACCTCTTTCCAAAAGGCTGTTGTATCCTTACATACTAGGTTATTTGCCAAAGAATCCGCCCTCATGGTTTGCTCATTCTTTCTAATGAATCGTATAACACATTTATATTTTGCATTCGTCAACTTTTTATGTTCAAATATAGGACCCTGTCTAGGTTCACCTGCTAAAGCCCAAGAAGTAGTAGCTTCAGGGGCTTCAGCATGATATTGAGACACGTGTTCCAACCAGGCCTAATTTTCACCATACAATTACTTTTATTATAAGGCAGGCTAGCTTCCAATAAAGCTTTAATTATATCAGAAAATAACCCGGATAGATCAGTTTTATGCTGTATATTTAAGCAATTACAGTCCGTGCATCTAACTGACTCTCTTGGTAATGTAATGTTAGATACCAATTGATCAGTGTAGGCATAATAACCAGCTAGTTTATCAGCAGAGAGAGAAGGCCAGTCTATGTGCGTCCGATTTTGGGTACTAGACACATTTACAGTTGCAGGTATATGATCAAATCTAATTGACACCTCAAACGGAATGTGATCAACAATGGACACACTGTACAAAATATTAATGTATACCAAGGCAGCATGAGCATCTGCTGTGGTAATACAATGGTCCAACCAGGATGTAGTATGCCAAGCTTCACTTATATAAGTATAACTTGCTGCTGGTAAAAGCTCTCTACTTGATAGTATTAAATTGGAATCTATGCAAAAACGATTAAGATGTTTTGCAAACACTGAGCTTATATCCGAGATGTCTGCGTTCATGTCACCCATCACAAAGACACTATCTTTCTCAGATTGTATATACTAAGATACTCTTCTTCATTATGAAGACATTCAAAGGGAGCATATACACATTTAAAATGATGAATTCTTTATGCTGTGATACATGTACTGCAATACACCAGTCCATACCAAGTCTACTGACATTTATCATTGAGACCAAACTTTATTTCCACAGTACAGCCACTCCTCCTTGTATCCTTCCTCTTTTAATTCCCATACTGAGGTCGGTAGAAGACTCTCCTGCACCAAGGAAACTATCATTAATGGAGCTTAGTCCTTGTAAGTCTTGCTTGGCTAAAAAAGTTTCTTGTAAGCACAAGATGTCGCAGTGCTCAAACAACTGATCAACAACAAAACGGCGAGCTTCATCATCCGCACTCTGACCTAAGCGCAGGCCACAACAGTTGTAAGAAATAACTTTGATGTCCATAGCAGACAGAGGAGCGTATATCCATGGAGGAGAGAGCAGCTCTTGTGCCAAGCAGCTCAGTTTAATAAAGCGTGAGCACGGATTTCTACTGGCTTCGTTTTTTTTGTACCTGCTGACACTTGCCAGGCTCCGTGAAATACAACAGCTGGAGCATCAGTTAAATGTGGATGAGGTGCCCCGAAAGCTGGATGATTTTATTTATTTACCCAAAAACTAATGTATTTTCACTTGCAGGCAATAAAGAACACTTAATGAAATAAAAGGACAATTGTCTTTAGTTAGAGAATGATTGGTAAATCAGAAATTATTATAACTATGATTATATATAAAATCACCACGGGCAAGCCTACAACTCAGCGTGGAGTCATGCACAGACCCAGACTTTGTTAATAATGTGGGCTGCATCATACATGATCTTCACAGATGCTATGTCAACTACATTTTAATAAATAAGTATTTAATACAGAATAGGGTAGAAAATCCTTTATTGTCCCACAATGGGGGAAATTTGGGTGTGTCAGAAACAAAGTAAAAGGCAATAAAAGCATCCAGGTTCATACATCACTAGAACCATAGAAAAAGTTACCAGAATAGACTATAAGAACCAATCGGGGTCACAAAAAGTTTGAAGAGGCTGTATAGTAAAGGAGAATAAAACCCAGGAAACATTAAATTTACATTTGAACAAACTGTGTGGTTATCAACAAAGCATACTCAGGTTAATTAAATAAGATGCACCATAGTCAGATAACAGAATCAATGTTAACACTTGTTGAGCAGATGATAAACTGTGCAATATAATATAAAACAAAACAATCTCCTTCATTCAGTGAAGGAGCAGTTAATGTAACTGCCATGTATGCAGCGAATGATGCCTGGAAACCCAGAAATATATGAATAGATAATGCTTGAAGTCTCATAATGTGATACCGACTAAATTACTGCTTTCACTGATACCTGCGGTTCTGTAAAATTCTTCTTTCATTATTCTTGTGTGTCTGTGTGTTAGGGAGTGGTGGTTGCTCCCATCTAGAATCACAGTTAAACTTTAACTAAACCTAAGCTATGTTGTCTGATGACATAAACCAGAATTACACTTTTTACACAGAATTAAACCCTGGTGTCCTGTGTGACAGGTATGGACTCCTCTGCTAAGGAGGACAACCTGACTTCACTGAATGTTTGCAATCGACAACATGGGCACCTCTGCTGTACAGTAACAGTTTAAGGGTGTATTCACACCAGGAAAGTCCTTTGATCCGCTTGTTTGGTCCGGACCAAAAGCGAACTTTATTTTTTTCATTTGGTGCGGTTTGTTTTCACGTTGTACTTTTTACAAGGGAACTATTACTTGTAAACAAACCCACGCGGGTGACGATCGTTGTTCCCACTGGACAGAAATGAAGGGGGCGGGACAGAGCACAGACACGGAAATGGAGGAAAACATCTGCGTGCAGCACCTCTGTTCTGCATATTTGTGCCGTTATTAAAGCTGCAATATTATTGTGAGGGTGAAGAGCAGCTCATTCAACACAGACTTTGAGACGTTCCATTTATAATTTTGGAACCCTGTCGGAGAATGCGTGCTGAACGCCGACATTCTCTACATGCAACAAGCCAGTAGAGTTGCTAAGAAACACACAGCTTATCAGGTATAATTACCTTACAACACACACCATTGCTAGCGGCTACGGTGGCTTTTTATGTCCAGAGAGACATACGCTTTTTGTAGTTGGTTCGGATCGGGGCCGGTTTGTATTCAGACCATAAGCGAACCGCACCACAGTGCGTTTGGAAGCGGACCGAGACCACCTCAAAAAGTGGGGCTCGGTCCAGTTGTTTGGTCTGGACCAGGGTTCGCTTGAGTGTATTCACACCTGCACAAAAGGTCCGGACCAAGGGGGGAAACGAACTCTGATCCGTTTAAAGCGGACCAAAAGTGGAAAGTGTGAATACACTCTAAGTGTAACAATAAGATTCCTGACAGCACGACATACGGTTCCCTTTGAAGGATTTTCTGCATCTTCTATATTATACAAAAAAGCTGCTGTTGGCATAAAAACGACGTGCAATTGTTGTGCCAAAGGAGCAATGTGTGGGCTGAGAATATTGTTGAGATACATTGACTGTGGCAAAAAACGGTAACGCTCCAAAATATATTTATTTGGAAAATGACAAGACATGGGTACCTTTCACATTTGAACAGATACGGTACCAATACTCGGTACCTGGGAATTGATAACGGTACTCGTGGTACGAGTTTTCAGTACTTTTGTGTGTGTTATGTGATATTAAAATGTTATGAAATAAAATCTCAGATTTTCCATTCAATATACACTACCGGTCAAAAATTTTAGAACCACTTTCTCTTTCAATTTTCTTTATGTTTATAACAATTTCCATTGTGCGCAGATTCTCACTAAAGGCATCAAAACTGTGTATGAACACACATGGATTTATGTAGCAAACAAAAAATTGTAAAAGAGCTTGAACTATGTTTTATATTTTCGATTCCTTAAAGTAGTCGCCCTTTGCTGTGATGACTGAAACATTAACCTTTGGCCGTCTCTCAATGAACCTCTGGTAAGTTCTTTCAAGACTCTTTGGAAAACCATTTCAGGGGAACCACCTCATGAAGATCATGGAGAGAACGCCACGAGAGCAAAGCAGTAATCACGGCAAAGGGAGGCTAATTGGAAGAATCTAAAATAGAAAAATTATAGCTTTTATAGAAGCTGTAAATCTAAAATAAAGCTGTAATCTAAAATATAAAAATGTTTAGTGTTACAACATCCAGCTGTTTAATGCATAAATTACATCCATTAGCAGGCGTGTTAGTGGTGCTGAATGCAGAAGTTGTAGCCATATATCTGCGGCTGGCGAAAATTGTGCATTCTTCAGCCTCGACGAAAATCTGATGCTTAACTAGGTGTTTCCTGAGATTAGAAGTATTCCCCCCACTGGCCTTGCACTTCACAACACAAATTTTACAGCGACCGTAATATGTTTGAGCATTCAAACCTTAGCCCTTCTCCTTTCTAGTGTGGATTCTCATGTGTTTTTTTAAACTTCCTTTTCGGCTAAATCTTTGTCCACATAGATCACAACAGAAAGGCTTCTCTCCAGTGTGGATTCTCATGTGTGTGTTTAAACTTCCTTTTCGGCTAAATCTTTGTCCACATAGATCACAACAGAAAGGCTTCTCTCCAGTGTGGATTCTCATGTGTTTGTTTAAATTTCCTTTTATGTTAAATCTTTGTCCACATAGATCACAACAGAAAGGTCTCTCTCCAGTGTGGATTCTCATGTGTATGTTTAAAATTCCTTTTTGGTTAAATCTTTGTCCACATAGATCACAACAGAAAGGCTTCTCTCCAGTGTGGATTCTCATGTGTTTGTTTAAACTTCCTTTTTGGCTAAATCTTTGTCCACATAGATCACAACAGAAAGGTTTCTGTCCAGTGTGGATTCTCATGTGTGTGTTTAAATGTTGTTTTATGTTAAATCTTTGTCCACATAGATCACAACAGAAAGGTTTCTCTCCAGTGTGAATCCTCATGTGGGCATTTAAACTTCCTTTTTGGCTAAATCTTTGTCCACATAGATCACAACAGAAAGGTCTCTCTCCAGTGTGGATTCTCTTATGCATGTTTAAAGTGCATTTTCCAATAAAGGTTTTACCACAGTCTTCACAGCTAAACTTCACTCCTGTCTGGACTTTCCTTGGCATTTCCACATTTTTATTCTCTGTGAAAAATTTCTTCCTATCCAGCGAGCTTAAAGATCCCATTTCTGAACTTATCATGTCTTTCTGAAGAAAGCCACGGTGAACCAATTGTTCAGCAAACTCAGGGGAGCTAGAAGTTTTGTTAATGTTTCCATCAGACTCAGGAACTCTGCTGTCCTTCCAGTCATTGTCCATGTCCTTAGATTTCAGTCCAGAGTCTGACAAGTGTTTGAGCTCAGAAACTGGGTGCTTTACATCATCGGACTTTTCGTCCTTCTCAGTGTCTTCGGTTTCTGAGGAAATGTCTTCTGGAAGCGCTCTACCTTTAATTTGGTCTTGATAAAGCTGTGAGAGCAGAGGGGACTGTTTATCATCCTCACTCTTTATGGGAGTAGCAGTGACTGGAAACCTGATGGCATCGATCTCCTCCTTCCCATTGAGCCGCTCTCCCCCCAGACTGGTGTAGACCTCCTCCTGTTCCTCCTTTATGTGGTGGGGCTTTCGGTCAGGTAGGCCAGCACAAGGCCTGGGGTCTGCAGGAGCTGCTTCTTTAACCATCAGCATCTGCTTAACATCTGCAGGAAACACTAAAACACATCTTGCATATTAGAAAGTTTTTTGACTTCAGCCTGGACTGAGTCATTTTTTAATAAAGATATATTTAGGTGTTTTGGTTACATTAAATTATTTGATTTAATTACCATTTATTCTTCTCCTTTTATTTTGCATTGTTGCATCTTATGTCTGTTGATTTATGTCATGATCTATTCACTTATTCTTAACAATCATACTGAAACTATTTTAGTCTTTCCACCTGGTATCTTTTATGTCTCCATCTTGCTTTTCTACGGTTGTTTCCAGTTTGCCGCATAATTCATATTTTTAACTAGATTCTACAGGGGTTGGACAATGAAACTGAAACACCTGTCATTTTAGTGTGGGAGGTTTCATGGCTAAATTGGACCAGCCTGGTAGCCAGTCTTCATTGATTGCACATAGCACCAGTAAGAGCGGAGTGTGAAGGTTCAATTAGGAGGGTAAGAGCACATATTTGCTCAAAATATTGAAATGCACACAACATTATGGGTGACATACCAGAGTTCAAAAGAGGACAAATTGTTGGTGCACGTCTGGCTGGCGCATCTGTGACCAAGACAGCAAGTCTTTGTGATGTATCAAGAGCCACGGTATCCAGGGTAATGTCAGCATACCACCAAGAAGGATGAACCACATCCAACAGGATTAACTGTGGATGAAAGAGGAAGCTGTCTGAAAGGGATGTTCGGGTACTAACCCGGATTGTATCCAAAAAACATAAAACCACGGCTGCCCAAATCACGGCAGAATTAAATGTGCACCTCAACTCTCCTGTTTCCACCAGAACTGTCCGTCGGGAGCTCCACAGGGTCAATATACACGGCCGGGCTGCTATAGCCAAACCTTTGGTCACTCATGCCAATGCCAAATGTCGGTTTCAATGGTGCAAGGAGCGCAAATCTTGGGTTGTGGACAATGTGAAACATGTATTGTTCTCTGATGAGTCCACCTTTACTGTTTTCCCCACATCCGGGAGAGTTACGGTGTGGAGAAGCCCCAAAGAAGCGTACCACCCAGACTGTTGCATGCCCAGAGTGAAGCATGGGGGTGGATCAGTGATGGTTTCGGCTGCCATATCATGGCATTCCCTTGGCCCAATACCTGTGCTAGATGGGCGCGTCACTGCCAAGGACTACCGAACCATTCTTGAGGACCATGTGCATCCAATGGTTCAAACACTGTATCCTGAAGGCGGTGCCATGTATCAGGATGACAATGCACCAATACACACAGCAACACTGGTGAAAGATTGGTTTGATAAACATGAAAGTGAAGTTGAACATCTCCCATGGCCTGCACAGTCACCAGATCTAAATATTATTGAGACACTTTGGGGTGTTTTGGAGGAGCGAGTCAGGAAACGTTTTCCTCCACCAGTATCACGTAGTGACCTGGCCACTATCCTGCAAGAAGAATGGCTTAAAATCCTTCTGACCACTGTGCAGGACTTGTATATGTCATTCCCAAGATGAACTGATGCTGTATTGGCCGCAAAAGGAGGCTCTACACCATACTAATAAATTATTGTGGTCTAAAATCAGGTGCTTCAGTTTTATTGTCCAACCCCTTTAAGTATTTAACATATGAAGAAATGGATGTCTGAAGGTGTATAAAAAGCCAAACAACCATATTAAATCTGTCAGCATTTAGAAAGCATCTTTTATATGTTCAAATCAATATCAACTGGTTTTAAAATTTATTGATACCCTGTAAGAAGGTTTCTTATTACTAAAGTATTGCACAGAGGGGTAAACCTGGTAAAAGCAAAGAGACTTTCACAAAAAGGTTTTACTATTGCAAAACATACTAATGGCAATGGTTACAGCTGCATTTCTACGCTTCTGAATGTTCCATTGAGCGCTGCTCCAACCATAATCCTGAAGTGGAAAAGACAATTTCAAAGTAGACCAGTCAAAGCCAGGTGCCCCTAGAAAGACTTCTGGTCTTCGGGTTTAATGTAGCTGTAATTAAACCTTTACTTAAAGACCTTCGCTTGATCAATGTGACTTAATAAACTACAGACCTATATCCAATCTACCCTTCTCATCTAAAATTCTTGAGAAAATAGCTGCTAATCAAATGAGTGAGCATTTACACAGCAGTGATCTGTTTGAAGAGTTTCAGTCAGGTTTCAGAGCTCATTATAACACTGAAACAGCTCTGGTGGAAGTCAATAATTATATTCTTATGGCCTCAGATAATGGACTTGTGTCTGTACTTGTTTGTTCATGTAAATGATAAATCATCTTCAAACCTAAGGGTTAATTGTGGAGTACCACAGGGTTCAGTACTTGGGCCAATTCTCTTTACTATATATATGCTTCCAATAGGTCAAATTATCAAACAGCATGGGATAACATTTCCCTGTTATGCTGATGATACTCAGCTTTACTTATCCAGAAATCCTGATGAGTCTTGTAGATAGACTACAAGTGTGTCTTGAAGACATAAAAACGTGGACGATTTTAAATGTACTGCTTCTAAACTCAGACAAGACTCAGACAAGACAGAAGTTGTCGTGTTTGGACCGGAGTACTTGAAAAAGAAACTGCTCAGTCAATCACTTAATCTGGATGGCATTAAATTCACCTCTGGTAATAAAGTAAAAAACCTTGGTGTTATTTTCGACTAGAACATGTCATTTAAATCCCATATTAAACAGGTTTCTAGGATTTCCTTCTTTCACCTCCAGAACATTGTCATTATTAGAAATATCCTATCCAGGAGTGACGTGGAAAAACTAGTCCATGCATTTGTTACTTCAAGGCTGGACTATTGTAATTCTTTACTATCAAGATGTCCACAAAATGCAGTTAAAAGCCTTCAGCTAATCCAAACTGCTGAAGCAAGAGTTTTGGTGAAAATTAAAGAGAGATCATATTTCTCCTATTTTAGCTTCCCATCATTGGCTCCTTGTTAGGCTTAAAACTTTCCCTTTTGATAAAGCTTATAGTTAGAATGGTTATTCTGAGCTATCTCTGTAGTTATGCTGCTATAGGCTTAGGCTGCTGGAGGACATAATGACCACTTTCACTCTCTCTGCTACATTCTCAAACCACTCTCCAATTTTGCATTTTTTGCTGTTATTTCAGCTTTTAACTTTATGTTCTCCCTCTTTTCTCTTCCTAGAAGCTACACCTGGCCTGACTCTGTGTCTACCTGTGACACCTTCCAGGAGGGGGACATCGGCCAAACTTCTGCTGCCAACAACTTAATGATCACCTTCTACCAATTATACACTTGGCCCCGTCTTTCAGTGTTTAACCCCATCTTTCTCGTAGACATAGCTACTGACTGAGCTTTTACTGTCACTAACAATAGTGACATATAAATAAAACTGAATTCTGATAAAGGAGTAAAAAGAATAATAAAACAAGTTGTCCAAGAGTCAAGGAGCACTCACAGAGAGTCTAAGAAAGACTTGGAAAAAGCAGGTACAGATTTCCCCAATTTGAAAAGTTTTCAACAGCAATGGTCTTCAGAATAGGGTCATACACAGAGGAGGCAGAGAATAACAAGCCTACTAAAAGACATGAGGCAAGACGAGGAGGTACGAGAAGGCAGGCAAAAGAGCATACATGGAAGGCTTGGTCCAACAAGTGTTTAGCAAGAATCATAGCTGTAGCAATGGAAATTGGGTCATACACAATAAGTTGATTATGAAAACTGCTGGAACACTGTGGCAAGGCAAAGAAACAACCTGGCATCGGAGGAGAAATGGGTAGAAATACTGGAGAAACAGGTGAGTGAAATGATCAGACAATTGTGGTAAGCTGAGCAACACGGCCGATGACACATCATGACACTAAAACCTACTATGGTTTTCTGAAAACATAACGGTGATTGTTTTAATTTGATAATGAAACCTTTATTTTAAACAGAACATAAATAGCAACAACCTCTGTGAAACGATGCAGTTCATTACCTGAAAAACTTTATGTTTAGGAAAACGAAAAACAAGCCCATTTTGCCTTTATGGTCTGGCTACTGGCTCCTGTATAGCTATCCGTTGTTGCCATGGCAGGAACTGTGCTATGAACTGTGCTATGTCCCTGTCTCCCAGCCTCGTTGTTCCTTTCCTTGAATGTTACTCACTGCTTCATAATCCTGGTAGAAAAACCTGTTTCCAATGGAACGCTGTGACAAGAGCATACTCCTGGAATACGAGTACCACGGCAATCCTGGTTCATAATAAAGTCATTGAAATCTATGCATCTTGAAAGGGTTACAGACATTTCAAAGGATTTGGTAATCCAGATAACCACCGTGAGAGCTATCCTCCATAAATAGAGACAATGTGGAACAACAGAGAACCTTTCCAGGAGTAACCTGCCTACCAAAAATACTCCAATAAAACTCATCTAATAGGTCACAAAAAAACCCAGGACAACATCTAAACCACTGAAGGCATGACATTCCTTATTTAAGCTCAGTGTTCTAGACTGAACAATACGAAAGACCCTGGTTTAAAATGGCATCAATGGAAAGGTTCTATGGCAAAAAAAGCACAAAAGGGTCATCTCCCACTGGCAAAGTCAAACATGATGGAGATAAACCACCATGCATACAACCACACCTAAGGGCAATTTAAAGACACCAATTTAGGCTTCACCATTTAGGCTTAGGCTACTGACACCATCATGTACAATACAGCAAATACTTATTCACCTCATTTACATCTTCCTTCTATGTATTTAGCGTTTACATTTGTGTACTTTATCTTGTCTAGAGTTTGTATTTATGTACATTTTTTTGAGTTTTCCCATTTCTGCCAAATTTTTAATTTTGAAAGCATTTTACAGTCAAAATATTGAAATAATTATGTACTATATCGTTTGTAACTGTTCACCTTTTATTCATGGTTGTTTCTATTATTTATCCTTCCTAGTATTATCTTACTAGAGGCACATCTTTACCCTGTCCAATTGATCTCATTGACTCCAATTATAACACATTTTTGATGTAAAACATAGACGTAAAACAGTAAACGCTTTGTTACTTGGTAGAAATAATTGTGAATATGGGACAGAAGCATATACTGGCTGTGAAATACTGAGTTGTGTATTTCTCCAAAACTCTACAGTAAATTTCTAAAATATATATTGTAGTTATAGTATAGGTGACCCTTTAACAAAATCTTTAGAGATTGTGTTGTCACCTCATATATATATATACATAAAACACGTATGTGAAAGTAGTAAATATGTCATTAATATAAATGTTCTGAAGGTTACTTTTCTGTTTTCCTCTTAATTTCTTAAACATTGCCAGGATCGGCGTCCAGAGTTATGCCGAAATTTGCACGTCTTGCCGCATATCGTTGAGAAAACAGACTGACATATGACCGATGAAGAAACTTCTGAAATATTCGTAATATTAACATGTTTCTTCACTATGAACGCCATGGAAAGGTTATGTTTTTTTGGCAGGTTAATTAAAAAAATGACGGTTTTATTTTATTTTGTCTAAACCTGATGAGTCGAATGTTTTAAACTCGAAGTGTCTCAGGAAGATGTTCTCTGCTGCATAGTTTGCAAGTACGGCTCACGTTCTCTTTTTGTAACAACAGCATAATAGTTGAAGAAACGCGCGTGCTTGTTTCGGCCTCGTTATCGTCGTCCTGTGCTCGCGCCACAAGGGAACTACAGCCATCTTGAAAGCTGAAACTGTATTTTGGCAAACTTGATCTGTTTTTTTTAGCTAGCTGACAGATAGACAGATAAAGAGAGTTCAAAGCCATTAAACAAGTGAATAGGGATGTAACATCTCTGTATTGTTCAATACTGACAACTGTATCTGATAGGTCTAAACTCTCCGTCAGATACTGTTCCCCCTGTACTAAACAGAGGAACAGGGGAAACGGTATCTGATGGTGATTATAGGACCGTCAGATACGGTTTACCCTGTTCAATACAAGGGGAACGGTATCTGACGAGGTGTAGAGACCCATTAAGATGCATTACCTCTTTTTAAGAGAGAGGACTTTTTTATGGGGTGCATAGACCTTTCAGGAAGTCTCTCGACTGAATGCATTTAATAGCTGGGGATGCTGAAAATGACAATAAATACATAACTATGCATTGACAACAGTATAGATAACTGTAGTTTCTCTCTCTCTGTAGTCAAAAGTTTGGACTCACCTCAGTCATTCAATTGCTTTTCCTTATTTTTATAACTTTCTACACTGTAGATACACAGTGAAAACATCAAAACTATTAAGCAAACGTATGTAGAATTATGTAACAACCACAAAATTGTGAAAAATCTCAAAACATCTTGTTTATCTTAGATTCTTCTTAACAGTCCCCCCTTGCTTTAATTGCTGCTTTGCATTTTCTCTATGAGCTTCATGAGGCAGTCACCTGAAATGGTTTTCCATTCCTCTGGGAACTCTTTCAAGACTGCGGGAAAACCATTTTTCGTATTTCAACCCATACCAGCTAGTTTAAAACATTTGGATTTAACAATGCTTCAACTATTTTGTTGTTGGTACAGAAAGCAGAGAATGTGAGCCGTAATTGCAAACCATGCAGCAGAGAACATCTTCGTGAGACACAGAGTTTAAAACATTCAACTCAAACAAGTTTAGATAAAAGGTAACAAAATCTTCATTTTTTAACCAACCTGCCAAAAAAACATAAGGACCAGAGGAACTCCGAGGCATCTGACCGCCAGCAGGTTGCGGTAGCTCCGACATTTTTTAAATAAAACTGTATTTAATTGTTATATTTCTATGAATCCAGACCAGAAAGACAAATACTGAATACTAACAGTGCATCCAGAAACTATTCACAGCGCTTCACATTTTGTTATGTTACAGCCTCAATCCAACTTGGATTAATCTCTTTCCTCAAAATTCTACAAACAAATACAAAGTATGTGTAGAATTTTGGGAAATAGAGATTAATACAATTTGGAATGAGGCTGTAACATTACAAAATGTGAAGCGCTGTGAATACTTTCTGGATGCACTGTAAGTATTTGTTCATATATCGCAAGTCATATCGTCATTGCACTATTAGGCACTGTTATCGTACATCGCAGGTTTCTCTAATATCGTGCAGCCTTATTAATTAGTTTCTAAGCAAACTTGTATCGGTGTCGAAGGGCAACAAACCACTCAAAATGGCGGACGTGGGTCGTTCCCATCGAGTAACGAAGCGTTTACCGTTTTAAGTCTATAGGGTATATTTGGGCTTTAAGATGCTAATCCATTAGCCACCTAAAATGTTCCTAAACTGTAACTGACATGAAAACATACAAACCTAATCTGTGCAGCAGAACTTTAGGGTTGAGACCAGCCTCCAGGACGTTGTGCCGCAGATGATCTTCTTTGTCCTCTTTAGCTGTTTGGGAAATCTCTCCCACTGCTGCACTCTGCCACCGTTTGAGCTGCTGTCTCCACATCTTTGTTGTTAGCTTCTCTTCAAAAGATCCTTTAACAGTTACTGAGTAGTTATAACTCGGCTTTGATCCAAACTCTAGTGATGGGACATTTGAAGCAAAGCTTCGAGTTTACAGAGTAAAAAAGTTCGATGCGTGTCTTGTCTTGCGGTAAATCACGTGACCGATGACAAACGATGCCTTGCATTTCCGTGGAGACGTCACTGCTTGTTGGATTTCAAAATAAAAGCGCGATTACACTTGTTGCTTCGTGGGTTGTTGTAGTGGTTTGGTCGCACGTCAGCAGAGATAGGAGCATCTGAGAAGAATGGAGCCAACAAAAAAAGGAAAACCTCTCCCATCTGGGAGTAATTTAAACTGTGTTCTCAAAACAAGGTTTTTGTAAAATGTGTTTGCAGCATTTACTTAATTTTATTTGCATCATTACCAATAATTCTGTATCAATGAACTTTCATCTTTGTATTTCAGTTGAAGTGTTTGTTGTGTGCCAGAGAGCTGGTATACAATAATAACACCTCATCAATGCTTAGGCATTTCAGAGCCATATATGAAAAAGAAAAGCCACACACTTCAAATCAAACGCAGAAGCAGGTGTCGGAGAATGCTGTGGTCAATCTTATTGTAAAGGATTCACAGCCCTTTACTGTTGTGGAAGACGAGGGGTTCAGGGAACTCCTTCATTTGCTGGATCCCACCTATGTTCTCCCTACTAGAAAGGTTTATATGTGTACACAACAAGATCAAATGTAGTGCTAACAAATAATTGCAGTAATTTCAATTAACTTCCTTTCCTTCAAGCTATTAAAGAAGATGGTGGAGAAAAATTATGAAAAAAAAGAAAAGAAAAGGCCAAAGAGGACATGCAGAAGGTGTCTGCTGTGAGCCTCACAGTAGATATGTGGACATTAATAAATACGGATGCATACCTGGCAATAACATGCCACTTTGTTGATGCAGACGACAAACTGGGCACTGTGCTGCTTGGAGTTGAGCATTTCCCTCAAAGTCACACATCAGAAAATCTGGCAAGGGTAGTTCATACCCACATGGAGGAGTGGGGAATAACTAATAAGGTTACTTGCCTATAGTCACTGATGCTGCATCAAACATTATTGCACGTGCTAAGGCCTTAAGGATCAGGCACTCTGTGTGCATTGCTCATGCACTGAAGTTGTTGGTAGGAAAATCATTTGACCAGGTCCCTGCTCTCTGTGACATTCGTACAAACGCCAAACGAATTGTAACATATTTTCACTCAAGCACCAAAGGTAAAGAAAGCTAGAAGTAGTACAGATACAGATAGGAAGACAGTCACAAAAACTTGTCACTGATGTGGACACACGCTGGAATAGCATAACCTCACTATCTTGTCAGGAGTATCAAACAATTGAGGAGTGCTTACCTGTATTATTCACTTTTTACCAGGCAACATTAGAACTCCCAGAAGAGAGAAGGGTCTCAATCTCAAAGATAACCCTTAATGAACATGCTGCACCATGCAGGACTTGCAAAATCAGCAAATATCACCAGAGTTGCTAAACTTCTCTCAGAAGTTTTTAAAGTGTCAGAGAACATGTGACAAGTATAGAATCCCTAAACATAATGACAGTGGCCACATTTTTGACCCCAGGTTTAAAACTCTTGTCTTTCTCAGCCAAAACAAGGCACAAGAGGCAGTACAGCAGCTAATCTCTGAACATACTGCACTAATAGCCAGCAGTGAAGCTCCACATCCATCAGATGCAAGAGAAGGCACCAGCAACTCTAGTGAGTTTTTATTTATTCTGTAAATTCCTTGACCTTGACATATTAGTACTGCTGTATTTCAGCTGCTGGTGTTGTATGATTATATTTAATGTTTTTTTTTTTTTGTTTTGCTATTTATTGGTGAATTGTGGTGTCTGCTAGATGAAACAGTGGACCAGAAGATACAAAGCTCCAATGCCACAGCAGATGCCATAGTAGAGGTGGAGCGATACCAGGCAGAAGTTAACTTGAGGAGACATGAGGACCCCTGGAGTACTAGCGTACACAAAAACATGTGTGTCCCTACTTGTACCACATGGCACAGAGGTTCCTATGCTCACCAGCATCCTTAGTGCCTTGCGAGAGCGTGTTTTCCAAGGCTGGGGAGGTCATCACCAACAAAGAAATCGCCTTCAACCACAAACAGTGAAATTAGTCTTGTTTTTGAATACAAATAATTAACACCCAAATACCCATCCATCAGCAATTTCACATTTAGTTGCTTGATCAGCAAGGACACATCAGTCTCACCCACAAGAAACAGACTGATTGCTATTGAACAAGTGAAACTCTGTGTGCAGCTAACTATAAAGGATCTGAAGCAGAAGTCCCAGAAAAATAATTCAAGTTTTTCAGGAAGGAAGTTACAAACACAAAGCTTACACTACATCTTCATTGTTAAATCAGTCCACATAAAAATCATATCACATAAAAGAAAACTATTACCACAGATGTCAGAATATTAGCAGAATTATTTTGAGTATCAATCATTTTAAGACCTAAAAAGAAATGACAAATGGGTTTGAAAAAAAACTTTATTGTGACAATACTGCAAACTGCCATATTCTGATATTTGAAGTATGAAGGCTGTCACAGTGTCTGTGCAGCAGCAGATGTCTCTAGTGAGAAATGAATGCAGCATCAAGTAATGAACCTTTAGTCAAAGCAATGTGCTGGAAAGCTTCAGTGCTTCATGAGGCTTCATTTGGCCATCAGTAGCCAAGTCTACTTCTTCGTCTTCTTTTTCGTCTTCTTCGCTGTTGGCAGACAACAATTTGGCACATTACCGCCACCAACTGGTAAAGAGTGTGAATCAGCATAAGCACGCTCCAAAAGAAATATGACATGATCAACGCTGGGATGCATTTGTGCACTGTCTGCTAGTGAATCATAAATGAAAGTTATATCTCTGATCTTTCTCTCTAATGTAGTTAAATCCACATCAGAATCAGGTCAAATCCAGGGTGTTATTATCATTAGTGGCACTATTGGACTGGCACTATTGGACCAATGTCTAAACGATTTATTTCTAATTCTGTTGCTTTCTGTACGATTGTCCAACCAAATATGTTATTAACTGCTCTTTTTTTTCTCCCTGCAGGTTTGTAAAGTTGCCTGCGTGGGGTGATTTTAACGTTGGCCCTGCAGATTAACTCAGTAGTTTAATGACAGCTGATTCTGTTAGGATCTGCCATTTTGGTCTTTGTTGTGGTTTTGTGTTCGTTTACTTTTCAGCTTGGTGTTTCTATTCCTTTGGGTTTAATAGTTATGTTTATTTATTTCTTCTGTTTCCTGATACTTTTGTTCTCTGTTTCCCTCTCAGGTAGTTTAGTGTTTGTTTACTTTTTATTCAGTCAGGTGTTTCTTCTGTTCCCTCCAGTTTCTCAGTTTACTTTAGTTTAAGGTTATTCTAGATTCTTATTCACTTCAATTCAAAAATAATTTATTAATCCCAAATGGAAATTAAATGTTGTTGTAGCTCATTATGAGGGCTTCTTCAAAGAGCCGTTGATGGCTGTGGGAAGGAAGGATCTCCTGTAGCGCTCCGTCTTACAGCAGATCTGAAGAAGCCTCTGACTGAACACACTCTGTTGTTGTAGGACAGTCTCATGAAGAGAATGCTCAGGGTTCTCCATAATGTTCTTCATTTTATGAAGTATCCGTCTTTCCACAATGATCTCTGATCCACCCCACGACTGCAGAATCATCCGAGTATTTCTGCAGATGACAGGAGTCTGTCTTGTACTGGAAGTCTGATGTGTACACAGTGAAAAGGAATGGTGAGAGTACAGTCCCCTGTGGTGCTCCTGTGCTGATGACTACCTGGTTAGACACACAACCCTTCAGTCTCTCAAACTGTGGTCTGTTTGTCAGGTAGTCTTTGATCCAGGAGATTGTTGAGGCCTCCACCTGAGTCTTTTGGAGTTTCTGACAAAGCAAATCAGGTTGGATTGTATTAAATGTACCGGAGAAATCAAAGAACATGATCCTCACAGTGCTACTGGCTTTGTCCAGATGACAGTGGGTTTATTGAAGCAGGTGTATGATGGCATCTTCAACTCCAACTCCACAGCGATAAGCAAACTGAAGGGGGTCCTGATGGTTTACTGTTTGCTTACTCAGGTGGGCCAACAGGAGTCTCTCTAGGACCTTCATGATGTGAGATGTCAGGGCAACAGGTCTATAGTCATTGAGGACTGATGGTTGAGTTTTCTTTGGTACCGGAACAAGACAGGAGGTCTTCCACAACACCGGAACCTTCTTCTGGGCCAGGCTAAGGTTGAAGAGGTGCTGCAGAATCCCACAGAGCTGCTCTGCACAGGCCTTCAGGACTCTAGGGCTGACATGATCTGGACCTGCAGCCTTATTCCGATTCAGTCTCTCCAGTTGCATCTTCACTTGACTTCTTGAGACACACAGGTGGAAGGGGGAGGCAAAGGGAGCATCAGCATCTTCTGATTTGGTTGAAGGTAAACATGTAGATTCAGAAGGGTCCGTGGCTGAGGTGGAAGATAAAACATTTGAGGTGTTACTGGACAGCTGTGGGTCCTGTGGGTCAAAGGAGGGTGGAATGTCTGTTTGGCTGTGAGCAGGAGAGGAGGAGGACAGCTTCATTTGCTTCATTTGGTTATTTATCTTTTTCCATAGTTTTGCTTAGATCTGTTTCCCTGAGTTTGTTATTTAGTCCCTTTGTCATAGTTTAGTTTTGTAGTCAGTTTTTCCTTTGGTTATTTCATAGTCTAGTTTCTCTTATGTTCCCTTTATCTTCCTCGCTGGTTTCTCCCGTTCAGTACCCCTGATTAAGTTCAGTTTGTGCTACGCTCCTGCTAAGTGAATTCATGTACGTTTTGGGCTCAACTCATGTCTATTCCTGCAGTGACTTATGCTACGTTTTTGGAATCCTTTGTATAAAGATGAAGCCTTTCTTTAACATGCTGCTGCCCAGCTCTTGTCTGCACTTTGGTCCATTCAGCCGCAGATTGTGACAGATTCCTTCATTCTTCTAATGGTATTTCACCCATCTCTACCTGTGAAGCTGAAACTGGAGTTGCTTTAATTGCTCCTGTAATTGAGTGCAAACCTTGATGTTCAACGGCATCTAGGTTCCTGGGAACTGTGTCAGAATCTGATCTATAAACTATACAACAATAATCAATTGTAGGTCTTATGAGGCTTATGTAAATTACTTTTAAAGCTTGTCTGTCTGAGCCCCATTCACACCTGAATAAACACCTAATTACATACACAATTCTTTTTACATTTATCAATAACCTGTTGTAAATGCACTGTGCAGGTTAGTTTTTCACTACAGCCTCTTTGCAACTTTAAGACAATTTTCCATTTCCACATTCTAATATTTTATTATACAAGTCCAATAAAATCACATCTGAATACTCAATAAGTTTACTTTGAATTACATAACAGATCTGAACATTTCCTGGAGTTGATATTTTGTACGTCTTAACTATTAATTCCCACCTTTCTTTGGAATTGAATGTTGAACTTAATGAATCAACATCTCCGCTCATGTTTTTTTCCCTAATTCTTTGTTGACTTATTGTCTTATATTTCTCCCATTCAGCTCCACTACAACATCAATTAGGCCACCCTCCAGTTTCATCCTTCTGTTAATTCAAGCCAACTTAAATCCTTATTGGAAAATTATCACTTCAAATAGTTGTCTTTAATAACAGTCCAAGAACAGAGCCCTGCCAATGAATCAGAAACTAATGTAATATCAGTGGCTGTCTCTGTGCCAATTCTGATGTTTGATCTTGTTCCGTCTGCATTACTAATGCATATAAGATGTTTAGACTCCATTAACTCCTCAATAACCAACCCATTCCCATCAGTCCTCTAGTCCCATATTGTGTTGTAGGCATTAAAATTACCACACCATATCAAGCTAAATTTCCATTCTTTTGTCCATATTTCAACCACTATGTACTCAAGTTCTTGTCCTTTTTCCTTGTTTTTGAAAAATTACACATCCTCTCCCCTATCCCTACAAATACTAATATAGCCATTGATAATAAAATCTAATGTAGGTTTTAGCCACGTTTCATGAATGCGTATATGTTGGACCACTTGTTTGCTGAATATTGGACCATTTGCACGTTGCTGGACGCCACTATGCCTTTCCAACGTCATCGGTCATTTTGTACCGCAGGATACTCTGTCCTACAAATCCCAGCGGCCACTGCGGCTGATAAGACTGGGCATTCCAGTTCCAATGCCCCACTGAACTATATAAACGGACTATGAGACGGCCCACACTTTGCTTTTCACGCTGGAAACCCGACCAGCAACTGAAGCGCATCATTCTGGAGACGAAGTTCTATGTGGATTTCATGTATGCTCCTTCGTTGGCTAACAAAAAATTCATAAAATAAGTTTCTGGAACAAGAAGGCCAGAAATTTAACTTTGCCAATTGAAGACATGAGTTTAACACGTAACCCAAAAACCATGGAGTTTCAAGGAGACGCAACGTTCCCTCCTTGTTTTGTACTAGTCGACTGCTGATGGTCAGGTCATATTTTTCCTTTTCGCCAAGGAGGCCAAAAAACGGAGATTGACCACTTTCTTGGAGCTTAACTGTGGACGCGTAGGAACTCTTCAACCCCTTTCTCTCTCACTCGCTGCCCCAGAGGGAAGACTTCAACAAGTAAAATCCACCTTTTAGTTTTATTTCTTTATTAGGAATAGTTTGGGCAGGGTAGAGGAGATTTACTGCGATGTAGAATCGCCACTTAGAGTCTACTGTGTTCTGAATTGTATGTGCATGCCATTGGTCTTTTGAAACGTGATTACTGTTGTTTTCTGAGGCCGCCAAGTCTCGCAAGATTGTGCTTTTACTGTGCGAACACCTGAGAGCAGGTGCGCTGCGAAACTGGACTGCTATAATAACCTTATGGTGAAAATCAACCATTTTCTTTGTCTTCAACTTTACTGTTTACTGGCTTGCCGCCAAAAGTTTTATTATCCTTTGTCCTCGGGTTTACAACCTTGCTGGGGGGAAGGTTTATGACTGCCTGCATCTCACTGAACTACACTTTCTGGCGGGCTGCGCTCCCAAAGCTTCGTTCAACACCATATTCCCTTGTCATATTATCACTTTTGCCATAACTGCTGGTTGATTCCATACACACCCACTGCTGTTTTGCTTTATTTTGTTTAGTTTGATATTTTACCCTTTTGTGTAGAACTTTGCATGTTTGAGTAGGTGAAGATTATTGGATCGAAGAGTTGATTGTATCAGGCTGATTGGTTTAATAAATTTTCACGTAGATAAAGAGAAGGCGTTTTGTGTTTATTTTGTGCAAGAGTGATTTGTCAGTCAAAATAAGGCTAAAGTTCCACACGTTTCGGCAGAGACAGTTGATTAAACAGTGACATCTCTGGTAATAGTTATCAATTATTACTGAGTATTTAACGGTTGTAATTACCAAAGGCATTGAGCCACAATTACAACACCAGAAGACATCTCTGGTTTCGATTCATAAATGAGGATTTTTGCTCAAAAAAATAAAGGGAACACTTAAACAACACAATATAACTCCAAGTAAATCAAACATCTGTAAAATCAAACTGTCCACTTAGGAAGCAACACTGATTGACAATCAATTTCACATGCTTTTGTGCAAAAGGAATAGACAACAGGGGAAAATTTTTGGCATTTAGCAAGA
Source organism: Girardinichthys multiradiatus (assembly GCF_021462225.1). Taxonomy (NCBI): domain Eukaryota; kingdom Metazoa; phylum Chordata; class Actinopteri; order Cyprinodontiformes; family Goodeidae; genus Girardinichthys; species Girardinichthys multiradiatus. The sequence continues at coordinate 8,774,350 of NC_061801.1, forward strand.
CACACTCAATAAAGGAGTGGTTCTGCAGATGGGGACCACAGACCACTTCTCAGTACCTATGCTTTCTGGCTGATGTTTTGGTCACTTTTGAATGTTGGTGATGCTTTCACACTCGTGGTAGCATGAGACGGACTCTACAACCCACACAAGTGGCTCAGGTGGTGCAGCTCATCCAGGATGGCACATCAATGTGAGCTGTGGCAAGGTTTGCTGTGTCGGTCAGCGTAGTGTCCAGAGCCTGGAGGCGCTACCAGGAGACATGCCAGTACACCAGGAGACGTGGAGGAGACCGTAGGAGGGCAACAACCCAGCAGCAGGACCGCTACCTCCGCCTTTGTGCAAGAAGGAACAGGAGGAGCACTGCCAGAGCCCCGCAAGATGACCTCCAGCAGGCCACAAATGTGCATGTGTCTGCACAAACGGTTAGAAACCGACTCCATGAGGATGGTATGAGGCCCCGACGTCCACAAATGAGGGTTGTGCTCATAGCCCAACAGCGTGCAGGACGCTTGACATTTGCCAGAGAACACCAGGATTGGCAAATTTGCCACTGGCGACCTATGCTCTTCACAGATGAAAGCAGGTTCACACTGAGCACATGTGACAGACGTGACAGAGTCTGGAGACACCGTGGAGAGCTATCTGCTGCCTGCAACGTCCTTCAGCATGACCGGTTTGGCAGTGGGTCAGTAATGGTGTGGGGTGGCATTTCTTTGGAGGACCGCGCAGCCCTCCATGTGCTCGCCAGAGGTAGCCTGACTGCCATTAGGTACCTAGATGAGATCCTCAGACCCCTTGTGAGACCATATGCTGGTGCGGTTGGCCCTGTGTTCCTCCTAATGCAGGACAATGCTAGACCTCATGTGGCTGAAGTGGGTCAGCAGTTCCTGCAAGATGAAGACATTGAATCTATGGACTGGCCCGCCCGTTTCCCAGACCTGAATCAAATTGAGCACATCTGGGACATCACGTCTCGCTCCATCCACCAACGTCACGTTGCACCACAGACTGTCCAGGAGTTGACGGATGCTTTAGTCCAGGTCTGGGAGGAGATCCCTCAGGAGACCATCCGCCATCTCATCAGGAGCATGCCCAGGTGTTGTAGGGAGGTCATACAGGCACATGGAGGCCACATATAATACTGAGCCTCATTTTAACTTGTTTTAAGGACATTACATCAAAGTTGGATCAGCCTGTAGTGTGTTTTTCCACTTAAATTTTGTGTGTGACTCCAAATCCAGGCCTCCATTGGTTAATAAATTTTATTTCCATTGATGATTTTTCTGTGATTTTGTTATCAGCACATTCAACTTTTTGTGTTCCCTTTATGAGTGTTCCCCTTTATTTTTTTGAGCAGTGTATCAACGTGGTTACTGTAGCACATGTGTGACTCTAAAAAGGTAAAAAAGTAACCTAAATCCTCATCTGTTGAAGTTTGGACTACCAGAGGCGTCACCATCCTGTTTGGTTCAGGAAATGAACTCATTCCTTAAATCCCCCCTGAAAACATTTGAATATTTAATATGTAAGATTTTATGCTACCGTATTTTCCGCACTATAAGGCGCACCGGATTATAAGGCGCACCTTCAATGAATGGCCTATTTTAGAACTTTTTTCATATATAGGGCGCACCGGATTATAAGGCGCATAGAATAGAAGCTACTGCAGTCAAACGTTTGACTGGGGTTGCGTTATGCATCCACTAGATGGAGCTGTGCTAAAGAGAATGTCAGATAAGTCAGTCAGTCAAACTTTATTAATACACTACAAACCAGCGTTCTGATAACTCCATTCACTCTCATGGTAAGGTCTCCTCTACATAGAATTCTGTTGAATAGAGCCAACCGCACGTTAGGAATGCATTGGAGTCTATGAAGTTGAAGTTGAAATCAAACGTTAGTTAAAACGTGAAAGGGAACTTTTCTCTGATTCAGTAAACACGTAAAAGAAACAGTTTGATGCACTAAATCAAACGTTAGTACTGTTAACCTTTCCTGTTTCTGTCCCCTGACCGTAGTCTGATGACACAGGGGAGACGCTTTCTCCAGGGCCAAAGTTACTAGTTTCCTCGGGGTTAACTCCCTCACTCATACGTTGCTGAGTTGAGCATGAAGAAACAGCATCAAAACACTGAGTTGTTGACGAGATTCGGGGTTCTTTTTAATGACTTTGCAGCACGTAAAACACAGGGCTTACAGACTCATACACCGCTGCTCCGGTCGCCGTCTCTACCCACCCCACACACACAATAATACCGACGTCAATCCTTCACTCTTGATTCTCAGCTACGGCAGCACACAGCGCCACCTCGGTCCGGAGGAGTAATGTCAACATCTTCCATACACACACACGAAACATACACCCCACACACTGAGCTTCTAATCACATATAGTTCAGGCAATTCCTGCAACAGTACATTCAAACGTTATACACACACAAGTGGTGTTGGACTAGGAGTAAGCACAGTACAGGTGTTTACCGCTATTACTTCGGCGACACCCCTGACTACGGTAGCCGTAATGCTGCAAGCGGTGCGGCTTTGTAGTTTACCAGTCGTACTGAAACATTTTGACAGAGCGCCGTGTACAACCAGTATGGATCAACCAATTAACCAATTGATCCATATATAAGGCGCTCCGGATTACAAGGCGCACGGTTTTTAAATGCGCCTTATAGTGCGGAAAATACGGTACTTAAAAAAAATTGTTCATTCAAGTGTTGTAAAATGTTTCTATATTTTAGCCCAGAAAGACTGTTATTAACTATAAGTGCATGTAAACTACCCAAGACGGGCAGGTAAAGAAAAGTTATTCTTTTTTTTTAGACCCCAGACGATACACTTGTGGTGTTGCTTCAGTATCTGCAGGGGCTCTATAGAGGAACAAAGGAAACAACAGTCCTGAAGGCCTTCATGCTGGTGGAAGAATCTGAAAAGGCACCAAAGGAAATAGTTGTCCATCGGAGGGCGCAGAGAGCCAGAGAAGTGATCCAGCTCTTCTCCTGACACATGGGAACTACTGGACTTGATGAAACAACACAGAAATGCCCCTTTTCCACTTGCTCGATGTGGCCCGACTCTGCTCACTTTGCGAGCATTTCCATTACTGTTATTTCAGTATCGGTACTGTCCGAGCTATCGCAACCTGTTGGCGGTCAGACATCTCGGAGTTCCTCCGGTCCTTGGTTCCCAGAAGCAATCACACACTTTATTTAACTCTGACTCTTACAGGAACGACTCTCAAACAGTTTCTAACTTTTAGCTCCTTTAATCTAAATTAGGCAGAGGAATGATTACAGAAATCAGCTCTGAGGCTCCCATCTCGGACCGTTGCCATCTGTGTAAGGATGACGAAGAGCCTCGAACGAAGGTCACATGTAGTTTTATATATGGCACTCCAATGCAATGGATGTGCACTCCCTCAGTGATTATCAGTAGACTATGTGTCACCATTGTGGTGTCTATCTGGTAGGTTGTGTAGTAGCAGGTGTCCATCCTTAATCTAAGTGTGCTGTGGCTTTCTAATCAAACCAGTTATACCGGCTGCTCCACTATCAAACCCAGTGCCCCAGCCTCAGGTCATTCATGACAACCCTTGGGCCGTTTATCCTTGTAATGTGTGTCAATGAGCATTCTCATTCTATTCTAACAAAAGGGAGACATTAGAACTTATGTTTTATATTACTGCGGTATAAATGGGAAAACCAGCTATGAATAATATTAATAAAGGTTATTCCTAACAACACCTACTTCTTTAGTACCTCCTTCTTAGCAGGGCTAAGCGAGGCCGAGTCAGTACCGTACGTGACGTGAACAAACGACTGTTCATTGATTGGCCGTGGGAGTGGCCAGCCGTAAGAGTCGACCAGCGTAAAAAAAACAACCGCCATTTTCAAACGTGCATTCAAGTGAGTTTATTTCTTCGGTTTATATCTTCATGGAATTGAAGAAGAACCCCAATCAAGCTCACAAATAGCAACAGCACAGGCCAACGTCTTCCATAGCTCCTTCTTCTTGCTTTTGTAACACGTTTCGGTCTTATTCTTTTTTACATTGGCGGTTGGCGAAGAACGGTAGTGCTCCAATAGGCTGCCATGTGTTTCATGCAACACGACACATGATGCTTCAAAGCCGCGCCTCCAGGAGGTGTTCCCTTCAACGGAGCAAAAGCGGGTCTATAGAAATGCAACACACAATGTGCAGAACCGTGTGGAGCTGTTCAGGGCTGGCCAAATCGAGCCAGTGGAAAAGAGGCAGAAGAGACTGAATGAATGGCCTGATCTCTTTCTTGGAACTGTTGTTCCCTGTAAATAATTTCTTTAAAGGCCCACATTTTTTTCTTTACTACTATAATCTAAAGAAATTAACACTTCCTCATTTTTACCACATTTGGAATCTCAAAAAATTATTTCTAAAAGGTGATTTCGGTTTTCTCGTGTTGAATATGTTTATGATCGTCTTGAGGGGGAAGATAAGTTCAGAAACCAGTGGAGGGAGAAGTTGTCAGGAATGCTTATGGTTGAGACAGTGGCGGATGCTGGTCTTTCAAGGAGGGGAAGCTCAATTTCAATATTGCTGATTCACTCATTTCGCTGTCAATCAAAATGGTATTCAGCCTCAGACAGATCATCCAATCATCATGCGGAGGCTGAGCATCCGGACCAGCCGATGCCAGCCCACTGCCCCATAGATCCCAGAGACGCTGAGCGTCCGATGGGGTGGACAAAGCCCAGCATTTTTGCTTCGCTATTGGACTCATTGTTCAAAGCACTGTGAAGCTGTGGGAATGAGTGAGAGGAAAGCCGCGTCGTTACCAGTGATAAGAAGCTGATTCTGAACAAATGTTGAGCGCGTTGTAGCGCATATTTAGTCAATGACATTTACACACAACAGTATATATCTGATCACTTATTTTTTGACATTTTAGGGAAAGCTGAGGTTCCCTTGCAGTCTTAGAGCAATCACCTCTGAGATATATATATATATATATATATATATATATATATATATATATCTTTGCATTTTTGGTCCTTAGGTGTTGTGGGTTTCACGTTTTCCCTGTTGTGTACCTGTTGTTTTTGTCCTCTAGGTGTTGGTTAATGTCATAACGCTGGGTTGTTTTGGACCATAATGCAGATGAACACTCTGAAATAGCATTGCCATATTGAGAGAGTCCAAAAAAAAAAAAAAACCCATTAGGGGAAAAAGCTAGATTCCATGATCCAAAGTCCAAACTAAACAGGAGGCCGGCGACAAAGGAGCCGGCGATCAGGAAGCTGGCGCCGAAGGAGCAAGCGATCAGGAGGCCGGCGGCTTAGGAGCTGATGGTCTGGATACCGGCGACGTAGGAGCTGACAGTATGGCGGCCGGCGACGAAGGAGCTGATGGTCTGGAGGCCGGCAAAGAAAGGAGCTGGCGGTCTGGAGGCCGGGACGTAGGAGCTGGCGGTCTGGAGGCCGGCGACGAAGGAGCTGATGGTCTGGAGGCCGGCAAAGAAAGGAGCTGGTGGTCTGGGGGCCGGGACGTAGGAGCTGGCGGTCTGGAGGCCGGCGACGAAGGAGCTGATGGTCTGGAGGTCTGCGGCAAAGGAGCTGGTTGTCAGGCGGCCGGAGACAACCAGGCAGTAACCTGGATGACCAGTGGGGGCCGAGCAGAGTAGAGGACCCTCGGTCAGGAGGTCGGCCGAGCAGAGTAGAGGACCCTCGGTCAGGAGGTCGGCCGAGCAGAGTAGAAGACCCTTGAAGCAGGAATCAGGGAGCTCAGCAGTGGCTGAGCAGAAGTCTGGGAGACCGGCACCTAGACCAGGAGTACCCACGAAGATGCTTATCGGGGGGGTCTGCGGTAACTGAGCAGTGTAGAGGACCCTCGGAGCAGGAGGTCTCAAAGTCTGCCACGGAGCGTAGAAGACCCTCGGGGCAGGAGGTCACGAGGTCTGCGGCGGCAGAGCAGAGTGGAGGACCCTCGGTCTGGAGATCGGCCACGCAGAGTTGGGGACCCTCAGGACGGCAGATCAGGAGGTCAGCCTCGGTGGAACCCCGGAGGCTTGGAGTCTGGCCTGAAGTCTGGTCGAGAGTCAGGTTTAAAGTCTGATGGTTGAAAGTCTGATGGTTGAAAGTCTGGAGACTTGGAGTCGGAGTCAAAGTCGAGTCTCAAGTCAGTCTGCGGCTCTGGGGGCTTAGCTGCAGGCTGGGGCTCTGGAAGCTTGGTAGCAGGCTGGGGCTCTGGAAGCTTGGCAGCAGGCTGGGGCTCTGAAGACGTGGCTGCCGGCTGAGGCACTGAAGACGTGGCTGCCGGCTGAGGCTGAGGGAGTGCTAGCCATTTGAGTGCCCTAAGGGCAAATGCTTTCCACCCACTGGAAATGAACAATAGTAGAAAATAGAAAATAACGTATCAATATTAAAGCCTGTCAAACGATTATAACGTTCAAGTGCAAATAATCACATCAATGTCCATAATTAACTCATGATTAATCACAAATTAATCACGTTTTTAAATATTCTCAGTTTACCTTAACAGAATATTTAGTGTTTATAATATTTGTTTAAGCATATACTTATTTTATGCAAATGTATGTTTATTATAATTGCCGCTACCAAACATGAGAATTATTAAGAAAATTCTACAGAAAAATCTATGAAGGTACTTTCACAAAAAAAAATTGCGGTAGGTACTCTTATGTATATACTTCCACACACAATAACTGTGTTGTACCTCTCATGGAGAAAAATTCACAAAGAGCAGATTTTAAGTGGGATTAAAATGAGGAACCCCTCCTTGAACCCCAACCTTAACATGGTGGATGGGTTTGAGTACTCGAATGACCCTAGAGGCTATCTCTTCTGGGGCTTAAATGCCCCTGGTAGGGTCTCCCATGGCAAACAGGTCAGACAAAAAGCGGTTCAAGACGCATTCATGAGGACCTCAAAATCGAGGAACGTGACATCGGCCGATACGGCAGAGCCAGGATCCCCACCCTGGAGCCAGGCCTGGGGTCGGGACTTGTCGGAGACCCCTGGTGGCCGGGTTGCTCCTCACGGGACCCGGTCGGGCCAAGCTCGAACGAGAGACACGAGGCCATCCCCCAGTGGGACCACCACCTGCAGGGGGAACCATGAGGGACCAGTGCAAAGAGGATTGAGCAGTGGACGAAGGTGGAGACCTCGATGACCCGATCTCTGCATGCTTAGGCTGGTTCTAGGGACGTGGAATGTCAACTTCCTGGGGGGGAAGGAGCCTTGTGCGGGGAGGGTTGAGAGATATTGACTAAGCGTGGGCTCTGGAACCCAGCTCCTCAAGAGAGGTTGGACTCTCTTCTACTCTAGACTGGCCCGTGGGGAGAGGCGGTGGGCTGGGGGGGGTTTGCATGTTGCCCCCCCAGCTCAGCCGTCTCGTGTTGGGGACAAGTCTGTGCCTGTCGTATTGGCCTACAGGCCGATCGGTAATGCGAGGTACTCGCCCTTCTTGGCGTCCCTGTTGGGGGGGCTGCCTAGTGCGGGGGACACCGTTATTTTGCTGGGAACTTCAACGCCCATGTGGGAAACGACAGTGACACCTGGAGAGGCGTGATTGGGAGGAATGGCCTCCCCGATCTGAATCCGAGTGGTGTTTCATGTCAGGTTCAAACAGTCTAAAATACTTATAATCATCACAAAAAGAAGAGAAAGACAAAGAATTAGTTATTTTACTCGCTGCGAGGAGAACGGACAGAGATGTGCTTTCAGTTACAAATCTCCTACCACTCTGAAAACCATCTGTCCGCACCTCTCTTTTTATTATCTTTGGGGGTTCCCTAGTTACAATAAACGTTGCTCTCTAAAGGATGGGAAAAACAGCTGCAACGTATACAGGTCATAAACACCATTGTCTTGTAACAACACACTTCCACAGTCTCCCCCATCTTAAGATCAGTGTGTCTTCTGTTCAGCACAATCAGCCACCCTCTTTATGACACCCTCATCAGTGACTGCTTCCTTCTCAGCTCCACCTTTGATCCTTGCCTGCAGACAAACTCATCACATCCTTACTCACACATACAGCATGAAAAGTTATAAAGATCAAATTGTAAAGTTAATAGAAAAGGAAAAAATATAAGATAAATCTATATACAATTATTCCAACATTTCATTATTGGACTTCTGTGCTAGTCATGGATTGTCCATAATGAACACCATGTTCAATGTTTTTTTTGTTTTGTATCTACCAGTTGCCTACATAGCTAAATGCCTTGGAGTTTCAAGAAGGACAGTTTATCGCAGAATGCAAGAATTTAACTTGTCAGTGAGAGGATCATATAGTTCAATGACTGATCAGGAGCTTGACCAGGTCATTTCGTCTATCAAACATCAAATGCTGGCTACCGAATGGTTCAAGGACATTTGCCCTCTATGGGTCTCTGTATTCAGTGGTGGAGGATGAGGGCGTCAATGCACCGTGTTGATGCTGCAGGTATCTTCTCACACATCACAGAACTTGGATGTGTTACGCGAAGAAGCTATTCTGTGCGAGGCCCTCTATCCCTTCTCCACATCGACACTAACCACAAATTAATAAGGTAAAATATCATGCTTAAATAAATGTCTACTACAAGTTACATTTTAGAAGATTTGTCCAGTTTTGAAGTGATGCTAGGTGAGCTATTCAAATAAACCTTTATAACAAATATCATCTGAAGGCATGAGAAAAAAAACAGCATGTCATTACTGATTGTATACACAATGAATCAAATTTATAGCAATACAGTCATATAGACAAATGAGATATAATGAAAGACTGTCCAATTTGATCATAAATGTATTTCAAGACATCATTGTTCAGATTGTAATGCCAAATTGTCAAAAGGTATCTAAGGATGGTCTTCGAATTATCTATTGGTTAATGTTAGTGTTTTCAATTTTGAAAATTGTCCAATGAAAATCAGTATTTTGTCAATATCAATGTAAAAAAGGTTTTATAATAAACAACAAATTTCTTAGTGAATCTTTAAGAGAACATATATATTACCATGCAAAACTATTCCTAGGTAAACTCAACTGTAGTAAATACTAAAGAAACTGCCTTCCTTTTTGATAAAGCTTATAGTTAGAGTGGCTTAGTTTATCCTGAGCTATCTTCCTTATTTTTTACCTCCGTCTTCTTCCCTCCCTGTTGGTTGGATTAAGGGGGAGTCAGGTTTAGCCTAAACCGGCTCAGTTATGGTTGAGGTGCAAACACACCCTCCATTTCTGCTACCTGTATGACCCCTTCTCTTTTCCAATGGTTATAATCAGTCTGACAGAGGGAGGTATCCCAATCATTGTGGTTTTTAGTATAACAATGACCATCAGTGGGACCCTTTGTGAGGTGCCTTGAGACGACATTGTTGTAAATAAGCGCCGTTTAACTAAATAATCTGAACTGAAACTATCTGTGTAGTTATGCTGCTATAGGCTTAGGCTGCTGGAGGACATAATGACCACTTTCACCCTCTTCGCTACATTCTCACACTACTCTCCAATTCTGCATTATTTGCTGTTATTTCAGCTTCTAACCTTGTTCTCTCTTTTCTCTTCCTAGAAGCTACACCTGGCCTGACTCTGTGTCTGCCTGTGACACCTTTCTGGAGAGGGGAATTGTCCGAGCTTCTGCTGGCAACAACTTAATGCTCACCCTCTACCGATGATCCACATAGCCCTGTCTTTTAGTGTTTAACCCTTTCTCTCTCCTAGACATGGAAATTGACTGAGCTTTTACTGTAACTAATTATATGTGCTCTCTTTCAGACTCTAACCTTGAAAACTGGCTCAGAGTTTATCTGTTCTTTCTTTCTAGGTGAAACGACTAAAGGAGCTACATCCATTAACATTTACTTTTCCTTCCCATAGAAAGTACTTCTGGATCAGTGCTTCTGTGTTCTTTTTGTGTCTCTGCTCTGTTCTCTCAAACCCCCAGTCGGTTGTGGCAGATGGCCGCTCACACTGAGCCTGGTTCTGTTGGAGGTTTCTTCCTGTTAAAAGGGAGTTTTTCCTCTCCGCTGTCGCTACATGCATGCTCAGTATGAGGGATTGCTGCAAAGTCAACGCCAGTGACTGTCCACTGTTTCTACATGCTCATCCGGGAGGAGGGAATGCTGCAAGTCACTGACTGGATGCAATCTGCTGGGTTTCCTTAGATAGAAAAACTTTTTATCCAATTTGAATAAAAAGCTAACTCCGACTGCACTGTTCAATTGTTAGGATTACTTGGAGTGTATGTACCTGACTGTTGTGAAGTGCCTTGAGACAACATGTGTTGTGAATTGGCGCTATATAAATAAAACTGAATTGAATTGAAAAACTATTTGCAGTGTTCAGCTTATTTCTTAATTTAAAATCAACTATTTTGAGTGTGGTGAGTGTATGTAACAAATCCAAACAGACAGCTGTTAACACCAAAGATAAAACATGTAAACATCACAATAGTAGCTCTTTTTATATTTGTTTTTTTAAACAACACACAGACAAATGAAAGAACAATTATGAGTACAGTTTTCATCATTTTAAATAGTGTTTCTGTGGTTGGGCTTGAAGGACCTCCAGGACCCGGGGATTGACTGGGAGAGTGCTGTACTTCACAGCAACTGTGCAGTTGTGGTTCCTGAGGTTGAGTGCCCACTGGATGAGGACACGCTGAGAGAACTTCAGTGAACAATCTTTCCACTAACTTATTCTGAACAACAAGGCCGAGACTTGTACATTGAATACCACACATGTTGTCAAAACAACATTTCACAATGAACAGACTGTTAAACTCTCATTGGGCCAACATGAGACTTGGGCCAACATTTAAGTAAGACTTGTCGGTTTTATCAGAACAGAACTGTGAAAATTGTTAACATCTACTAGGGCAGAGGTGTCCAAAGTCAGTCCTGAAGGGCTGGTATCCTGCATCTTTTAGTTATCTCCCTGGTTCAACATACCCAGATCAAATGATGGCACATTAGCAGACCTCGGCAGAACTTGATATGCTGAGGAGGTGGTTACTACCAAGTTGTTGAACCAAGAAGAGAACTAAAACATGCAGGATTCTGTTGGAATAATTGTATATCATTTTACCTTATATATTTTCCTTGTCTTTAACTTTACTATTTGATCTTTATAACCTTTCATGATGTATGTGTGAGTAAGGATGTGATGAGTTTGTCTACAGGCAAGGATCAAAGGTGGATTTGGGAAGGAAGCAGTCACAGTTGAGGATGTCATAAAGAGGGTGGCTGATTGTGCTGAACACACTGATCTTAAGATGGGGGAGATTGTGGAAGTGTGTTGTTATGACTTGTTTACGTTGTAGCTGTTCATCCCACCCTTCAGAGCTGCAACGTTTATTGTAACTAGGGAACCCTCAAAGATAATAAAAAGAGAGGTGCGGACAGATGGTTTTCAGAGCGGTAGGAAATTTGTAACTGAAAGCACATCTCTGTCCGTTCTCCTTGCAGCAAGTAAAATAACTAATTCTTTGTCTTTCTCTTCTTTTTGTGATGATTATAAGTATTTTAGGCTGTTTGAACCTGACATTATTTGGTCCTTCGAGCCGGATACCAATACGCCTGAGGATTCCAGCGGGTTGGTGGACTCCAGTAAAGACTGTGCGCACGGCAGTCTTCATCAGAGAGACTCACAGACCCTTTCCGGGACTGGATCTCGGCCCACCCGCTGGGGTCTGACGGCTGACGGAACTCCGAGAGAGAGGGGAAGACAAAGTGGTGAGTTTGAGTTTGGATTAAAAAGTGTGACAAATGACTGGGGGTCATTGCGTGAAATAAAACCCTATGTCTCCTAGGCCCTAACAGGTAAAAGTAGGACGGCGGAGTCCCGAAAAGTATTAAGAAGTAATAGTGAAAATTCCGTGTTTCAAGGACAGCGGAGTCCATCCTTGAAATGTGTGCATGTGAGAAAATGGAGGATTTAAACCACTAGGTTTGCCTCATACCAAAGCAGTGATTAATTTTTTAAGTGATTAATTCTTGTGGATGCAAAGTCTAGAATTCTCCACTCGAAAGAGTTGAAGTGAGAATTACCACAAAAGGAGATTTTTCTGTCACCCTACTGAGCAGATTAATCCAGCATTTAGAATACCCTAGGTATTTACAGGTCCTTCTCAAAATATTAGCATATTGTGATAAAGTTCATAATTTTCCATAATGTAATGATGAAAATTTAACATTCATATATTTTAGATTCATTGCACACTAACTGAAATATTTCAGGTCTTTTATTGTCTTATTACGGATGATTTTGGCATACAGCTCATGAAAACCCATAATTCCTATCTCACAAAATTAGCATATCATTAAAAGGGTCTCTAAACGAGCTATGAACCTAATCATCTGAATCAACGAGTTAACTCTAAACACCTGCAAAAGATTCCTGAGGCCTTTAAAACTCCCAGCCTGGTTCATCACTCAAAACCCCAATCATGGGTAAGACTGCCGACCTGACTGCTGTCCAGAAGGCCACTATTGACACCCTCAAGCAAGAGGGTAAGACACAGAAATAAATTTCTGAACGAATACGCTGTTCCCAGAGTGCTGTATCAAGACACCTCAGTGGGAAGTCTGTGTGAAGGAAAAAGTGCTGCAGAAAACGCTGCACAACGAGAAGAGGTGACCGGACCCTGAGGAAGATTGTGGAGAAGGGCCGATTCCAGACCTTGGGGGACCTGCGGAAGCAGTGGACTGAGTCTGGAGTAGAAACATCCAGAGCCACCGTGCACAGGCGTGTGCAGGAAATGGGCTACAGGTGCCGCATTCCCCAGACCTGGGCTACAGAGAAGCAGCACTGGACTGTTGCTCAGTGGTCCAAAGTACTTTTTTCGAATGAAAGCAAATTCTGCATGTCATTCGGAAATCAAGGTGCCAGAGTCTGGAGGAAGACTGGGGAGAAGGAAATGCCAAAATGCCAGAAGTCCAGTGCCAAGTACCCACAGTCAGTGATGGTCTGGGGTGCCGTGTCAGCTGCTGGTGTTGGTCCACTGTGTTTTATCAAGGGCAGGGTCAATGCAGCTAGCTATCAGGAGATTTTGGAGCACTTCATGCTTCCATCTGCTGAAAAGCTTTATGGAGATGAAGATTTCATTTTTCAGCACGACCTGGCACCTGCTTACAGTGCCAAAACCACTGGTAAATGGTTTACTGACCATGGTATCACTGTGCTCAATTGGCCTGCCAACTCTCCTGACCTGAACCCCATAGAGAATCTGTGGGATATTGTGAAGAGACTGTTGAGAGACTCAAGACCCAACACTCTGGATGAGCTAAAGGCCGCTATCGAAGCATCCTGGGCCTCCATAAGACCTCAGCAGTGCCACAGGCTGATTGCCTCCATGCCACGCCGCATTGAAGCAGTCATTTCTGCAAAAGGATTCCCAACCACGTATTGAGTGCATAACTGTACATGATTATTTGAAGGTTGACGTTTTTTGTATTAAAAACACTTTTCTTTAATTGGTCGGATGAAATATGCTAATTTTGTGAGATAGGAATTTTGGGTTTTCATGAGCTGTATGCCAAAATAATCTGCATTAAGACAATAAAAGACCTGAAATATTTTAGTTAGTATGCAATGAATCTAAAATATATGAATGTTAAATTTTCATCATTACATTATGGAAAATAATGAACTTTATCACAATATGCTAATATTTTGAGAAGGACCTGTATATACTGGACCAAATAAAAATAAATAAATAAAAATGAGAAAAGGGGCAAGTAAAAATAAACTAAAAAATGAATTATAATGCAAAGATTGAAAATTTGGAGAAGCACAGGATCAAATTAAAATATTTAAAATAAAATATTTAAATAAATGCATAACCACATATCATTATGATTGTCAATTAAACTCTAAACAATTAGTTCTACAGGGTGCAATAATTAAAAGTACAAAATGTGATTTAAGAAAAATGGACAAAGAAGGTTATAAGGATGTACAGTACAGACCAAACGTTTGGACACACCTTCTCATTCAAATAGTTTTCTTTATTTTCATGACTATGAATATTGTAACTTCACACTGAAGGCATCAAAATTATGAATTAACACATGTGGAATTATATACTGAATAAAAAAGTGTGAAACAACTGAAAATATGTCTTATAGGTTCTTCAAAGTAGCCACCTTTTGCTTTGATTACTGCTACGCACACTCTTGGCATTCTGTTGATGAGCTTCAAGAGGTAGTCACCTGAAATGGAAATAAATGAAAATAAAGAAACCTCTTTGAATGAGAAGGTGTGTCCAAACCTTTGGTCTATACTGTAGATTATTGGTTAAAAGTAACTAAAAAGAGAGATGTGATGCAGGAGATAAGAATGGATGTTTTTGTGGAAAGCAGAAAAGGTCGGAGTGCTAAGTAGTAATTTTTGATGGACTTGCAAAGTAGAACAGCAGGACAAAAGAAAGTAAGTAAAAAGAGTAGGTGGAAAGTTTTTGTTTTGTACCAAAGATCTGATGAGGTTTGACAGGATTGGATGGGCTAAAATGAGTCCCTTTGGTGAATAAATCCATCCCCACCATGGCTGTACCTCATGTATGTTAGAGACCAAAGTACACCCTTCAATCAAACTTTTTGACAGGTGACCTTTGACCTTAAGGGGGGTCATGGCGCCATGGGGGCGGGGAGGTCATGGGGTCAACAGGGGGTGTGTCCGAGGGGCGTAACCGTGGATGCTGATTGGTTGTCGTCATTAGGGGCGATACCTTAAATGAGCCAATGAAAACACAGGGGGTGTGTTTAAGGGGTGTTACGGGGAAGGCCTTAAATGAACAAATTAAAACACAGGGGTGTGTTTGTTATAAATAGAACAAGACAAATATGGTATTATCAGAAACTGGCATCAGCACCAATTAAAAATAGAGGGGGTGTGTTTGTAAGCCTCGTTACACCTTGAATAACCCAATGAAAACAATGGGGCGTGCTTTAGTGTTTACTTTAAATACAGGGATAAAACTCTGCACTTTACATGCAGCATTCGTTGGAAAAGAACACCCGTTCAGCAATGGCTAGAGTTAAGACAGTTTATCATCAAGCGGAGGAGAAACGCAACGCGTGCCAAGATGATGATGAACAAGCAACTGCATCATCTATATCATCTACTTCCTCATCTGAGATACCTATCGGAATTCCCGTCATAACATACTCTACCGATGATGAGGATCCAACATCAACTTCAACAACCACGGTTGAAAATCAGACCTCGGGTCGGCCAAGAGGTATGTCAGTTCTGTGCGAAACCCCAGTGACCGTCTACCAGCATTCATCCCGTGAATTGAATGCTCCTGAGAAATCAACATACTACATCTGCAGGGTACAAAGACCCCCGTTCAACACTCTGTAGAAAGAATGGTCTTTGGAGCCATATGGCCTGGTTGGTAGCTGGGGTTATATTTACATGTATGAAATAGGAGAGCTTTGCCTGTATCAATTGGATCAAGACGAGGTATTTAATGGATCACTGGCTCTGTTTACTCTCACCCACAGCGACTGGGCTGTGTTAAGGCTTGCAATCCCGCACTTTAATGATAGCCCTGAAACAGTCTCAATGCAGGAGAGGGAGGAAGAAGAAGAAGAAAATGAACTGTCTCCTCGACCCATAAAACGGGCGAGAATGTTTCATATACATTCGATGTTGAAATAGCTGAGAGAGAACCTCTCTTTAGCGCAGTGTGGGGGTCAAAGACCACAGCAAATGGCCGCTGGTCGTTTCGGGCAAGCAGACGCAGGAACAACCGGACGAACCCCTCAGATCTGTTTGTGTTGGAGGCTTTCAATCAGGACTGCGGCATATTCAAGACAATGCTGGCTCTGCCGTTTGAAGCTTGGGCAGGGAAGATGAGTGAAATTGGACAGCGTCTATCCGACCTTTTCCACAACTCACGCAGTTGGATCGATGTCATGTCAGTGAAAAAAACGCTGACGTTTCCTGTTTTACGTCTAGAACAAACCCTCTTCTGAGGACCTGCCCCCTTCCTATGATATATATACGGGGTGGGGATAACTGCAAGCTCACAGACACTGAGAATTGAATCCTGAGAATGAGTGAGACAACACCATACAGGGATCTCTACAACCACCGAGCAGATCCACTTCTCTCCTGAGCACGATGAAAGCTTCAACATTGGACCATATCATCCGCCTTCCCCTGACCACTTCTCACCATCCACCTCAACGTCCTCATTCTCAGAGACCCACTTCAGTCCTGCATCACCTACAGGATACAACATGAAAATGTATAAACCGCTTTCTCCAGACCTCTACTCACCATCGCTGCTATTCATGGCTGGGTCTGTAGACGCGAATGTCCTGCCTGAAGACATGAAGGTGGTCGTGGAGGATGAGGTAGGTACCAGCTACTCACCCTCTACCGAAGCCCCTACACAAACCCTGGAACCGATGGAGGACCCTCAGCCTTCAGCGGAGGATGAGAGTAACCAGGGGGACGAAATTGACAGTTGGTTCTCAACCACCCTCATCAATACGGTGAAAACAGTGATACTTCATTTATTCAACATAACCTCTTTGAACTATCTCAGAGAAACCTGCTATGGGTGTATAACGAACCACCCAAGCCAGCGTCAGCACCAATGCCTGGAGGTATTGGGGGAGGATTATTACCAAGTCAACTTTCAACGCATTGTACGACGACTCGTAACCCCCAAACTCGTTCCTGCTATTCAGAATCTTCTGGTACTTCGACGCATACAAGCGGATGACTTCAGAGTGAAGACGATTGCAGAGACAGTTTTATATGAACTGAAATCGGTACAAGGCATCCACAGTGCAATAGCGCACGTTTATGATCGCATGGTCGAAAAGAAACACCTCAAACAACTTAACTCTGTTTCAGAGTGCTATGGACTGACAAACTGATCTCACATGTTTGATGACTTGTTGTGTCATTTTTAGTATTCCAGTACTTTAATTAATTTGCATTATTTGATTTTTCTTCTTTTTTTTTTCTTTTTACTATTAAATACAATTACAGTAGGAACATATTAACCTTTCCCAAAAGTGTTGCTTAAAAGCTAGTAGTGTTTCAATTAATCTGCATTAATCTGCATTTTATCAGATTTTTTACTAATAAATACAAAAACAAAAAAAGGGATAAATCTACCCTCCGGTGTGTTTTTTCTCATTATTTAACAAGTAATCGTCAGAGTGAGCATAAGGCAGAGATGGCAGGAAGACGGCTGATGAAGAAAGTAAATTATAGCCCTTCAAATTCGGAAAGTTTTGGGGGTGTAGATAGGCTGAGGAGGGTTATGGAAGATGAAACGGAAAAGAAGGTTGCGGTTGAAAAAGTTAAAGATTTTTTATCCGGAGAAGATACCTATACTCTCCATAAACCGGCAAGAATAAAGTTCCCGAGAAACAGAGTTTTTGTCACCAGACCATTGAGACAGTTCCAGGCTGATCTCTGTGACATGCAAGCTCTGGCCAAGGAAAATGATGGTTATAATTATTTATTAACCGTCATTGACATCTTTTCAAAAAGGGCGTATGTACGAGTTTTGAAGAGGAAAACAGCCGCTGAGGTGGTAAAGGCAATTGAATCAGTTTTTAAAGAAAGTCAGATCCCCAAAAAACTTCAGACTGATGCCGGTAAAGAATTTTTTAACAAGAAATTTAAGGTTTTAATGGAGAAACACGGTATTGAACATTTTGCCACAGCGAGTGAAGCAAAAGCTTAATTGTTCGAGAGATTAAACCGCACATTAAAAACAAGGATGTGGAGATATTTTACAGCTAACAATACCCGGCGGTACGTCGATGTACTGCAAAACCTAGCTAGAAGCTACAACCATTCCTACCACTCCAGCATTAAACTGAGCCCTATTGAAGTGACCTCAGAAAATGCCTTTCAAGTGTTTCAGAATCTGTATGATGTCAAGTCCAACAGATATTGCAAGGACTCAGTGACAACGTTTAAACAAGGGGATCTTGTCAGAATATCCAAGGTCCGTGGAGTGTTTGACAAAAAATACGAACAGAGTTTTACGGATGAAGTGTTTACAGTGTATGAGCGGATACCCAATCTCCTCCTGTATACAAACTCAAAGATTTGGATGGAGAACCTATTGAGGGTTCCTTTTACGCAGAGGAAATTCAAAAAGTAAAAATATTTAACGACAAGATGTATCAAGTGGAAAAAATATTAAAACGACGTACGGTCAAGGGAGTCAAACAGGGGTTTGTAAGCTGGAAACACTGGCCTGAGAAATTCAACAGTTGGATCAGGTTTGATGAACTTCGAAACGTATAAAAAGGTTTGCACTAAACCTCAGTTGACACAGCATCATGAGCTGTCAGGTAGAGGATGATGGCTTTTACGTTACCCTTCCCTCTAACGCTAGCATGGAAGTGTTTAAAAATAATACCAGTTCAAGTTTCCGTGTAAATTTAGCTCAACATATTGATTTAGAAGGCCAATGGATGGTTGCATTGCATTAGCAGAGATTTCATACCCTCATACATGGCATAATTTACCGGATTATGATGCCTACTTTGAATGGAGGAAGGTTGGTGATGTGAAGATCAATACGCAAAGGATCAGAAGTGGCTACTATAACAGTGTTATTCAACTCGAGACAGAGATGGAACTGTTCTTCAAAAAAATGAACTCGGGTATCTGCATTAAATTCAGCAAAGTTCGAAAGAGATTTGCATTTCAAGCAAGCAGTCCGTATGAAATACGCTTCTTTAGCACTCTAGCTCATATGATGGGCGTAAAACCAGGGGAATGGATTCATGTATCTGAACCAAAACTGGCTCCTTTTCCAGCGGATATAAAAACTGGTTTCTATCACCTATACTGTTACAGCGACGTGGTCAGCCCGCAAATAGTAGGCGACACTTTTGCACCTTTACTGCGGATCGTCAAAGTACAAGGCGACTTCAGTGATATGATTACTCTGACGTTTAACCCCGCCCACTACCTTCCAGTTTCCAGAAGACATATTGAAAATATCAATATAGAAATTAAATCGGACCAAAACGTTCCTGTAAATTCCGTCTACGGAAAGACCGTCATAAGACTACACTTCAGACCGGTGATATCACAACGTAGCCTGAGATAAATTTTATTTGTATAAACAATTCCCGAGATATGTATATAACCTCTAAGACTGATTGGTTATCATTCATATTACCATGGTCCTTCAACACTGCATCAAGCAGGCAAGAGAGAACATGGCACAGCTAAGTCTGAGACGTGATCCAAATCGCTTTGTAAATTACTATGTAAGTCAATCAGGCGGTAATCTGCCAGGTTTTTATGGGGCTCCGGTCATGTACGGACGCGGAATTGGATCATTATTTTCAAAATTATTCCGCTTCATATCCTCTCTGGTTAAAAAAGGATTTGCTATTGCAAAACCCCATCTTAAAACGGCTGCATCAAATATCGCTTCGGATGTCATCGGTAGAGCCGTGAGTAAAATGAGTGGTTCTACACACACCGAAGGTCAAGAAGGTTCAGGAATTATGGTTTTATCCAAAAGACCCAGAACAAGACCCCCTGGTGATCGTTTAAGGACAGTTAAAAAGCAACGACAAGCACAAAAAAGGAGATCAGTCGGAGCTGACAAACGAAGAGGAAGGAAGTCTTCCGCAAGTTTTGATATATTTAAATAATGGTTCTTTTACATAACAAATCATCAGAGTGCACGCTGGCAGAGCTGGACTTATTTTCTGCCCCGATGACGCAGCTATCGATCGAAGATAAAATTTACACCGAGATCCAGCCTTTATCAGCAATCACCGATGGAGGCCCGATTTAGTTTTTCATTCCGGGAGATGGAGATAAGTATCTGGATCTCAACGATACGCTGTTGCATCTCAGAGTGAAAATTACTAACGAGGATGGAACATACCTGCCAGATGATGCACCTGTAGGACTCATCAACTACCCGTTAAACACCATCTTCAGTCAGTGTGATGTCACTCTCGGAGATCGATTGATTTCACAATCCAGCGCTACACATCCGTATAGAGCCATGATTGAGACATTGTTAAACCTTTCTGAGGATTCTTTAAAAAGCCAGTTTAGCTCTGGTCTTTTTTTCAAAGACACTGCAGGGGCTCTGAACTCTATTGTTACAACTAACGGCCCTAATCAAGGTCTTAACAGCAGAGCAGGCTTTACGGAAAATTCCAGGGAGGTACATCTCCTAGGCCCCCTGCATGCAGACATATTTTTCTGTGAGAGACTTCTTTTAAACTGTGTTGACCTCAAAATTAAACTTACAAGAGCCAACGATGCCTTTTGTCTCATGGCAGCAAGAGACTCCACATACAAACTTAGGATATTAGGACCCTCTCTTTTCATCAAAAAAGTTACCGTCTCTCCAGCTGTACGATTGGGGCACGCTTCAGCTTTAATGAAGGCAAATGCTCTGTATCCACTTTCACGTGTGAATGTAAAAACATATTCCATCCCTGAAAATTCAAGGCTGTGCAACCAAGACAATCTTTTCTTAGGCGTCTTTCCCAAGTATGTGGTAATTGCATCACTGGATCATGACGCTTTTACAGGAACACGCAATCTCAATCCGTTTGGCTTTAATCATTTTGATATGGAATATTTAGCTTTGTGTAAGGACGGCAGACAAATTCCTGCTAAAGCCTTCCAACCCAATTTTAACCAAGGTCATTCAGTGAGAGAGTATTACAACTTGACAAATTCCCAGGGCCGGCCTACTTTATTGTGAACACACATCCTTCACATATGCCTGGAGAACACTGGTTAGTTCTGACTTTGGATGAGAATGGTCAATCCAGCTTTTTTGACTCTTATGGATTCTCTCCGGATTTCGAGTTCTACCCGTCAAGCATCGTAACATTTTTAGAAGACAGATCCTCAAAAATATTGTATCATAATAATCAGCTTCAAAACACTGTCCACTGTGTGCGGTCACCATTGCATTTTTTATCTATGTCATAGAGCGTGCGGATTATCACTGCAGCAAGTGTTGTCTAAATACACCGGAGATGTGATTAAGAAGGATTTAATGGTATCTAACTTTGTGAAAAAATATCAGAAATGTGTCATTAATCAAAGTTGTACATTTTATACTCACGGAACATGCTCTTTGGAGATGTTTCTGGATTGTTATGGAATTTAAATTGTCTTTTTATTTCATTGTTTTTTCTTATGATTTAATATTTGTGTAATGACATCATATGTTAGTGTGTGAAGTAGAGAACGAAGCTAGACTTGAAAATATAATCAATAAATATTTTATTGAATAAAAGAATTAGGCTACATGTTTCATTTTCTTATAACAGTTTATGGTGAAAATGTAATCCATTGGGGTGGTAGTGTCGTCTTACGAAGAGACTTTTTTGACCTCCCATCAGCATTTTTTGGATCTTCCAACTCGGATCTCAACCAATGGGGAGAGTGAGTTATCTGCCTTCTTCTTCTTTTTCTTCTCTGCTTAACGCTGGGGGGTGTACCCCCATTTTCAATCGATGTACCCTCTGTTTTGAAACGTCTATATTCTTCACGAGCATAAGGGTTATTGACTGAAGATATAGGGATGTTTACCTCTGACAAGGTGTGTAGAAAGTCTGGCCATCTTTGGGGTTGCTGTGCTCCAGATTTTTTAAACGGCAGCATGAGATTTTTCAACAAGTCAATCATGTGGGACCCGTTTATGACATTTCCTTCAAATACAAATTCACCTCGCGAAGTCCAACTGTCACTTCTTTCGGATAATTTCTTCAAAATGTACTCGGCATTTTTACGGTTATGTTTAGGTAGGCTTTTCAGTACTTCCGTAAGAACCTAATCCTTAGGGGCCTCGTCTTGCCCCGGGCCTTGTTTTTCTTGGGACCGCTCATGTTCAGGAACCTCTGTGTCACGCTGCAGTGTCAAACTCATCCGCTGTTCTTCTTTCACACCTTGCTTGAGTAGAGTCAGATACCTCTGCAAAAGCGCATCGTATTTCTTGATTTTTTCATAAGAAGTCAAACCGGGCTCGTTTAATATCGCTCTCATGTCTGCATCCAAATTCTCCTCCGCTGTCTGTCTGATGGATGTGTCTGACTGGGTCAGACGCTTGAATTGATGAGGAGAAATGAGAAACATCTTCTGCGATGTTCTGAGAGACATTATATCCTGATTATACCACCCACTAGATCACCGATCAAGGGAGCAAGAGCCGTTAAGATGGGGAGAATAAAACCACCTCGTTGCCTTTTGAGGGCTAATTGTTTAGTTTTTATTCCGATTCTTTTATCACCCAACAATCTGATGATTTTTCTTTGTTTCTTCCATTGTTGGTGTTGAGAGGGCGATAGTTTGATGTTACCTTTTAAAATATTCAGAGCAATCTCACACAGAGCCTGAAGAAAGTCGGGTGAGCAGTGTGCGAGAAAATCTTTGCACTTCTGCGGAGTGGCCTGGTACAAAGCTCTGAATAATGGGACATTCCTTTTTATACGCGCAGACATGATGACTTACTTTGTTTTGGGTACGTACACAGCAGGCCACTGGTGAGGAAGTATGCCTGTTCTCAGTCTGAAATGTTCTGGGCAGGTAGGCGTAAAATTGATGATTAAATATCCTTGAGCTTCTCTCGTTGCGTCTTCAAAACTCTCCAAGAAGAGACCCTTTTGAGATGGAAACATTTGGCGGGCCAGTATATTCAGCTGGAGTTTATCTCTTGGGTTTTTAAACAACACCATATACAGGTCCTTCTCAAAATATTAGCATATTGTGATAAAGCTCATTATTTTCCATAATGTCATGATGAAAATTTAACATTCATATATTTTAGATTCATTGCACACTAACTAAAATATTTCAGGTCTTTTATTGTCTTAATACAGATGATTTTGGCATGCAGCTCATGAAAACCCAAAATTCCTATCTCACAAAATTAGCATATCATTAAAAGCGTCTCTAAACGAGCTATGAACCTAATCATCTGAATCAACGAGTTAACTCTAAACACCTGCAAAAGATTCCTGAGGCCTTTAAAACTCCCAGCCTGGTTCATCACTCAAAACCCCAATCATGGGTAAGACTGCCGACCTGACTGCTGTCCAGAAGGCCACTATTGACACCCTCAAGCAAGAGGGTAAGACACAGAAAGAAATTTCTGAACGAATAGGCTGTTCCCAGAGTGCTGTATCAAGGCACCTCAGTGGGAAGTCTGTGGGAATGAAAAAGTGTGGCAGAAAACGCTGCACAACGAGAAGAGGTGACCGGACCCTGAGGAAGATTGTGGAGAAGGGCCGATTCCAGACCTTGGGGGACCTGCGGAAGCAGTGGACTGAGTCTGGAGTAGAAACATCCAGAGCCACCGTGCACAGGCGTGTGCAGGAAATAGGCTACAGGTGCCGCATTCCCCAGGTCAAGCCACTTTTGAACCAGAAACAGCGGCAGAAGCGCCTGACCTGGGCTACAGAGAAGCAGCACTGGACTGTTGCTCAGTGGTCCAAAGTACTTTTTTCAGATGAAAGCAAATTCTGCATGTCATTCGGAAATCAAGGTGCCAGAGTCTGGAGGAAGACTGGGAAGAAGGAAATGCCAAAATGCCAGAAGTCCAGTGTCAAGTACCCACAGTCAGTGATGGTCTGGGGTGCCGTGTCAGCTGCTGGTGTTGGTCCACTGTGTTTTATCAAGGGCAGGGTCAATGCAGCTAGCTATCAGGAGATTTTGGAGCACTTCATGCTTCCATCTGCTGAAAAGCTTTATGGAGATGAAGATTTCATTTTTCAGCACGACCTGGCACCTGCTCACAGTGCCAAAACCACTGGTAAATGGTTTACTGACCATGGTATCACTGTGCTCAATTGGCCTGCCAACTCTCCTGACCTGAACCCCATAGAGAATCTGTGGGATATTGTGAAGAGAACGTTGAGAGACTCAAGACCCAACACTCTGGATGAGCTAAAGGCCGCTATCGAAGCATCCTGGGCCTCCATAAGACCTCAGCAGTGCCACAGGCTGATTGCCTCCATGCCACGCCGCATTGAAGCAGTCATTTCTGCAAAAGGATTCCTGACCAAGTATTGAGTGCATAACTGTACATGATTATTTGAAGGTTGACGTTGTTTGTATTAAAAACATTTTTCTTTTATTGGTCGGATGAAATATGCTAATTTTGTGAGATAGGAATTTTGGGTTTTCATGAGCTGTATGCCACAATCATCCGTATTAAGACAATAAAAGACCTGACATATTTCAGTTAGTGTGCAATGAATCTAAAATATATGAATGTTAAATTTTCATCATGACATTATGGAAAATAATGAGCTTTATCACAATATGCTAATATTTTGAGAAGGACCTGTAATTAGCGTTCAGGCTGATGGTGCGACTGAACTTTTCCTGATGAAAAACATTCTGAGTCAGCAGCATGACGCTCATATTACGATGGTGACGAAACTGGGTAAAGACTTTCATCACGTTTTCATCATCTGAGACTTGAGCGATAACATCGTCTAGAATGATCAGATGATTCTGATCAGGAGGAAACAGGTTTTCATCTTCAAAAGAATGAGGCAATCCTTCCACAAAGGTGATATTTTTATTCATCTTCTGCAATTCAGCATACATGGGTTGAAAAGATGTGTAAATCCATACAATATTTTCTGGAACAACATCCATGACATGATTACAATTTTGCAAAATACTTTTTACAAAGAAAGATTTCCCGCAGCCGCTGGGTCCAACAATCAAACATGAGAAAGGTGCTCTAAATCTAGGATCAAAAACAATCTCCTGTAAATCCATGGAACTTTTTATTTTATTTCTTCTTCTTCTTAAGCTCTAATAACCAAAAGGCAGAGTTGTCCCGTCAGAAAAAAGACGTCTCTTATCATAGACCAACCGAAACTTTTTAAGAAATGTTGCGTTTGTCAAACGGAATCTCTTTTTATCCCTCCTGATCGTGTGTTGTGGAATTTCAATGACATCCTCACTTGATCTCTGTAAGTAGCCCTCGACCAGCCCTTTGATGCTGTCAAAATTGACCCTCTCGCTGCATTCATGCGTCTGAGTGATGCCTTTAGCACGTATCACTACTTTTTTACGGTTTTTGGTCTGGTATGCATAACTCTTGGGTCCTGTTGATGCAAACTCTGAAATGCTGTCACCATCTAACTCGTCAGTAAGATCACCCAGATAATTCCCCAATTCCAGAGGAGTTTCACCACTTTTTGTCACATAAATCAAACTGTCCGTGTCAATATAAATCAATCTGTCATGTAACTTCTCCATGCTACTGAGAAGTTTTAAACGTGCGTAAGCGGTGGTGAATGCTGCAATAAACACATTGTTTGCCTTGCTTGGTGGAGAGATGACACGTTTACTAAAATTCCACTGCACTACACACATTTCAGGGTTGAAAAAATGAAAATAGTTAACTCTATATTTACTCGAGAACATGAAGCTGAAAAATTCTTCAGGGTTAGTGATGACTGTGGTCTGAGACAAATCACTTCGCTGTGCAAATTTCCCCCAAAAACTGTTTAAACACAATTTTGCAACCTACCTTTTGGCAGGGTTTACCTCAATTTTGTCTGCGTCTAATTGGATACCCTGATGGAGTTTGTAGTCTCTTACATACTTTGACTTGCTCTCCTGATCCACTGCTTCAGACGGATAGCCTGAAGCCTCCTGTTTACCCTTCAGGAAGGTGTTGATATACCCTTTGAAGATTGTGTCACTGCTCTTTTCAAAATGCCACACCTCTGTGATTTTAGCAAGGCGATAACCACACTGCAACGCTTTACTAAACTCTACACTCACCCACACACCCGTCAGAGCTCTGTCCTCATCATTATGCATGCGGGGACCTGACTGGTTATTTATTTCAGCACATGTGCGGCAGAGAGTAAACACAAGTTTACCTTGTGAAGTTCTGTAAGGTAAAACGGGGAACAACAGGTCACTTGGTGTATAGACCACAGCTTTGATTATTCCGAAGTAGCTGCTGGGGTCATCAAAATCTTTGCATATGATGGTGGGTTGACCGAGGGGGAAAACGCAGTTGGCGTTTACATAAGGGTACAGAGATGTGTAATCCACATAATGTAGTTTCACCCGGCCCCGCTGTGTACCTCAGTCTCTTTGCGCAGGTGCGTCCACGATACAGAGCATACCAGGGCGATAACAGTTCGGGTGCGTTGACTTTCTCAAGAAAGCTGATCACCCCCGGGTGGGTTTTTTTCATTTCAGTCCACTCATGCTCCCAGATGACCTCGAGACGAAGGCCATACACAGTTTGGAGCACCTTGCTTCTCTCGACTGTCGCGGCGTAAAACTGTTCAAATGCGACCCCTCTCAACGGACACTTGTCATGAGGCATGTAACACTTTTTACAGCCGTGGAAAAAACAGCCGTAAAATTCAAACGCAACTTTGACACCGTTAATCTCTGCATACCCATCCACAGAATATGGGCCGATTTTCTTTTCACCCCTATTTAATGCAGGCTTGATAAATATGGTCCTGCTGTCTGCAATCCAGCAGAGCCATTGAATGGATGCGCTGGAGAACGTTTTACTGCTACGTCTGTAATCCAGAGGTGAGGGAATGGCTAAGGTTTTAGGAGGAAGGAAATTGGTTACAAAAACCTTCATGCACGCTATTGTTATGCATTTAAACGGATCCACACTTGTCTCCTTAAAGAACTCGTCTCTAAATTTTAAGCAGCCTTGAGAAAGAATTTCAACGTCATTTTTACAATAACGAATAGCTTCTTTCTTACAGTCAAAGACCTATTTGCTCGCTTCTCTGTACCAGCTGCTAAACACCTGTTGTTCTTGAAGACTCATGCGTTCTACACCGTAGCAGGATGAAGCAGGATATAACCCCACGTACCGGAGGTGCTTTTCGGATGAGAATAGGTGGGGGAAAAAACCCTTGCTTTGATCGGTAAAGCCTAACGCTTTCGGCATGGCACTCAGCTTCATACACATGAAGGATAGGCTATCAATGTATTTTAACCTATAATCAGGGTCGGTTAAACAGAGAACTTTACTTCCTAGCATGATGAGATGAGGTTTAATACCTAACTGCAGCATAGCTGTGGGAATCAGGTAGCTGTCATACCCACGCGCGTTATGAGCTATTAAGGTGAAGCCTTTGTACATCGGTCTCCTGAAATGTAGAAGAAATTTTTGGGTGCAGTCTAACCCATAAGCGTGCCATTAATCACCTTTCAACGTTTTAGCACAGACCAGAAAGGGCGTATGCACGCCGCTCTCATTGATGAGGCATTCAAAATCATAAAAAATCAGTTTATCATCAAGCTGATTAATTGCACTGCAAGGCTGAATGTAACACTTATGATCATCGCATGTGATGTCTAGGCTGGGAGGTACATTTTCACCACAAATACTGCATTTTACATTACACACGTGTGGTTTATTCGGTTTACTGATTGGAATAACGTATATCCTTTTGCATACTTTACACAGTTTTACCAACTCACAGTCACTCATAGGCCTTTCAGCACTATTTCTGTTGCGCGGTTCTCTGTGTCTGCTGAAACATGAAGAATTACGACAGATTCTTTGACAGCCTGCTCAGGTTACAGGATTGCTAATTTCTTGCATACATTTATATGTCTGACACACTGAACAATAACCTTCACAATGGTGTGTGTTTGCATTCTCATAGCTGGTGTAACAGTAACCACAGATATATCTGCATCCCATAAAACCTTTGAGATTTTTTATCCCATAGTAATGACCTTGAAATAACAGCAAAAACAGAGGGTTTGAACGATCAGGGAAACTGGTCTCGAATTTACACAGAGCTGTAGAGCCTGTGGTTCTGTGAAACACTAAAATTTTTCTCTTCAGAATGTTTTCAAATTTACCAATATCACTAAAAGTAACTGCTGTTTGCTCGTCGAGGCCTGCCTGATGCTGCCATTTCCTCCTTAGTTCTACAGCACGGTCATCAGTAAGCTCAGGATCAGAGACGTGTGCGAGGCAGATTGCAAAGCATAACTGATTACTGGTATTATTTATAACATACAGATGACGCATTTTCTTATTAATCAGTTAACAGTCTAACGTTCCTGCAGCTTTACGTTTAGATCCTCCAGTTGGATCATTAACTACCTGAAGAACAAATTCCAGGTTATTATCTACAGGTACATCTGCATTCGATTGTACTAAATCGTCCAGAAAGTTCTCAAAAGCAGGCGGGATCATATTTCCATCATCTGTAACAGTAAATGTGACGTGACGATTGAGATTTTCACCCACTAATTCCAGCTGCACAACGTCGTTACGTCTGATTAAAGATCTTGCGGCGTCGGCTAATTCAATGAGAATACGCATGATGTTTGTATAGAATGCTGCTAAATCTGGAACGTTCCCTGAACAGGGCGGCAGGATGGTAAAAGGTCTCCTTATTTCATGGTTATTAAAACATTCACGTTCAACCTCAACCGCTGGCGGATCTCGCCCTATTTGATCAGAACTGACTGCTACCTCCTGATTGAAATGACGCCCAGTATGATCTGCGGCATGTGACGTTGAAGGATTTTGTAAGTCAGCTGATTCATTTTGCTGAATGCTGAGTGGAGACGGTGCTCTATTTAAATCTTCAAGAGCCTGATTGATTAAGTTTAAAAAGTCATCGCGCTGATCTTCATTGTGGTTGTTAACAAGAGGTGCTTCATCCTCTAAAACATGTGCAGGTATAGGGATTTCGTTAAGCTCAGTTACTACATTTTTTATTTCATCCAGGGCAAGTCTGATTCGGTTATCCATTTTATATGAGCATAAGAAAAAATCCAACAAACCTACAGAAAAAAAACAAAAACAAAACACAGTGATCACTTCAGTTTAAAATCACCTTGATGTCACCAAACTGCTTCTGTAACAGAATTTGACATGCAGCCAGAAGCATTAAAGATGAGGCCTTATTTCGACGGATCCATGCGGCTGTAGAACCTTTCTTGCTGCGACGTTGATGTGCAGGTCTGGAACCAATCTGTCCTACCATCAACGTTACCTCTGTAAGGAGAATGAACAACAAATATATATATTGAAATAAACACATTAAAGCTGAAAAAAAAAGGGGAATTCAAATTAATTCAGTAGGTATGAATTAAAACGTACCGCTCATTAAACGAGAGGTTTAATGAGGGTCGCCCTGGTATGCAGAGCAGAGAGTCGCTGTCTTTTGGCCGGGGTTAAATATTCTGTCAAAAAAAACAGAATAAAACAAAGTTACCTTACGCTGCACAGCACAGCGTTCATAAATAAACGATAATAGTTTTAAAATAATCAAGTTTTTTAAGGGGGAAGTGTACCCCTATAACTTTATTACTTATAGGTTTATAAACAAATTTTTATCTTAAAAATTTTTATCTTCTGTGCGATAAAACCTCCAGATTTCGCTTCTTGTTGTACTGGACTGATGCACTTGTGTTGAACGCTGTCCTGATCTTTGAAAAGTGACCTTCTGGTGGACGGCTTCAATGTCGCATCTTTGGGTGCATCTGTAAACAGATTTATATGATATTTTATTGAACTATGGTTAAAATACATGCATATATATATAGTCAGTCAGTCAGTCAGTCAATCATTTTCTACCGCTTATTCCATAGTGGGTCACGGAGGAGCTGGTGCCTCTCTCCAGCAGTCTATGGGCGAGAGGCGGGGTACACCCTGGACAGGTTGCCAGTCCATTGCAGGGCAACACACAAACAACCATGCACACACTCATTCATACACCTAAGGGCAATTTAGATTGACCAATTAACCTAACAGGCATGTCTTTGGACTGTGGGAGGAAGCCGGAGTACCCGGTGAGAACCCACGCATGCACGGGGAGAACATGCAAACTCCATGCAGAAAGACCCCAGCCGCATATATATATATATATATATATATATATATATATATATATATATATATTGTTGTTTTTATTTATTTTTACCCACCTTGCTGCTCTTTAGTTTGCTTGATCAGATCAGCTGGTGCTGCTGCTTCCAGAGAGTTCTCTGTCGAATCTGTAAACAGTTTTATCTGAGGTTTAAAACAAGTTTCTAATAATGCACATTCACTCTCAAAGAAAACAAATAGTTTTTAGGGCTTACTTTCTGGCCCGGGAGCAGCTGTTAACTTATCCGGTGTGTCTTCAGGGGAAATGATGATAATTTGCGGAGGCGTATTTAACGATTCTGCTTTAATTTCTTTGTTAGAAGAAAGTTCAGATGTTGTTGGGGGTTTTTCTTGTCTGGAAATAATTTGCCTTCTCAATGTTGACTGTCTGAGAGAAGGTTGATTCCAACCGCTGAATTCTCCAACTTGATCATTCGGGTTTACCTCTCTCATCAAATCTATAAATTGAAACATTGTCAAGGGTTAACTATAAAATATTTTTTGCATTTAACATTTACTTACCATATTCTGATTGCGTCAAGATGAAATCCTCAAGGTCATCAGTGGTGGGTTCTATGACAAAGAAACAATATATATATATATATATATATATATATATATATATATATATATATATATATATATATACAGGTCCTTCTCAAAATATTAGCATATTGTGATAAAGTTCATTATTTTCCATAATGTAATGATGAAAATGTAACATTCATATATTTTAGATTCATTGCACACTAACTGAAATATTTCAGGTCTTTTATTGTCTTAATACAGATGATTTTGGCATACAGCTCATGAAAACCCAAACTTCCTATCTCACAAAATTAGCATATCATTAAAAGGGTCTCTAAACGAGCTATGAACCTAATCATCTGAATCAACGAGTTAACTCTAAACATCTGCAAAAGATTCCTGAGGCCTTTAAAACTCCCAGCCTGGTTCATCACTCAAAACCGCAATCATGGGTAAGACTGCCGACCTGACTGCTGTCCAGAAGGCCACTATTGACACCCTCAAGCAAGAGGGTAAGACACAGAAAGAAATTTCTGAACGAATAGGCTGTTCCCAGAGTGCTGTATCAAGGCACCTCAGTGGGAAGTCTGTGGGAAGGAAAAAGTGTGGCAGAAAACGCTGCACAACGAGAAGAGGTGACCGGACCCTGAGGAAGATTGTGGAGAAAGGCCGATTCCAGACCTTCGGGGACCTGCGGAAGCAGTGGACTGAGTCTGGAGTAGAAACATCCAGAGCCACCGTGCACAGGCGTGTGCAGGAAATGGGCTACAGGTGCCGCATTCCCCAGGTCAAGCCACTTTTGAACCAGAAACAGCGGCAGAAGCGCCTGACCTGGGCTACAGAGAAGCAGCACTGGACTGTTGCTCAGTGGTCCAAAGTACTTTTTTCGGATGAAAGCAAATTCTGCATGTCATTCGGAAATCAAGGTGCCAGAGTCTGGAGGAAGACTGGGGAGAAGGAAATGCCAAAATGCCAGAAGTCCAGTGTCAAGTACCCACAGTCAGTGATGGTCTGGGGTGCCGTGTCAGCTGCTGGTGTTGGTCCACTGTGTTTTATCAAGGGCAGGGTCAATGCAGCTAGCTATCAGGAGATTTTGGAGCACTTCATGCTTCCATCTGCTGAAAAGCTTTATGGAGATGAAGATTTCATTTTTCAGCACGACCTGGCACCTGCTTACAGTGCCAAAACCACTGGTAAATGGTTTACTGACCATGGTATCACTGTGCTCAATTGGCCTGCCAACTCTCCTGACCTGAACCCCATAGAGTATCTGTGGGATATTGTGAAGAGAACGTTGAGAGACTCAAGACCCAACACTCTGGATGAGCTAAAGGCCGCTATCGAAGCATCCTGGGCCTCCATAAGACCTCAGCAGTGCCACAGGCTGATTGCCTCCATGCCACGCCGCATTGAAGCAGTCATTTCTGCAAAAGGATTCCCGACCAAGTATTGAGTGCATAACTGTACATGATTATTTGAAGGTTGACGTTTTTTGTATAAAAAACACTTTTCTTTTATTGGTCGGATGAAATATGCTAATTATGTGAGATAGGAATTTTGGGTTTTCTTGAGCTATATGCCACAATCATCCATATTAAGACAATAAAAGACCTGAAATATTTCAGTTAGTGTGCAATGAATCAAAAATATATGAATGTTAAATTTTCATCATGACATTATGGAAAATAATGAACTTTATCACAATATGCTAATATTTTGAGAAGGACCTGTATATATATAAAACAATATTAGAGAGCATTCACATGCATTTAATGATTTCTTAAAGATAAATACTTACTTACTTACTTTTAAAGATGTCATTGTACTTCTGTGAATCATTAGAAGCAAATGGAGCAATTTCTTCGTTTTCTGAAATATGCACCGACATATTTTTCTTGTCAATACTGGTATTTTCAATGTAACAAGTTTAAACTAGAGTTCTACTAGTATTTTCAGTGTAACAAGTTTAAACCTTTCTTAGCTGTACCAGACTTGACGATGATGTACACAGCTCTGATGTCTCTGTGACTACTGTGAAAGTAAACCTGTTTTTTATTGCCAGCACACTGAAATGCAAAAAAGAGGCCCAATTACCATATTAGCTATTCATTGCACTGTTTCTTGTGAACATAAGTCAGTGATGTCTGACATGGGGACGCTGTGTCTGTAGACTTTACCAAAAACAAAAACTAGAATCTCCTTTTAGAAGCACGTATTAGCAATGAGAAACCGGCAAAAACTTTGATATTCATCAGCCCCTGGGGGTCTCACCTGTTCATGAACCCATGTATGTCCTCTTTTTGGAGGGGTTGAGAGAGTTCTAATTACTTTATTGCCCTGTGTCACACACTTGGTCAGGAAACTGAATCAGAAGGCCAAGGGCTGATGTTGACTGTGAGTTCAGTTACAGAATAACTGTTTCAGTAAGTCCCTGAATAACCATTGCTCTAAGATGAAAAGACAAAAAAAAAGAAAAGAAAATGTTTTAGAAAAGCTACAGGTAACTAAAATTATCATTTCTTTTCCTAAAATGGATTCTCTCATGATTCAAAACAAACACATCATTGCTAGAGTCAATTTATAACTTGGAGACAGTATACTGAGGGTTCGTAAAGTTTTTCTGTTAATTTCATATTTGTCTTACCTCTTTTTTCCTGCTTTCCAGTCTGTTGACGCAGAAGTGGAAGGTTTGCTCGTTCCATCGATGTAGGGAAGCACAATCTTTATTTACCTTTAGGTCTTTTCTATTTTGAACTGATTTAGACTGGCTCATATATTCAGCAAATAGGTCCTGCGTTAAAGCAAAATGAACTTACAATTCTGTTAGGTTACACAGTTCATTTATTAGGATTTCATGTGACAGGTTAATATTAAGTTGATTATACCTTTAAAATATAAAAGGATGCATGTCTTTTTTTTAGATGTATTAACACCTGAAAAACATACAGATTATTAATAACACCCTTAACACCCTGTGTTTTAATTGGTTCATTTAAGGCCTTCCCCGTAACACCCTTAAACACACCCCCTGTGTTTTAATTGGTTCATTTAAGGCCTTCCCCGTAACACCCTTAAACACACCCCCTGTGTTTTAATTGGCTCATTTAATGCCTTCCCCGTAACACCCTTAAACCCACCCCCTGTGTTTTAATTGGCTCATTTAAGCCCTTCCCCATAACACCCTTAAACACACCCCCTGTGTTTTCATTGGCTCATTTAAGGTATCACCCCTAATGACGACAACCAATCAGCATCCACGGTTACGCCCGTCGGACACACTCCCTGTTGACCCCATGACCTCCCTGCCCCCATGGCGCCATGACCCCCCTTAAGGTCAAAGGTCACCTGTCAAATAGTTTGATTGAAGGGTGTACTTTAGTCTCTTATGTTTTATTTGTGTTTATTTTTTTATTATTGTTTGAGACGCTGGAGGCTGTTGATACAGCTTGTCACGGAGGTTCATGGCATGACACGTTTTTTCTGTGTAACCTTAGAAAATATTTTTCTCTCTTTAACAGCAGCACAAACAAAGTGAGGGGATTAATCGATAGGCTTATAGTTAGATACAGACGCAGAGCTGACTACGTAGAAATAGCCAGAGTGAAACAAAAAGAGGAAGAGCCTTTTGAAGAATATAGGATTAGACTGACAAAAGTGTGTAAAATACATAGTGGTCTACAAGAAGATGAAAACGAACAAGGAGCTTATCCCAAATTCCAAACTTAGTGATCAGCAAATAACAGTAAGGTCAGCTAGTGGGAAATTGACACGAATCTGTGAGTCTGTACCAGTTTGGATAAGGGATCCCAATGGACAGTCATGTCAGCTATCTATTCTAATGTTCCCTGAGTGTCCGGTGAATCTATTGGGATTAGATGGATTACTACATCTGGGGTTAGCATTAATTCCGACCTCAGAAGGACATATTGTAGTAAAGAGAAAAGCAGAACTCAGCCAAGGAGATTATTTCGTGTTAAAAGGAGTGGGACCACCTTATTACCACTATTCACTGGATGTTCCAAATAAGCCACCCCTAGACATAGGGAAGGCTTTATTAACAGAAGGAAGAAATGTCATTACTCGACTACAAGATCAGATGACACCAGGTGATCTACGTATTACCATGTGGTATAAAAATACTCCTGGACCAGATAAAACTTATGAAGAAGCATTAACTAAAGTAACCCCTACAATAGTTATGGTAACTTATGTTTATGTAGATGGGAACAGTACGTCAGTTGTTGAAGTAGTGTTAGCGGAAGACACTAGGAAGCTCTGCAAAATGTGGACACCTCCACACATATCTTTATTCAAGGATAAAGAACTCAAGTGGCATGATATGGGAAGAATAGTGCAGAGGGGAAAAGATGCCACAGACTGGTTTGCAACAACAATGAATACAGAAATCAGTGCGTCCACAGGATTAACTAGGAAGCCATTATTCTGGACAGTGACAGTGCAGGAAGGGATACATTTACATACAAAGCAATGTTGGGAGCATACAGCCATGGGTTTCAACACTAAAACTCCGGTACATACTTTCCTGGAACTTTTCAAAATAAAGTGCATTAACCTTCTTCCAGCACAGCCAGGAAAGGGGGTAACTGCGGACTTCCTGTGGCGCCATTACCCAAATAAAAGCCCCCACCTTTCCACAAGTCTTTCTCTTCCACACGGCCTTCCAGAGGGACCGGTTAGGAGGGAAACACAGCGCGCTGAGGTCTTTTGCTGGTAAAAAGACATAAATTCAACTGGATCCGAAGCCATACGATCATCGATCATATGCAAAGTTAAGTAGAATGAAATACTGTCTGTGTATCCGGTATTTTCATTCATGAACGGGGATAATTAAGGTACAAACATTGCTGACCTTCTCTCCGAAGCCCGCAGACGCAAACGATGTTCGAGAGAAGCCCCAGTGGAGAAGCTGTTTCTACAAGCCGAGTCTGGAGGAAAGACTACGGCCCGCAACCGTGTTTACGGTAACGAACAGCTGGTCGACGGACCGAACGAGCCGTCTTGCAAGCCTAGCTCTCCGGAGCTAACTCTATTGTTCACCTTCTGATCGGGAGAAACTGAGGAAGTTACCGGGAAGCTAACTCTTTGTTCACGACGGATATCTTCTTCAAACTTCGCCCTTGGACAACATTCCCTCAACAGGTTCAGAGGTTAGGTTTGGGCAGATTAACAAATTAACAGTTAGGATGAAATAATCTGAACGTTTTCATTCTATGAAGTTTGTTTTGTGGAACCTGGCGATCTTTAGCGCTAGTAGGCTAGCTACGGCACACGCCGGTTCTGTGTTCTTTGTATGTTTTAAAGCTAAGATAAACTGTATTTAAAGGGTGGTTTTAACCAGAACATTGCTCATAACGCCCCGCTTATGCATTGTAACCCTGGTATTTTAAAGGTATGTGTTGATTCTGGTGCTAAGCTATCTTCTAGCTTAGCACTTTAGCTAGCTTCTTTGTTAGCCCAACGGCCAGCCGGTAAGAACACGTGTGCTAGCATTAAGGCTAGTCAACAGAAAGGTTGTTGGTTTTCAAGCTAGTGAATAATAGTCCCTGAACATCATTTGCTAGAGTTGATAACTAAGTAAACACCATTAAGCCCCATTTCTCCAGAAAGATTTGGCTCTCTTCCAAAATACTCAATAATATTTCTTCAAATATTATTTTAATAAATAAAGGCAGTTCATTAGACACCGTTGAGAATTAGTCATCCAGGAGGTTGGTTTTATTCAGCAGATCATTATTTAAAACATTATTTTATTAAAATAATATTTAATCTGATCTTGCATTGTGAAGGGTTGTCTAAACGTTGCTGATTATTTTCTAAGTTAGTTCCAAAACTAACTTAACTTCACTTCCAGATTCTTCAAGATAATCCTTGGTTCTCAAACATAAACATTGCATGGTAATGTTGCATCACTCTTTTGGTCATGATTTCTAATCATCTTTAATCAACTTGTTTATATTGTACATAGCCCATTAGTCTTCATTATTCTTTATTTCTGCTTGGTAGTTTAGTTGGATTGTTTTAGCATAGTAAAGAGTTTGTTGATTTAAATATGTTTGACTTTGAGTTGACTTATTTTTGTTAATAAATTATTGTATTTTAAGAAATTGTGTGAATTCATTCCATATGTGTGCAGAGTTTATGCTGTTCAATAATACCAGAGCTCGTCTCACACCTTTCTATTCTGTCCTAATACCATCGCCTTAATGGGGCTGGTATTCACAGGACAATCCTTAACAGACCGGAATATTATTTGGTTAAATATTAAAATATTAATATTAAATATTAAATAATATTCTCAGATTCATATTTACAATAGCAACAATGGGAAATAGTCCTTACTGAACAGGAGGAACTGTTCTTGAGTGAAGTCCCCGATAAGTTATGGTCAAAAGACCCTACTGACGTAGGCTTAGTAAAAGGTGCCTTACCTGTCTAAATCAGGGCAAAAAGAGAATACAGGCCCAGTGTAAAACAATACCCTTTGAAACATGATGCACGTGAAGGAATAAAACCAGTAATAAAGGATTTAATAACTGCAGGGGTGATAATAAAATGCGAGGACTCACCATGTAACACCCCCATTTTTCCAGTTAAAAAATAAGCTCCATCAACAGGATGGCGCATGGTACAAGACTTACAGGCGGTTAATAATGCAGTTGTTCAGAGAGCACCGTGTGTTCCTGATCCTTATACATTTTTAAATTCCCTAAGACCAGATGCTAGAATATTTACTGTAGTTGATATAAGCAATGCATTTTTCTCTGTACCTATAGATAAAGATAGTCCGTTCTGGTTTGCATTCACTTTTGAGGGAAAAAGATATACTTATACCAGACTACCTCAAGGCTACTGTGAAAGTCCAACTATATACTCAGGTAATGAGTGCAAGTATGGCCAAGTTTGACCCTCCAGGAGGTAGTCAGGTTTTATTATATGTTGATGATGATGTTGCAGGAATTGCCTGAACTATATGTGATTAGAAGCTCAGTGTGAATCAAGAGTGAAGGATTGACGTCGGTATTATTGTGTGTGTGGGGTGGGTAGAGACGGCGACCGGAGCAGCGGTGTATGAGTCTGTAAGCCCTGTGTTTTACGTGCTGCAAAGTCATTAAAAAGAACCCCAAATCTCATCAACAACTCAGTGTTTTGATGCTGTTTCTTCATGCTCAACTCAGCAACGTATGAGTGAGGGAGTTAAACCCGAGGAAACTAGTAACTTCGGCCCTGGAGAAAGCGTCTCCCCTGTGTCATCAGACTACGGTCAGGGGACAGAAACAGGAAAGGTTAACAATGTGCTATTAGCCTCTCCTGATGAGGAAACCTTTAAAAATGACACAATAGCATTATTGAAACATTTAGCAAAAGAGGGACACAAAGTCAGTAAAAAGAAACTACAGTTGTGTAAAAATGAGGTCAAATACCTAGGCCACAATCTTAGCGCAGAGGGATGCACAATTGTAGAAGAAAGAAAGACTGCAATATTACAAGTTCTAAAACCAGTAACAAAAAAGCAAATGATGTCCTTCCTTGGACTAACTAATTATTGTAGAAACTGGGGGCCAAATTATGCAGAATTAGTAGCTCCATTAAACAAACTAATGTATGAGGAAGAGCTGAAAATGACGTCTGAACTGAAATGGAGTGTAGAAGCTGAAGAAGCATTTACAAGTTCTAGTTTCCAGTACTGCTTTAGCATTACCAGATTATAGTAAACCGTTTGTTCAGATAGTAGATTGCAAGGGACATTTTATGACTTCAGTTCTGGGTCAACAACATGGAGATAAAATTAAACCAATAGCCTATTTCTCTTCAAAACTAGACAGTGTTGCATGTGCGGAACCATATTGTGTGAGAGCTGTAATTGCAGCCTCAATGGCTGTTGAAGTCAGTGCCACAGTAGTGTTGTTTCACCCTTTAAGAGTTCCCCATGCAGTTTCAGCATTATTACTGCAAACAAACATGACCTTTCTATCACCTGCTAGATATTTGTCCTGCATGTCAACCTTACTGTCACAACCACACTTAACTATAGAAAGGTGCACCACTTTAAACTCAGCAACATTGTTACCCATGCCTGAAGATGGAATTCAACATGATTGTCAAGAATTAGCAGAAAAAGAAGCAAAAACTAGAAGTGATTTGGAGGATCAACCTCTGGTACAGGGCGAAATAGTTTATGTGGATGATTCCTCCAGAAAAGATGAGAGAGGGAAGATACAAACAGGATATGCTTTGGTGACAAAAGATACAGTGTTAAAAGAAATGCAACAACAAAGCCCACTACAGGAGATAGAAATGTGGAAAAAACATGGAGCTGCATTAAAAGATGAAAACTATATTTGACCAGATAATAAACCTGTCCTACCAAAGAACTTATATAAATGGGCGGCAATATTGACCCATCGTGTTTCAAATGTCTCAACAGGGAGGAATGGTAGGACAGATACATAAATATTATATAACATATGGATTTAATTCTTATTGAAAAAAATTTTGTAGATCATGTTTAACATGTGCAAAACATAATCCACAAAGGAATTTAAGACCACGAAGGGGACAATTTCCAAAACTACAATACCCTTTCCAAACAATTCATATGGATTTTATTGAGTTAAACCACAGTGAAGGGAAAAGGTTCTATTTAGTCATTATAGATGCATTTTCTAAATGGATAAGAACGATTTCCAACTAAACATCCAGATGCCTTAACTGTAGCAAAAGCACTGTGTAAAGATATTATTCCCAGATATGGGATTCCAGAGAAAATATATAGTGATAATGGAGTCCATTTTGTAAATCAAATAATAAAGAAAATAGGAATTATGTTTCACATAAATCTGAGAAACCATTGCGCTTACCACCCTCAAAGCGCTGGATTGTGGAAAGAATGAATGGGTCTATAAGAACCGCCTGAAAAAGTGTATTGAAGAGACAGGAAGACCATGGACACAGTGTCTAGATCTAGTAAAACTGTATATAAACATTACAAGCACGTCAGGGCTAACACCCTATGAAACGTTATTTGGAAGACCATACAGATTACCACAGTTTAAAACATCAGTGGGAGTTAGATGAAGAAGCTAACCTAGCTGATTATATGAGGAGTATGTTAGAAAAGCAACAGAAACAAAATCAAACTAATGAGGAATGTTCTATCTCCCAGCAGGAAAACCAACAAGTGGAACCAGGAGACTCGGTGTTAATAAGGAGTGTAAAGAAGAAACATTGGTATTCACCTAAGTGGGAGGACCCATATCAGGTATTACTAACCACTACTACAGCAGTCAAAATAGCTGAGAGATCAACCTGGATCAACCTGGATTCACACTTTGTAAAAAGGTCATTTTGGTTGAAAGCTCCATCAGGGGAAGTGATTTACAGACTGATAATAGGTTGGACCCAGACATTTAGAGGCTGGAGAGACCCGAAAGTCAGTGAAGAAAATTAAAACACTGGAACCACTTAGAGGAGTCAAAATTTCAGCCAAAATGACTTTTAGATGGATTAGCAATGCTTTCCATTGCTGGGTATTTATATTTTTTCTCAGATTTATTTTTATTTTTCTGGTACTTCTGGGAACCAGTCAAGATAAAACAGAATGTAATTGTTAGGTATTATTTAGTCAACTCAGAGGTAAGAACGATACAGAATCAGTTTTACTTGTGACAAGGGTAGCCCACTTTGCACTGCAACTACAAAGTTTTGACACCCTATCTCTTTATTTATATACACAGTTCAACAGACAGTTCAGACAGGGTGTGTGTGTGTGTGTGAGAGACTGAAAGGAGGCTGTTCTCATGTGCCTCTGGTGTGTGTACAAATAGATAATGGAATCCCACACACAGGGAGGACTGCATACCAGAGCATGATACAGAGCAGAGTGCAGGTGCCTTGCAGCACAAAGTTTTTACATGAGTGATAACAAGTCCTCGCACCCATCCAACAGTCCCTCCTTTTTCTCATTTCACTTAAGCAACAACTTATTTCGATTTTCTGCTGTAAGGTCATTTTATGAAATACAATGTATGAGTACACTCGGGCTTTCGATGTGATTTGTTTACAACATGTCATCATAATCGTCCCCTTCATTTTCGGGCATTTCTACCTGATTCAGTGTTGCATATGCCACCATGAACAATACCAGAAATTCTGTAGGAATGGATGTGCGTCATGTTCTTCCGTCAGTGGTCTGAGATGCATTCCGTCAGATGTCCATCTCTTCTGGTTTGGTTTCGCCTCCTGTGGATCCCGCTTTAGACAGAGAAAGAGTCCTGCTACCAGAATTAAGCTCAGGCTTATCAGTCCTGTCCACATGTTACAGAAAGCCATTTTATAATTGGGCGCAGATCAGCTGTTTTCTTCACCGGTTTGAGACACTGGGCCCTATGGGTCCTCCAGTCCCTTTGTACCTGGTCTTCCTCTGCTACCCCGTCGGTTGATCTGGCTCCTGTAACGGCAAAACTGGCTTACAGTGGCTCTTGTGGATCCAGGATGGTCTCTGCGATTTTCAGAGCTGTCGGTGTGGTCAGGAGAACACGGTATGGCCCTCTCCAGCAGGGGGTGCTCCAGTCCTTTCTGTGGAATGTCTTAATCAGGACCAGGTCTCCAGGCCTCAGGTTGTTCTGTGAAATTGGAGCAGAATTTACTGGCAGACTACTGGACAACTGTACTTCTTTTGTTTGTAACATTTTATTCATCCATTCAGCTAATGAAGTTTCCTGTTGTGCTTTCTCTGTTTC
Organism: Girardinichthys multiradiatus; assembly: GCF_021462225.1. Classification (NCBI taxonomy): domain Eukaryota; kingdom Metazoa; phylum Chordata; class Actinopteri; order Cyprinodontiformes; family Goodeidae; genus Girardinichthys; species Girardinichthys multiradiatus. The sequence continues at coordinate 8,815,508 of NC_061801.1, forward strand.
ATTCATGTCATAGGGCAGAGAAAACGGTCTGCCATGTACTATTTCTTTGAGAATACAAATTTACATCAGCGACTTGGTGTCACGTGATCTCAGGCTCAGAATATAGTGGGTGGAGTTATACAATGATGTACAGTAGGTGGCAAATGGAGTAAGACCAGTTTGATTTGGAGTTATTCTCATCCATAATTTAACCAGGGATAGGCATTCGGGCCATGGCCTCCCTGTTTCTTCCATTGTTTTCCTTCATCTTTAACTGAAACCCTAATGCTTTAGAGCACAGTTCTATTACATTATTTACAAAATGAGTCCCATTATTTGACCTTATAATCTGTGGGATACCATATGTGGGGAAGAAATGTGTCACTAGGTTCATCTATTACCACTAGGCAATATTTATTCCCCCGTGTTTGCAACAAATTATGCATGATCTGCAAAAATTCTTTGCATAGTCAGAAAAATTTATAGTGTAGAATTAATGCTTTACCAGATGTGACATATTCCCCCCTTGACACGTGGGTCTTCCCAATGGGTCACTGTAGCCGCTGTGTTGTATAAATGTTTTGGGAGGATTGGTTTATCTTCTATCTGATAGATGTCATCTTTTTTCTGTGCTCCTCTCTTTAGCCAGGCCTTTATTTCTGTCTCGGGTGCTGACTGTTGGGCGTCTTTCAGCACGTCTGTGTCTATAAATAGCAGATCTGACATTTTTAGTGTTTAGGGGTTCTGTTGCAGCTTTCTTTGCAGTTATGTCTGCAAAGGTTTTCCCCTTTGTTTCCGTGCTAGAATCTGTTTGGTGAGCTTTACATTTACAGAGTGCTATTTTACCAGGTAGCTGTATTGCCGATAATAATCTTTTCAAAAGATTAAAATGTGTTAATTCTGTTCCTGATGATGTTTTAAAACCTCTATTTTGCCAAATATTTGCGTGGTGATGTACTGATCCGAAGACGTAGTGGCTGTCCGTGTATATAGTATTTGTCCCTCATGAAGTTCGCATGCTCTCACTACAGCATATAACTCTGCTGTTTGGGCTGAGCATGTATTTGGTAGAGATTTAGCTTCTATTATCCTATCGATGGTTGACACTGCATAACCAACTCTATTCTTTCCATATTCATCTTTAGATGCTGAGCCATCTACAAAACACCATTTGTGAGTTTGATAATGGTGTTTGGGAAATATCTTGTTTAGGTTTTGTATCTTCTTCTAGCTTTGTTTTACAGGAGGGGGGTTTACCATCTTCTGCAGTAGGTATTAGAATACTTGGATTTAAGGGGCATATCTTTTAGAGTTATGTTGGGCTGTGATAATAATAGCGATGTCAGTGTGATATGCATTGCATGTAGCGTCAGGTACTTCTCTTAATATTCTTGACTTCAACATATCTTATATTACTGGCTTAGTACCTTCTTCAGCTTCTGGCTTGAAGGGGTATTGGCGGACTAATGGCCATCTTTCAGATATTAGTTTTAACCTTGTATGGTGGGAAATCCCTTTATAAGCCCTACATCTGTCGATGATTGGGACCACAGTTCAGGTGGGACAGCAGCTAAGGCAGGATGCATGTTGCTCTCTTTGCTCTCAGCTAAGCCCTGTATTTGTCCCTCTGCCTCATCTAAATGTGTCCCTGGATGGACTTTGACTGTCCATCCTAGAGTGAGCTTCCAGATTTCTGTATGAGGATCTACTTTCGACAGTGTCAGTGCTGTTCCTGCAGAGGTTTAAAGCCTCTGTTTTTCCAAATTCTTATTATTCTTTTTTATCATATTTTATAAAGTAAGTCCTTATTACATTTAAAAATGAGATCACAATTTTTGGTAGTTGCTATTATTTTAAATAATGCTTGGTTTAGTTCATATTAAAAATAAAAAATAAAAACTCACTCACTGATGAACACAAAAAATGAAGGGCATATTATATCTTATAATCTTAGTTTGTCTTACCCAGTTTTATAGATACAACATACAGTTTCAGTCAGCTTTGTATTTAGTTCAAGTAACTAAAGTTTGTTTCAATTAACTCAAGTTTTCTCTATTTCAGTCCAGTCCAGTAATTCTGTTAAGGTTCATTTCATCTTGTGTTAAGTTTGAGTGTAATTCGATCATTTTGAACCTGACTGGACAAAGTCTAAACATATGTTAAACACTTTTTGTGTTACCATAGAGAACTGACCTAATATTGTTATGGTAATGTTGAGGACTCTAATTTTTACATAACATGAAACAGACATTTATTTCACAAAAACAGATAGTCAAACAGACATTTGGCCACAGGAAAGTTTAAATACCCTGTTTGTAAAAGAATTGTGAAAAATTGAAGACGGGTCTATGAGCTTTCTTATGGTTATCAGTATTTTCAATACAGGTAGAACCTTTGCCATCTTTATATGATTTTTCGGAAAAGATTCTGGAAACCTTATTAAGATATAAGTTTGGCAATGATCATCAGAACATCAGACCTTTATTAGTGCTTTTAAGGTCCCTCAAAGATGCATTACAATGAAATCAGTCATTCACATTCACACACATCTTAATTATTTCTCTGTCAGAGTAATTTTATTTGCAAAAATTTGAACATAATTTGTCAGTCATTTTCTACCGCTTATTCCATAGTGGGTCACGGGGGAGCTGGTGCCTATCTCCAGCAGTCTATGGGCGAGAGGCAGGGTACACCCTGGACAGGTCGCCAGTCCATCGCAGGGCAACACACATACAACCACGCACACACTCATTCATACACCTAAGGGCAATTTAGAGAGACCAATTAACCTAACAGGCATGTCTTTGGACAGTGGGAGGAAGCTGGAGTACCCGGTGAGAACCCACGCATGCACGGGGAGAACATGCAAACTCCATGCAGAAAGACCCCCGGCCAGGAATTGAACCCAGGACCTTCTTGCTGCAAGGCAACAGTGCTACCAACAGCGCCACCGTGCAGCCCCACCCAGCCCTAGAGAATCACTAAACTTCTGGGGTCCAGTTTTGGTCCGCGGACCTTGAGTTTGACACATGCAGGTTAGAGTTACAATCTTTATCAGATGTTTCAGCAGAGACAGACTTCTGCTGTTTGCAGAAGTTTTATCTGTGTTCTCAGGCAGCTGCATCTCTTTGTCAAGGTCGTTTCACAGAGCTGAAATTTAACTTCTCTCAAAGAGGAAAAATCAAGAATGCACACAATCTGAGCCAAATATGGAATTATTTCCCTGTAAAATGAATCTTTTGCATTTTATCATGGTATTGTTGGTAGTATAACACCATTATAATTTGAGGCTACCTTGGTATTCTAAACTGGGATGGGTGGCGGTCCACCCCCCTTATTTGTTTTCAGTTAAGCTGAAAGTTTTTTCCTGTGCTTTTCTTTAGGCCTCAGTATTATGGCTATGTCAGTTAAAGGCTGCTCTTGTTGTTTTTTTAATTCATCTTTTTGTTTTAATCTGTTTATCAACTGTGTGCATTCAGGGACTGAAAGGTCCCCTTTGAAATTATAATCTGGCAAGGTTTTTTATTGTCTCTTGAATCTTTTGAATGCATAATCTCCAGTTTAAGATCTCCGTGTAGTTTTAGGATTTCAGTGATAATTAAGTTACCTGAAAATCCGTATTTTTTATGCCATTGTGTACATATTTCTGTTTTAAAAGGGTTGCTTGATTTATCTTGTTTTTTCTCGGGGGTTTGAGGAGGTGCTGCGGCTACGCCTTCTTCCTCCTCCTCACGCTGTACCAATGCCTGTGTAGCAGGCGGCTGCGCTCTCGGAGGCTGCCGCCTCTGCTGTCTGAAGGCAGCTGTAGTCTCCTCCTCTGGCCGCACCAACTTTTTTAACTTTTCTTTTCGCTTCTCCCTCTTATCCTGCCTCTGTATGTCTCTCAACTTGCTCTATTCCAACCATTTTTCAGAGAGTTTATATTCAACCTTCGTTTGTTCTTTCTTTTGTCTCTTTTTGGTTTTCATTATTTCTAATTTTAAATCCCCTTGTAATTTTAAGATATCGTTAATATTTAGTTTACCCAAGAAACCATGTTTTTTATTCCATCTATGACAAGATCATACCTGCTCCTTTTACATAGTTCTCCATAAATTTTACATCCCCTTCTAAGTCAATTAGTTTACTTTGTTTCTTCCCCATTATGTTTTATGTTAGTTTAATTGTAGTATGAATGTCCCAGATAAAAGGTCACTGGCATGAGACTTATGGAGAGGACATTAACACGGCCTCTTACTGCGACTAGTCCGCAGCGGTGTTAATTTTCCGGAATGAAATCCGACCTTAATCTCCAAAGTCACCAGTACGTCGTTTTAATCTGGGCAAAAGAAAACACAGGACTAGCAGAATCCTACTAAGATTCTATTAAAATGCTTAGTCCTCCATACACACACAACACAGTCACACAGTTAGTATTTTAACATATTTATGTCCCTTCAGCAATATGTATGGTCGACCTAGCTTAGTTTATGAGCTCCCTTATTATGCAACATCATTTCTGATCTCCTCACGGCAAGATCCAACCCAAATTTATCGCTAGTTCCTTGCAGCGAAAAAAAATCTTCCCAATGCAGTGTCCTTACGGCGACACGCTACCTAGTCGTTTCTGATCTCCTTGCGCGAGATCCAACCCAAATTTATCGCTATTTCCTTGCGGCAAAATAAAATCTTCCCAATGCAGTGTCCTTACGGCGACACACTACCAACAACTTTTAAGTACTTTTCTTCTTTTATTTCTATAGCACTTACTCTTATCTCATGTACTGTATTTTAAAGCTATCTCGCCTCGGAGTTGACTTCTAGGTGACTCTGTCGAACCTCCCAGAGTCACCCGACGTCGAGCAAGACGATAACCCACCGGCCAGATGCGAATGTCACACACCGGGACTTTCAGCCACCAGGCCTAGGTGCGGCTGTGCGGCAGCGCTTAACTCGACGTCAGGCTGTTCCCGGAGATCCGCCAGTCACTGCAAAGAAAAACAAGATCAGTTTAGTTCTTATAATCTCCGGTTTCAAAGGACCAAGTTATGTTAGGTATTATTTAGTTAACTCAGAGGTAAGAATGATACAGAGTCAGTTTTACTTGTGACAAGGGTAGCCCGCTTTGCACTGCAACTACAAAGTTTTGACACCCTATCTCTTTATTTATATGCTGTGGTCCAAACACAGTTCAACAGACAGTTCAGACAGGGTGTGTGTGTGTGAGAGACTGAAAGGAGGCTGGTTCTCATAGGCCTCTGGTGTGTATGTGTGTGTGTGTTTGTGTGTGTGTGTGTGTGTGTGTGTGTGTGTGTGTGTGTGTGTGTGTGTGTGTGTGTGTGTGTGTGTGTGCGTGTGTGTACAAATAGATAACGGAATCCCACACACAGGGAGGACTGCATACCAGAGCATGATACAGAGCAGAGTGCAGGTGCCTTGCAGCACAAAGTTTTTACATGAGTGATAACAAGTCCTCGCACCCATCCAACGGTAATAACACCTGCTATGAGTCATATGAAACAAGTAGCGCTAAACCAAGGAAGGCAAGATAACCCAACTATGTGTACTAAACAAACTTCTTATACTTATGGCATTCAAGTGTGCGTGAAATCTAAAACCATAGCTGTGGTGCTGATCCCACTCATTAGCTTGACCAAACGAGGAAAGAGAGGGCAGGATTATAGAAGTTATAAATGGTACTTAACTAATGACTAAAAGAGATTGTGTGGTGTGTATGTGTCCCAGGCTTTTATTACAAGTAATTCCAGCTGTGATACCACAACCCTGTGTGATGGAAGTGATGGATCAAACTAATTTTAATGAAACGTGTTAACACTGGGATTCTGTTTTTCCTGTAACTACAGCAGATAAGAACAAATCAGTATTCCATAAACGGGTCACCACTGGAAACTACACATGTATAAATATGACAGAGAGAGGCAATAAATTGGGAAATCTCACTGCAGTATGGTGTACTGCAATTGTAAAAGTAAATAAGTATTTTAAACCAGTCTCTAGAGGAGACATTTGGTGGTGGTGTGGTGACGACAGGTTGTTTGATCGATTACCTTCAAAAGTAACGGGACTCTGTGCTCTAGTCACTTTATTGTTACCAGTTTCAGTATATCCTATGTCAGTAGATGAAGTAACAGATGGACTATCTAGTGTTAAATCCACATGACTGGCGTAATAGAAAGTGCAGAGCAGTAGCTTGGCAGACTGAGGGAGACTCTACATACATAGATGCTACAGATGAATATAAATTAACTGATCAAGTAGCTGCAGGATTTGAATCAAGTATCAGTTGGTGGTGTACGATGAACAAAAACATAGACAGGATCAACTATATCCACTACAATGTTCAAAAACTAGGAAATTGGACACAAAGCGGGTTTGAAACTGTCCATGACCGATTGGCTTCAACTTCCCTGATGGCATTCCAGAATAGAATTGCTTTGGACATGTTGTTAGCTGAAAAAGGAGAAGTTTGTGCCATTTTTGGAGAAAAATGCTGCACATTCATACCTAACAACACTGCTGACTGACGGCAGCCTCACTAAAGCCACAGAAGGTTTGAGATCTCTAAGTGGCAAAATGAAGGAGCATTCTGGAGTAGACACCTCGATGTGGGACTCCTGGCTGGATGTGTTTGGGAAGTATAAAATTTTAGTATCATCAGTAATAATTTCCTTTGCAGTGTTTGCTGCAATTTTGACATTGTGTGGATATTGTTGTATTCCCTGCCTTCGTTCTCTTCTTAACCGTCTCATCACCACAGCTATTTCTCCTATGGAAGACAGAGTTACCTAACTCTATCCGTTACTTAAACATCAGGATGATGAAGATGATGAGGATGCGACTGACCGCTTTTCTGACCTGTACCCAGATCCATTTCTATATGATTCTGTGGTTTAAATGTCAGTAAGTTCCTCTGAGTGTAATTATATTTGTACTCATGAAAAATGATCTTACAGTTAAAAATCCAAATGAAGTGGCTGTTTAAGTGATATGAGCAAATATAAGATAAACAGGGGGGAAATGTTGGAATAATTGTATATAGTTTTAACTTATATTTTTCCTTTCATCTTATATTTTTCCTTGCCTTTAACTTTACTATTTGATCTTTATAACCTTTCATGATGTATGTGTGAGTAAGGATGTGATAAGTTTGTCTGTAGGCAAGGATCAAAGGTGGAGTTGGGAAGGAAGCAGTCACAGTTGAGGTCATAAAGATGGTGGCTGATTGTGCTGAACAGAAGACACTGATCTTAAGATGGGGGAGATTGTGGAAGTGTGTTGTTATGACTTGTTTACGTTGCAGCTGTTTATCCCACCCTTCAGAGCTGCAACATTTATTGTAACTAGGGAACCCTCAAAGATAATAAAAAGAGAGGATTCGGACAGATGGTTTTCAGAGCGGTAGGAGATTTGTAACTGAAAGCACATCTCTGTCCGTTCTCCTCGCAGCAAGTAAAATAACTAATTATTTGTCTTTCTCTTCTTTTTGGGATGATTATAAGTATTTTAAGTTGTTTGAACCTGACAGATACCTGCCCTGTGATGACTGACTTTAGATACTCCTGATCTAGGAAATAATTAGATTCCCTGTTGATCTGAAAAGGCCACACCACTTACAAAGACAAATATTTAATGTCACTTTTATTTCCAATGACAGAAGAATAATTAACTCGAGGGAATTAATCTTAAGTCTTAAATTTGTTTGGAAGCCATTTTAAAACATATGCAATAGAGTTTCTGTAATTGTTTTTCTCATTCTGTCCATTAAAATGAAACTGCAAAAAAATATATATTTTGTGACTAGAGTTTTATAATCAGCAGGGGATGAAATAATTAATTCAGGGTGTATACACAGCAAAAAACTAAATCTTACCAAGTATTTTTGGTCTAGTTTCCAGTGCAAATATCTTATTGCAATACTTAAGTAACTTATCAGCAAGATATTGCAGCTTGTTTTAAGTCATTAATTGCTCAATATTGATGGCAGCTTATTTCACTTATAACAAGGCATTTTTCCCATATCAAAAGTGAAATCTGCCAGTGGAACTAAAACTTTTTCATTAGTATATAAGGAATTACTGACTTAAAACAAGCTGCTATATTTTGCTGATAAGTTAGTTATAAGTTAGTTTTGTCTTATTTAAGGTGTACCGAGATATTTACACAGGAAACTAGACAAAAATACATGGTAAGATTCAGTTTTTGCAGTGTATTGCTTCCACAAAGGAACAACAAGCTTAAATTCTATGGAATCCACCCCCATATTGAACGGCTTCTGTCATGGTCTTTCTAAAGTCAGAGCAAGTGATCAGACGTTGCACTGGAAAAGTGACTGTACAAGTACATGCACTCACTACTGGAAAACAAGTTGAGTGATCCCTTAGACGCTCTCAGCGCTCATGGTCAAACATCTATGTTATTTTGAAAAGTTTGTTTTTCATTAAAAAGAATGGAAATGTGGACTTGCCCTGTCATCCACTGAAGCACATCCTCGGCGGCAAGAGACTCCGACACTTCAGCTGTTGCACTTGGCGCTTCTCAATCTATGAAAAGAATGCATTAAAACAGTCTTTTAATCTTGGAATTTTTATCTAACGAGGTCTATGTTTAATTAAAGAAATCAATTAATCAATACTTTATTCATGTGATGTTTAATATTGTACCTGATATTTCAACCTCCTCCAAGAAATCTTGCAGAAAGTTAATAATCTTCCTTTCATGTTCCCTTTTCACTGCAATGTGGGTGGCAATTTATCATGATGAAGTCATCATCAGGCTTATGAGTGAAGGGATGTTTGCAAAGAATTAGCAAAGACATGATTAAAAATACATTAGGAAATGGTCTGTTAGAGTAAAGCCAGAAACACTAATACTAGTTACTTTGGTCATCATCATTCCTGGAACAAACAGAGGTCGGCAAGCCTCAGCATTTGCAGTTATCTGGTTTACCAGACCATAGAGTTCCATGCCTTTTCTGAGTTGCTGCTGCATTGAAATTAGGCTTGTTGTGGAATGCAAGAAAATAGCATTTGTGGGGGAAAAAACCCAAAAGTAACCAAAAAGTAGAATGGCAAAGCTTCACAAAAAGACTCAAATACATTTCTTACTGGCTTATGGTTTCTTTGTTGTCCATTTTGATAGGGGCGGTGTATTCACAGCTTACTATGTCCTTAGCCAGCATCATAAGAGATTCTGCATCTCCTGCATTGTCAACCTAAAAGACAGTTAAAGTAATAAATCCAACAAATGGTACAATTGTTGTTCAGTTAAGGCCATAATTACTCAAAACCCTAGCTAATTCGCATTTAATTTCTCATTAAACCTGATTTTTACACTTTTGTAAAATATATGCCTTAAAATTAAAATATACTTAAATTTCCAGAGGGTTGAATTGTTTTTGGATGAACCATATTTCTCATTGTGGTCGACAGAGTAAGGCAGAGTCCAGGTCTGCCACATCCTTTTTACTCAGAAAGCTGAAGTCCAGATCTCCACTGCAGAAGAAGTTGTAGCACCAATCTTTGAAAAAAGCTGGAGCTAGGCCACCGGGGCGTGGCTAACAGCTCTATGAACACAAATCTGTCTTACTTAACCCATTGAAGAAAAACGGCTAGTACACATACAGTTACTATGAGTAAGCACTACATCTGACCAACCTGAAGTTTTCATTGTCAAGGTTTGTCAGAGAGAATTTGGGATTTTTACCCTTGCTTTCAGGCCCTTTGAAGAATCTTATCTCTATATCTGAAATCATATCTTGCAGCAGAAAACCACTCATTCATTTTAAGGTTAATTGTTCCATATTTAGAATGTGAAAAATTATGAATTACTTACCTGGCTCTCCAATAAAGACCACCTTGAGAGCATCTGTAGGAGATGCAGTTTGTTTCTCTTCCACTGGAGGATGCCCCTATCTGGAGGGTCTTCTCTGGCCACACACAATTTAAACTCTTTTGTTCTGTCAACTTGTTGTTCAAGCAAGCCCCATACATCTTCCATGCTTAAAGAAGCAGAAAACAGTTCAAATTTACATTCTATAATACAGGCACTGTAAACAGCCTTGTTTATCAGAGCCATTTAACAAAGGGCTACAGTGATACCTTACAATGTGGAGTTTTAAATTTCAAATTTCATTGGTTACTTTGTAACTCAGAAAATGATCAATCAACAAGCAGTTATTTGAGCAGATTTTGACTATACATTTAAAAAAATACCTTTTTGGTGTACATTCAGGAGTTTTAGCAGAACACATACCAACGTCTTGAGCTGCAGGGACTGTTGAGGCAAAGCTGTTGATGGAACACAGTTAAAAAATAAACATATATGTTTTTAAGGTTAGCATTCTCATAAAGACCTAAACAGAAATAATATTATATTACCTCTCCCCACACAGACTAGCATGGACTGTGATCTCCTCTTCTGGAAATTTGCTGTGGAAAATTGGACAAACCACCTGACATAAAAAAATAATATAAAAAATAAAAGGGTAAAACCAAACAGGTTTTAATAGTTTCAAATTTTACCACGTAATTTAGAAATTAAGTGATTTAAGCTTTGCCTTTTTCTCTACAATCCATGAGTCTGAGTCCTGCAAATACACAAAAGTGCTACATTACACCCTGCAATGTTTAGAACAAATTTATAGAAGACCTTACACTCATCTCACACCCGCTTTCATCAGAATCCCCCTTCTCTGTGCATGTCTTAATATGCACTGCAAGCATATGCAGAGGCATCACTTTACAACACTGGTAGCATGTCATATTTGGCATCTTTGAAAAGTGCCGAGAGTCAAGAGGCAAAGGACACATGTCTGATGTCTTCTGAAGGGGTACAATGTAAAGGGTGACTTCCCCCCCCCTCCTGAAACAGCTTTCAAAGCTCTGACAGAATAGCCCTCTCGGTGTGTCAAAGTAGGGACGTATCTAATAGCTGCAGGGTGATGGCTCTCAACGATTAATCTTGGGCATCCATACATCACATTCAATCTAGATTCATGGAAAAGTTAAATTAGAGAAGGAGAGACAATAGACCAAAAGCAACAGTCCTTGTATAACCTTTAATATCAAGGGATCCTTGCATGCCTGCTTACTTAAACTTCCAAGTATCAGTCATGAATTTACTTGGATTTTTATGAAATATTGTTTGGAAAATTACTGAGACCAACTGATTCAAATACCATGTATTCATTCCCATCTTTCTTGACAACGAAAAAAAAACATTCATGTTCCCAACTGTTTTGTAGCAAGAAAAACATTTTTCTTTCAAAAACTCATTTATGAATACATCTGATTTAAATTAAATTTTATGAACTGAGAGGATCAGGTGGCAGTGCATGGAAGTGTTCATTCTGCAGTGCATCTTTGATTTTTTTGCATGGTTAATAAAGATAATCTGAATCTCCCCACAAACAAATAATTGGATTGACAACGGTACCTTTGTGTGGTCACCATCCTCCGGGAGGGTCACAGTTTTTTCCCCAAACCAGCTTGCATGAGCTCAAGCTCCTCAGATGGCAACGGTGTGTGGGAAGTATTTCTTGGTAGCAAAAAAAAACTAATAGCCATGTTCTTTGTGGTTACCTTCAACTGTTTAGTAGAAGGAAAACACCTCTTTTTACCACGGATGCTGGGTTTAAAATACCCAGGAAAAGATCTGTCAAACAAAACAGTAAAAGTCAAATAATAAAGTTATCCACAGCAACATTTTTTTATTTCCTTCAATAACTTTTAATAATTACTGTAGATCATATATACAAAAATATATATAAAAACAGAAATTAATTCACAAAAAATATAACAGAGAAACTACAACAGAAAATCAAGCACACACCTTGTCATCTCTTGCTGTCCAGTCTCTATTTCTCTGGCCTTTGGTTATACAGATGAACTACTTGCAGCCAGGGAGTCCATCAGCAATGACACCAGATTTCTGGCAGCAGACTCAATGAACTTCTACCATCACCCTAAAGGAATTAAACCAGATGTTATATTTTTTGTCAAACCGGTAACCATTACAGATTAAACCAATAACACAACTGATCCGAAGTTTTTTTTTAAATCCACTGTGGGTCAGCTGCTATAATTCATTACTTACTAATTAAAAACAACCACTTCAGCTCTTTAAACATTTCATTTCCTAAGCTGCTGTAGTTTTATCTTTCTACCGTTTTAGATTTTCTATTTCGCTAGGTTAGGTGAGTAATTCTATAGACCTGACGTTGATATTGTAATGTTTTTGTTTCCCTAAAATATTTGTCACCTATACCTGACACCCTACAACAGTAATCTGTAACTAGCAAGTTGCCGACTAGGCCAGTTTAACATTATTATTACAATTCTTCCTCTTTATTTTTTACAATTTTTTCTATGACTGTTTTTAAAAATTCACACAAAATGTTCTCTGTAACTGTACTGTATTATGAAGGATTCTGTCGAAAATTCTTGTTGGTTTTAGTTCATTTTAGTTAGTTAGCCGACTACCGACAATATTGCTAGGCTAATACATAACCCTGCCAAGTGCGGTCATCTCAACATTTTTAAATCGGTCAAGAAACAAGTCATTTCACTGGCTAGTTCTTCAAACAAGAAAATTTATAAAACTGGAATAGTTAAATCTTTTCTCACCTGGGAGTATTGCGGAGGGTTAGTAACTTTATTTTCTGCCATTTTTGCTGTCGCCACAAACGCACCTGTCTTTAGGCAGTTTGACCCATTCTTCTTTGCAGAACATCTCAAGCTCCATCAGGTTGGATGGAAGACATCTGTTTACAGCCATTTTCAGATCTCTCCAGAGATGTTCAATCGGATTCAAGTCTGGACTCTGGCTACTCCAGATATTCACAGAGTGGTTCTGAAGCCTCTTCTTTGAGATTCTGGCTGTGGGCTTTGAGCTGTAAGGCAGAAAAATGAACCGTCACCCAATCTGGAGCAGGTTTTATCCAGGGTGTCTCTGTGCATTGCTGCCTGACACCTGGCATTCAATCTTTGTCTCATCAAACCAGAGAATTCTGTTTCTTATGGTCTGAAAGTCCTTCAGGTGCATTTTGGCAAACTCCAGACAGGCTGCCATATGCCTTTTATTAAGGAGTGTTTCTGTCTGGCTGCTCCACCACATAGGCCTCATTGGTGGATTGCTGTAGAGATTGTTGTCCTTCTGGAAGGTTCTCCTCTCTCCACAGAGGAATGTTGGAGCTCTGACAGAGTGACCATGGGCTTCTTGGTTGCCTCCCTGAATAAAGCTCTTCTCCCCCGATCACTCAGTTTAGACAGCCATCCAGCTCTAGGAAGAGTCCTGTTGGTTCCAAACAGCTTCCATTTATAAAAGATGGAGGCCACTGTGCTCATTGGGATCTAAAGAGGGAAAAAATGCAGCGCGGTGAATACTTTCCAGAGGCACTGTATAACCAATGGGGCAAGTTAGTTGGGTGGCGATGATGAACAAAGGAGATGTGGCGACTGTTCTCGGTCTAGCCGCCTGGTGCAAGTGTCTACAGAAGCTCAGACAGGTTAGGGCAACTACTCTTACTCTCCATCGGGTCGGGTTAAGGTCATGGGTTACACATACATCAGACCGTACTTAACTTTTTTCTTAAACCTTTTCCAAGGTTTATTTCTTCAAAGATACAGTCGTTTACTTGGCCAGAGAGATTCAGACATTCATGTGCGCTTTTTCCCTGCTGCAGCCTGTGGACAGCCGCTGGTAAAGTGAAAGAACAGTGCTGGGTACCACTGTTTTGTAGCTCTATGATGTCTTGGGGTTTCAAACTCTAACTCCTTCTTCATCCAGGGAGCTGTGAAGGGAGATGGATTAATGCATCCATACTCCTTGAACATTTTTACATTTGGTCACGTTACAACCACAAAGTTCAATGCACTTTATTGGGAGTTTATGTAATAGACCGAAACAAAGTACTATGTAATTGTGAAGAGGGAATAAAATGATGCATGTTTTTTTTTTGGTTTTTTTTACCAATAAAATAATGAAAAGAGTGGTGTGCATTTGTATTTAATCACCCTGAATTAATATTTTGTAGAACCACTTGTTCCTGTTATAGATGCAGGACTGAGTTACACGTTTTTTTACCCAACAGCAACAATGTCAATATGCTTTGATCTAAACCACACTACAGTGTAGCTTTGGCTGTTTGCTTCCTTATCCCTTGTGAAAAAAAGCATCTCCACAGCCTGACACTGCCACCACCATGCCTCACTGTATGGATGGTGTATTTAAGGTATTGTGCAATGTTAGCCAGCTTTGTGGAGCGCACTGATAGTTGTCCAGTGAATAAGATTCTCTCGCCTGACTTGGGGATCACTACAGGTTCTTCAGAGTTACCATGGTTACTATAAGGATATCGTTAACCCTGCTTTAAACATCTCCACAACTTTGTCTTGGACCAGTCTGCTGTGTTCCTTCATGATGTTGTTTGTTCTTCACTAATGTGCTCTACCAAATCTCTGAGGGCAGAGACAGCTGGATTTATACTGAAAATAAACTACATAAGTGGACTAATTAGGTGATTTCTGAAGGCACTTGGTCTCACTGGTTTAGGGGTATCATAATAAAGTGGGACAGAATGCAAATCCGCAGCACACTTTTCAGGTTTTTATTCGTAAAAATTTTGAAAATTATGTATTATTTTCCTTACACTTGACAATTACGCATGCCCTGATAAAATCTATTTAAATTACCATGAGGTTTGTAGTTATAATGTGACAAACAATGAGCAAACACAAGGGGATATGAATATTTTTGCAAGGTGGCTTGTATCAATTTCCACATTTCATATATTTTGTGTTATGCTTTCAGTTTTTGTTACATTGTAGCTTGCAAGGAGGGGGTTTTCTTACAATCGCTAAAGGTGGGGTAATTAAAACTAAATAAAAGTTAATACCCAGAAACACAAATATAGTGGAAAGCGGAACGATACGAGGGAGTCGGCTTCAGTTCCCACCCGGCGTGTAAACAACAACGCAACGCAACGCAACGGAAAGTCCATCGTGCCGAGGCGGACCATGTGCTAACTAACGCGCTCTGCTGCAACATCTTCTCGGTTTATTTCCCAACATGGAGAACATTACAGAGGGGACGTGGGACAGCTTACCTGTTCAGCTAAACGAGAAGATCTTACAAACACTCGAAGAATTGAAATTTACTCACATGACGCCTGTACAGGTAACTTTACTTAGCTTTAAATCCCTGTGTTTCTATCCACTCTGCCCTTAAATCACCACCTGACCGATTGATCCGCTTCCTTTACAGTCAGCTTGTATTCCGCTGTTCGTGAACAATAAAGATGTGGCAGCCGAGGCGGTGAGTGTCTCTTTCAGCAAGTCATTTAACGCAGCTGAGACGGAACAAGAACCGTCAACATGTAGCGTTAGCTCTGATTCTGTCATGAAAAAAAATCCAAACAAATGTGATCCAGGAAATGTTTTCATGGTATAGTGTGTTTATCGCGTTACAAATCTTTAATTCAATTACATAAAATCAGAAAAATAATAAATCATATTGAATTAAGGTACAACAAATGCAATATATCTACCTTATATAGTAATACAGCCATGCTGCACTGTAATAAATATAACCATATCTGATTATAGGAACAATTGAACAACGATGCTAATAATAAAATTACAGTAGTGGTGATTTCAATTAATAAATTATACTGAAGATGAAAAGTTGAAACAAACACGTGATACTTTTTGAAATGATGGCTGTTGACGAAGGCACTTAGTCCAGTTTCTAACTAATAAAATTCATCTCCTAGCTTAGAAGCAGTTATTAGAGGCTTGTTTTAAAGTGACAGGAATCTGTTTATAAACCATTATCCTAAATGGGAGCTGTGTGAAAGAAAAGGTTTGTGGTATCCAAACAAGACAAAGAATTAAACTCTTCAAGTTTTCTGTAAACAGAGCAGGAATAAAGATGTTTTCTTACAGGCTGATAAAATCTCGTACTCGTTGTCTTCCGCTTTATCTGGAACCAGGTAGTGGGGGCAGCAGACTCAGTAAAGACGCCCATAATTCCCTCTCTCCAGACACCACCACCAGCTCTCCCAGGAGGAGCCCAAGGCACTCACTGGCCAGCCAAGGGACATAGTCCCTCCAGCGTATCCTGGGCCATCCCCTGGGCCCCCTCCCGAGGGAGGCATCCTGGAGACATTCGATACAGACCCCCGAGCCACCTCAACCGACTCCTCTCAATGTGGAGGAGCAGCGGCTCTCCGAGCTCCTCACCCTGTTTCTAAAGGAGTGCCTGGCCACCCTGCGGAAGCTCATTTCAGTCACTTGTATCCGGGCTCTCGTTCTTTCAGTCATGACCCAAAGTTCACTACGCCGAATATAAATTCATGCCACACTTTTCAGATTTTCAGTTATATAAATGTTTTCAGTCATGTATTAGTTCCTTCTACTTCCTAAATATAAAGTACTTTGTTTGTTTAGATAACATCTAAATGAAAGACATAGAAGTTTATAGTTAAAAGTTGACAAAATGTGAAAATGTTCAAGGGTATAAATACTAAATACCACAAGGATTTATCGTACTCCTGTTGATTTGGCTCAGCAGCTCCCTCTGCTGGCAGCTGAATAAATACAGCTTTGACCCCCAGACCTCTGTTGAGACGTGCAGCAGTCTTTTCATTCCTGGACGGTGTAAAAACCTTGGTAGAGCTTAAACATGATCAGAGATCATCCGGAGACAGAGGGCCTTTCTTCATACATCCCTAAATCTTTAAAACAATGGATGAAATGGGAAGAAGCAGTTTATTATTAAAAAAAACTGCGGTATTTAAACTGCTAATAACATGTAAGGTAAAAACGCAGACACGTTGTAATTAGGGGAATTATGCAAAAGGAGTCATTTGAGGCACAGTTATAATGTATTGTTGTTTTGCTCCAGGTCACGGGGAGTGGGAAGACTTTGGCTTTTGTCATTCCTATTATAGAGCTGCTGCTGAGGCGGGAGGAAAAACTAAAGAAGAAGCAGGTAAACATGAGACCAAAGCCAAGATGTCCATTTTAATTTCTGAGACTGTGATGATGCTGATAGTAGGATCTGTTGAAACGTTCCGGTGTCCTCCACAGGTCGGTGCCCTGGTGATCACTCCTACACGAGAGCTGGCCCTGCAGATCAGTGAAGTGATGGGAAAGTTTATCCAGAAATTTCCAGAGCTCACGTCAGTAAAGAAAAATGTTATAGAATAAAATATGACCACAGTATAATCAATAGAAATGTTGAAAAACCAACAGGCATTGGTTGTCTTCAGTAATCAGTTTCACCTCTTGCTTCTCAGGCAGATTTTACTGATTGGTGGCAGTAACCCAGCAGAAGATGTGGAGAGGTTTAAGGAACACGGGTAAGTGATGTATTTCAATCCAGACTTCCTCTATTTTTAAGGGGAGGAGTATAACGTCCTTCTGTTAAACTGGTCATTTGGACAAAGTGCATCTGAGTAAAGTTCAGATTTTTTTTTTTTTAACCTGTGTTTCCTATCTCAAGGTAAGAAATATTGTTTTAATTATAACAAATTAAAACTGAGGAAAATACTTGGATTTGAGTTTTCAAATACCATATCCTGATTGGTTGAATGAAGTGACCAGCCAAAGCCTTTAAGAAACAAGAAAATAAGTCCAGTTGTTTTCTGTTTAAGCTCTTAAGACGGTATTGTCCTGGATCACTGAAGAGCTACACAGACGTGATTGGCTGACTCACTTGATTTGACAAGGAGAAACTTCTAGCATTTCTAGTATCATGCAACAAGGCATTGGCTGATTACCATCACCAAGGTTTTCCAAGGCTTTAAAAGCCGCTAACATGTTCCTTCTTACCGTTCCTACTTTCCATGAGATGCCAGAGAAAGTGCAGGAATGACTGCAACTGTGTGGAGAAGAGATACACAGCACTCCTCAGCCCCAAATTGTTCCTGCACACCGCCAGTGAGCTGGCTAAAGGAAAGACAGCTCCACTTTTCCCTTGCTTATAAGCTTGACAAGTCAGCTTTATGTGTTGAGCAGGTTTTGTGCTACAGTTGCAAATTAATTGTGCTGAAAAAGAAACGTAGAGAGACGGTGAAAGAAAACACCCACAAGAAAGATCATGTAATCAAGAGAGTGAAAAAAGAAAATACATCAAAAACAGTCTCATGGAGCTCGCGCTGGGCTACCATACACCACAGCAGGATAAACAAAAAAGTTTTATTTTAGCATCAGTGGGAATAATTGTTCCCTTTCTGTCTTTGATAAGAGCAGCTAGATCATGTTGTCCATTCTTGTTTTAAATCTTTGTGTTAACGCTGTTATTTTTACACAGTGAGAACCTCATACCAGCACATGCCTAGTTGTTGTCCAGCTGCATAAGATAAACATCAGATCTGACAAGACTGCATGATTATGCCACAGTTTTGTATGAATAAGTGAAAATTCCAGAGAGTATTTTACCTCCAGTTTTCAGTGAGATATGGAGGAATTATAAAAAGTTATTGTTATCCTGAGGTAATGTCCAGTTGTGTTTATTTTCAGAGGCAATATTGTGATTGCGACGCCTGGCCGCCTGGAGGACATGTTCAGGAGGAAGTCGGAGGGGCTGGAACTGGCCAGCGCAGTCAGGAGTCTGGATGTTCTGGTTCTAGATGAGGCCGACAGGCTGCTTGACATGGGCTTCGAGACCAGGTATGTAGCATCAGGAAACATTTCACAGTTGCTAAAGAGAAGGAGCTCATGCAGAGGATCATGTTTTTGAATATAGTGTTTGGATGTAATATTCTTCTCCTGATTCTGGACTAAATTTGTACCTAACCAATCAGAATCTGAGATATAAGCTGCTATTTAGCTTCCCATTGCTTTGGGAGAGAATGGAGCGGGTTTAGAGCTCCTGGCTGAATGATAACGAAGACAGGCTGAAACCATCTAGAGCAGGGGTGTCAAACTCCAGTCCTCGAGGGCCAGTGTCCTGCAGCTTTGTGACGTGTCAAAGGACTAAATGACCTCCTCATACATTCAAGTCATACAGTCCTGCTAATGAGACAATTATGTGATTCAGTTGTGTTGAGAGGGACACATCTAAAAGTTGCAGAAAACTGGTCCTAGAGGACTAGAGTTTGACACTTGTGATCTAGAGGCTGTTCTTTTCAGGAAACCTCTTGCATGTTTTAGCAGCATTTACCAACAGTAAAGCCTTGATATAGCTGAAAGATCTGTCTTTACACTGAAACCAGATACGTTTGGAATATTGTAAAAGAAAAAAAAGCATTTCGGTCTATAATCTCAAGCTACTGCGCTCACTTCCTGAACACTTCCCGGTGGAAAGGCAAACATGGGTCCTTGTTCACTCTGTTGACTAAAAGAAATGGGCCTCGGCCTCATGCTTATACCCCATGGAAACAGGAAATTATGGATTACTAATTAGAGTCCCTGGGAATTCGGATTAACTTAAATATAAAATTTACACAGTTGCAGTTTGTTAACTGAATATTTTTTCTTGATATAATTTTTCCGTCGGTGAATAAATCTACTGAAATTATTTATTTATGTAGCACTTTTCGAAACACCTTTCACAAAGTACTGTATAGAAGAAAACTGAAAACATTAAAAATCAATACATTCTCATAGTTAATCAAAAGCATTTGTAAAAAGATGGGTTTGTAGTAGCGTTTGAAAAAGTTCAACAGGGTCCACAGAGACTTCCAAAGTCTTATAGTTTGAAGCAGCCACACAAAATGAGCTATTATAAAGATATGAAGAAAAGCCCTGCAAGGCAGATACTGATACACCAGCCCAATACCACGTCCTCTCAAGCAAGATCTGGTGGTCAGCTGTTTCAAAAGCTGAACTTAGGTCCAACACAAGGACGACAGAACAGTTTCATTGGTCACTTTGCGCTAGAACATTAGAGACTCTGAGAAGAGCTATCTCTGGTCTGATTTTCTAAAATGTATAGGATGACATTTTGTTGCTGCAATAAAACATGAATTTATTTTTAACCATTTTTCCTATCTTCACCAATGATGCCCATAAACTGGTCCACATTTATATATACTCCAGGTTTACCTGTATTGTAGTTCATCTTACAGTCTGTGTGTATGCAGCCTGAACACCATCCTGAGCTACCTGCCCAAACAGAGACGGACAGGCCTGTTTTCAGCCACTCAGACTCAGGAGCTGGAGAAGCTGGTGAGGGCCGGCCTCAGAAACCCTGTACGGATCACCGTCAAAGAGAAAGGTCAGGCTGCGGCCGCATCCCAGAAGACTCCATCCCGCCTCTCCAACTACTACACTGTGAGTGAATGAGCGAAGAACCTGTTGTTCATCAGTTTTCCCCAAACGATGAAGTGAAGATGACACAAAAGATGTTTGTTCTGTCCCGTCAGATTTTAAGAGCAGAGGACAAGTTCAACAACCTGGTGACGTTTCTAAGGCAACACAAGCATGAGAAGAACCTGGTCTTCTTCAGGTATGATTATATGTGTTACTTTACATTACATGTTTAAACCTACCTTTCTGCATGGTCATTCATTTTTGATTCTTTTATTCTGTTAAAAAATGCGTATATAAATCTTCCAAATGTAGATATTTTCTTTAGATTTCCTATTCACATTCCTACAGCTGTGAAATTTGGCTCAGGAACAGGGTAGGTGGTCATAGACAATGGGAAGATGGATGGAGCTACATGAAATAAAGCAGAACAACAACTCTAAACATACACCCAGAGATACAATGGAAGGGTTTGGATTTTCAGAGGCAGAAAATCCTTTATTTTCACTGTTACAAATACAACGACATTGTGAAAAAAGCGTCCTGCTCAGGGCAGGACCAATAAATAATTTATGTGAAATTGGAAAATAGAAGCAGTTGTTAAAGATAAAATAAAAACACACATTCCAACTGATAGGACATTCCCATTATTGCACACCCCATTACATTCTGGCTGTGTTGGGTTTAGCTATTGCTGTTTTGTGTCAAAGCATCTTAATGTGTTACAGTGGTCCAGTTAAAGTCCAATAGAGCAGAGGTCTTTAACATTGAGAAGACCTGCGTGACCCCTAGGTGGGTCGCGGAGGTACTGCAGGGGGGTTGTGAGATTTCTGATTAAGACTTTTTTTTTATATACTTTTTTTCAAACGTCTGAAAAACGTTAAAAAAGTTATGTCTTTAAACAATTACATGAATCCAACATGTAACAAACTGAAAAATGGAGGCATAAAATAATGTATTTCAGTCAGAAATGCACACATTCAGTGAGCACACCAGCTGAACCCCTCACACAGCCTCACCATCCATGCATTCTGCACAGGAAGAGCAGGATCTGCCCCATCTATGCCGGCCAGGTCATGTAGCCCTGGCGTGTCAGCCAGTCAGTCAGCCAGTCAGTTAGTTAGTTTGGGGGAACCAGGCTGAAAAACGTTGAAGAATTTGTGGCAAGTCTTGAATATTGATGCTCAAAGATTCTCTCCATCACATCAAACAGTGTTTGAACTATTTTGCAAAGAAGAATTTGGCAAAACTAATAGTCTCTAGATGTTTGAAGGCTGGTAGAGACACACGCTACAAGACTTTCAGCTTTAACTGCAGCAAAAGGTGGGTCAACAGAGCAATAACTCAGGAGGGCTGAATATAAATATACATTTTTCAATTTTTGAATTAGAAGACATTTTGGAAACCTTGTATCCTTCTTCTTCTACTTGGTATTTATGCACTTCTTTGTGTTGGATTATGACATGAAATCCATGAAAGAGATCAAAATCTTTAGCTGTAATGTTACAAAATGTGAAAACGTTCCAGGGAAAAGAAAACTGTAATACCTGTGATTAAGACAATACATGAACTTGTAATGTTTGTTTATCTTTGTCTATCTGACCTGATTTTGCATGTCAGCAAATACTTAAATGTGTCATCAGTCAGGGTCTCTTCTATTGCTTTGTATTGTTTTTCAGATTTGATGTTCATTATTGGGGAAAAGTTTTTTTTATGCAAGGTATTTTATTGAGTCAGTAAAATAAAAATAGACATGGTTGACCCCAGGGATCTCCACCAATCTGCTGCAGCTCAGCTGATGATGTGGCACCCCAACATTGGACAGCAAACCAGGCCCTGAAAAGGTTGAAGTACAAGAAGGAATCTGCTTTCAGGCTGCTTCACTGTTTCCTGGGTAACAAAAGGAAACTGATTTTAATCTTGAAAAAGAGACCTCTAAATAAGTAAAACTGATGTACAAAATGTTAAAATAATCTTGAATGTCCTGTTTTTTACAGCCAAGTAATTGTATTTGCTCTGTATTTGTTGAACCATCAGCACCTGCGCCTGCGTGGAGTACTTCGGCCGAGCCCTGGAGTCGCTGGTCAAGAAGGTCACAATCCACTGCATTCATGGCAGGATGAAAAATAAGCGCAACAGTATTTTTGCAGACTTTCGGGCCTTAAAAAGGTAGAAACGCCCTGCTGTCAAAATCTAAAGAAACAAGATATTATGCTTTCGTTGTTTTTTTTAACTGTCGTTCTGTTGCAGTGGGATCATGGTGTGCACTGACGTCATGGCCAGAGGCATTGACATCCCTGATGTGAACTGGGTTCTACAGTATGATCCTCCCAGCAGCGCCAGGTCGGTGCACAGCGACGTTTACATTACGTTTTTTTTTTTTTTTACTAAAGTTGAGGACTATTTTTATTGGCAGATCAATGCCTGTTAAAGACTGAGCTATCCTGTGTGCTTAGACATTAAAACAAAACTTTAATATATTTTGGTGGTGTGGTGGATTTTGTTCATAATAATGAAACACATTAGACAACAATGTGATTATCAGGTGTCGAGAAATCATTGAACCTTTTTTTCCGTCTGCTCACCCGTTGATTTTTCTTGTCAGTGCTTTTGTGCATCGTTGTGGGAGAACAGCGCGTATTGGCAACTATGGCAACGCCCTCGTCTTCCTGCTGCCAATGGAGGAATCATATGTCAACTTCTTATCCATAAACCAGAAAGTGAGTTGAATGCAGTTGTGGAAGTATAGAAAAACAAGTTTTATCGGGGTCCTAGTTATTTCATTCTGTGGATTTTTCGTAGCTGTCTGCAACAGGATTTCCTGTATCAGCCGTGAGTCATTTCATGCACGCTTTGGAGACATTTATCCATTCAGGTTCTGCCGGTCCAATAATATAACCAAGCATGAAGTCACTAAAAGAGGGATCAGAACTACAGAAAATGTCAATAGTGTGAAGTAGTAACGCGAAATCCTCAGAAAATGATATAGAATAAAATTATAGGTGAGTTTTAAGCATGTTTTTTTCCTGGCTGGAGGTTATTTTCAGTTTCATTTGAGGTCTGACCAGCAGATTCAGATGTTGACCATTTTAGAAACCCCCTCCTTCAAAGATGGGTTGAAGGAGATGTTCCTAACCTTTGTCTGATTATTTTTTTTATTAAACAAAAAAAGTGCTTTCGAGTACCTGCTGTTGGTTGATGCGTTCAAAGACCAAATGTAGTGAAAGTTCTTAGTTTTGATGCATGAAAATAATTTTCTTTATCTACAGATCAAAGGAAAATAGGTGATTTTGACCTCTGGTGCATCTATTGTTTTAACATTTATGTGCATTTTCCCCCATAGATGGCCATAAAAAGTATTCCTAATTAGGTACAACTACTTTTTTGACCTAACATTCAAAAATTTTAACCATCTTAATAGTTTGACACAATGTCCGGATTTAAACAGCAGCAGAAAGGCAACATGAACGTAATTATTGGTAAAGATAACACTTAGTAATTTTGCCTTACTGCTAGATATGGTTAAATATTTTTTTCACTCTTTGAAACAAGAAACTATTACTTTATTTATTCAGTTTATAATTCTAAACTACTGGGAACCTTCCTAGAAAAAATAATACAGGTTTTCTTTTCTGTTTCTAGTTTCTTAACAGGAAGATGCCAAAACGTTAGAGACTAATTAAGAAACTGGCTGGCAACCAGAAACAGCCGACTTTGATCGGCCTGGACTGGCCAGTCAGAACCTTTACAATCGGATCTTTTGTTAGCCGTGCTAACGTTAAAAGTTGTCCCCTTCATAATCATTGTCCTGTTTTACAGCAATGCATCATCTCTCTGTGATTTTGACTCTGCTCCTAAAACAAATAGACCACTTATGGCAAGAAAGCTAGCAAAAATATTTTATTCCTCTTATAGTTTTTATATTAAAGTTCTTAAGAAGAAATCCGAATTGCCTGCAATCTGTATAGATGGGCCAAAACATTATGAAATCTCAGAAATCGGCTTTAAACCTCTGATCGGTGCATCTCGTAAACTTTATTGAGAAATGACTGTTAACAAGGTTGTCTTAACTGCCCAGTGCCCGCTGCAGAAGATGTCTCCAATAAAGGACGTGGTGGATGTGCTGCCCAAAGTGAAGGCCATGGCCCTGGCTGACCGGGCCATGTTTGACAAAGGCATGAGGGCCTTTGTCTCATATGTTCAGGCGTATGCCAAACATGAATGTAGCCTCATCTTCAGGGTAAAAGGTGAGCAACACTCAAAGCCAATGGTATGCTGTAGGATACATATAGGAATGAAACATTGTAATATCCTTTTTGTTTAGATCTGGATTTTGTCTCCATGGCCCGCGGCTTTGCGCTGCTCCGCCTGCCGAAGATGCCAGAGTTAAGGGGGAAGTCGTTTCCCGATTTCACTGAAACGACGGTGGACACGGACAGCATCCGCTACAAGGACAAAAATAGGGAAAAGCAGAGACAGAAAATGCTGGCTGAGCTGAAAGACAAAGTGAAGGTCGAGCTTCCTAAAAAGAACTTCATAAAGAACAAGGCCTGGTCCAAACAGAAGACCAAGAAGGAGCGCCGAAAAAAACGGGTTGCCAAAAGGAAGCATGATGAGGTAATTCTGTTTGGGGATTAATTAAGCTTGAAGACAGGATATGTCTTCAAGTTTATGTCTTCATATATCCTAATGGCTTCTTTTGTGCCTCTGCAGGGCTCTGATGTGGAGGAGGAGTACATGAAGGAGCTTTTAGAAGACACTCGCCTCCTAAAGAAGCTAAAAAAAGGCAGAATCAGTGAGGAAGACTTTGAGCAGCAGATTACAAATGGATCAAAGTCAAAGCATGAAGAAGAACCTTAATGTAAAGCTCGGGAGAACAGGACATCTGTTTTAGGGGCGTTTATTGGAGAGTGATGAAGCAGTTATAAATACAGTTTGATGAGTTCGTCGCTGACAGCCGACGGGGTGAGAACTCCCAGGTCCGTAAAGAGCAGGGTGATGAGGGAGGGGGGCGTGTAGTCGATGATGGGGTGCTCCTCTGACAGGTTCTGTACACTCTTCAGGGTGTCTGCTTTGTACTGTGCAGGACAGGAAGGACATGTCAATAATCTACATACAGGGACAGAAAACTGTAAAACACAAAATAATGAAGTTGCACCTTAAATTTATCAGGCACATCCTGTTGGTTCAGCGGATACAGACGCACAAATTTAAAACTTTCAGCAACAACGTAGAAGGGCTTGTTGTGAGCTTTGGAGCACAGAGCCATCTGATAGGTGCCGATCTGCAAAAACAAAAAAGACTTATTTCTGCTGCAACTTACACCTGCCCTGTGTTTTCACAAATAAGATCTGGAAAATGTAACAAGCGTTTGTGCTCAGCCGCCTCAACTGCCTTCAGATAACGCCTAATTATTAAGTATTAATCCAGCTGCTCGTTTGTTAGAGAACAGCGGCAGGAAGACCAGGGTCCGATCAGTAATTCTCTTTGATAACACAACCTGGAAATTAATAATAGTAAATATTATAAATGTTTTTGCTGTTATGTGCAGCCTCCTCACTTGACAATGTTCGTGGTTATTGTTCAGGATTTTAGCTCGTTTACTGAATCATAACCCAGCTCCCCATTCACGATTGTAATTGGTCCCTGAAAGCCTCCCATAGCCTATTTACCATAAATGCTAACAGAATGGAAAAACTCTGAATCACTGAGTAATTATTTACTATTCTGAAACCGCTTGCTGCTATTTAGACTGTTTGAGTTGCATTTATTGGATATGAAAAGGTTCTGATTATGTTGAGCAAGTTTGATGATCCAGGTCTCTGCTCAGCAACACTGGTTTAGTCCCAGCTCAGGCAGCGCACCTTGTTTATGATCCCTCCGCTCTCGACGACTCCCTCTGCACCAACGATGACCAGGTCCACCTTCTCTAACACATACCTGGGAGACAAAAAAAACAACAACTGTAACTTTTAAGTTAAAACAAGCAGATTTTATGTGAGATGTGAGCTTTATTAAAACAGGGTCAACATAAAAATTGGGAATGTTTCCTCAAATGTAGAAATCTTTTGTTCTCTCCCTGGATTTACTTTCATACCATCAGACCCTTGTGGTGAAAGCGATTTTGCACAATTTGAAATATAAAAGAAAAAGTTAGAAAAATACAGCGGAGGAGAACAATGTGTTTTACCTGGTAACAGTAAGTATTTTTTCTCCAAACAAAATTGAAGCTGGAATTTCACAGGGATCCTTTCAGGTCCCATTCATTTTTTTTTATTAGGTTGTATATTTGAACTATAATCCACGTGTTCAGATGTATGGTAAGGACACTGATTTCCACATCGCTGGGAAAACGTGACGTTGCAGAAAAGCTCATTTCCAGTTTAGAAAGTGTCAGTATGGTCGAAGCCTTCATCTCAAATCTATATACCGAGAAACCAAGTTTTCTATCAAAACCTTTGTGCTCTAGAATCATTCCCACTCAGAATCAGGGATGAAGTCATTAACCTGATAACTAATATGTTGCTTAATTAGGTGATATTTTGTCTCATCTGACTGGCAACAACCTGTCAAACTGCTTAGTTTTCTTTTGTTGTGTTTTTATAATGGATTTTTTAAAGTAATCGGTCTTCTTTAATTGTGTTACTAAATTGTACTGTAAAGGTCATCTTAGAAATGTATTTTACAGTTGGATATTTCCGATAGTAAAGCCCGACCAGGGATCAATGAATGACAAAATAAACCATGTAGTATTTTCTGTACTTGCTGCTTCCCCTGTCCACAGCACAGCTTTCCTTACCCAACAGCTGCATCCAGAACTACCGTTACTGGAACATTTAGTTTCTTTAGGGCGTCTGCCATCTGTTGTCTAAGTAAAGAAAAAAAAAAAACTGAATTATTTTGTGGCCTTTCAGAAAAAAACTGTTCACAGACTGCTCACTCACCCAGCGGCGTCAGGCTGTGATTCGGTCACATAGACAGAGAAGCGCTTTTTCTCTGCTGCAGCTTTCTCCAGCACTCGCAGGACCACTCTGGAGTACGAATGAGTCAAGATTTTCTGAAAGGATTTTCAGGAAAAAGGAACGGGATTAACTGTGTACAAAGAGCAAGAAATAAGACACGACAGGTACTTACAGCTCCATCTTTGATGAAGGTGTGACAGAGCTTAGCAACTTTCTTCCTGGACATAGAGATCTTCTCTAGAAATAGTTCTCCTCTTTCCTCCATCACTTTCTTACAACGAGACAAATCCTGGAGACAGAAATAGACGTTAGTGTTGTACTGGGATGGATCGCAGAGACTGATTACCAAAACCCTCCTTCAGTGCTGTGGGAGTATTTAGAAAGCCAAGTTTATTTTCACTAACCACACCCAGACCAGTAGGATTAAGAAATTACTTAAACAGAGTCTGTGTGAAAACATGAAGGAGGCTAAATGCTTAGAGAAAGCAAAACATCATGCCCTGATCAAACGTTATTAGCCCATTTAAGAAAATACAGGGGTTAGACAATGAAAGTGAAACACCTGTCATTTTAGTGTGGGAGGTTTCATGGGTAAATTGGACCAGCCTGGTAGCCAGTCTTCATTGATTGCACATTGCACCAGTAAGAGCAGAGTGTGAAGGTTCAATTAGCAGGGTAAGAGCACAGTTTTGCTCAAAATATTGAAATGCACACAACATTATGATTGACATACCAGAGTTCAAAAGAGGACAAATTGTTGGTGCACGTCTTGCTGGCGCATCTGTGACCAAGACAGCAAGTCTTTGTGATGTATCAAGAGCCACGGTATCCAGGGTAATGTCAGCATACCACCAAGAAGGACGAACCACATCCAACAGGATTAACTGTGGACGCAAGAGGAAGCTGTCTGAAAGGGATGTTCGGGTGCTAACCCGGATTGTATCCAAAAAACATAAAACCACGGCTGCCCAAATCACGGCAGAATTAAATGTGCACCTCAACTCTCCTGTTTCCACCAGAACTGTCCGTCAGGAGCTCCACAGGGTCAATATACACGGCCGGGCTGCTATAGCCAAACCTTTGGTCCCTCATGCCAATGCCAAACGTCGGTTTCAATGGTGCAAGGAGCACAAATCTCAGGCTGTGGACAATGTGAAACATGTATTGTTCTCTGATGAGTCCACCTTTACTGTTTTCCCCACATCTTGGAGAGTTACGGTGTGGAGAAGCCCCAAAGAAGCGTACCACCCAGACTGTTGCATGCCCAGAGTGAAGCATGGGGGCGGCTCAGTGATGGTTTGGGCTGCCATATCATGGTATTCCCTTGGCCCAATACTTGTGCTAGATGGGCGCGTCACTGCCAAGGACTACCGAACCATTCTTGAGGACCATGTGCATCCAATGGTTCAAACATTGTATCCTGAAGGCGGTGCCGTGTATCAGGATGACAATGCACCAATACACACAGCAAGACTGGTGAAAGATTGGTTTGATGAACATGAAAGTGAAGTTGAACATCTCCCATGGCCTGCACAGTCACCAGATCTAAATATTATTGAGCCACTTTGGGGTGTTTTGGAGGAGCGAGTCAGGAAACGTTTTCATCCACCAGTATCATGTAGTGACCTGGCCACTATCCTGTAAGAAGAATGGCTTAAAATCCCTCTGACCACTGTGCAGGACTTGTATATGTCATTCCCAAGACGAATTGACGCTGTATTGGCCGCAAAAGGAGGCCCTACACCATACCAATAAATTATTATGGTCTAAAACCAGGTGTTTCAGTTTCATTGTCCAACCCCTGTATATCAAGGCGGGATAAAGACACCATTACACTGCCCTCTGTGTGTTTTATTTGGACAAAACATGGATCAGTGGTGAACCTTTCCAGGAATGGGTGACCTATCACAATTAAACCAAGAGAGGATTTAGATCTCATCCAGGAGACGCCGCTGCTGGAGGCTGGTGTCTCTGCCCGCTGGTGTATTGATGGTTCTTGGTGTCCAGGTCTGGGTGCTTTGGTGTGTGCTGCCTCAGTCCCGGTGACATGTCAGTTACTAAAAAACACTTGATGGCAGTTGTTAGTGCCACGTTTTTAGATATTGAGGGCAATTCTTTTTTCTACATTCAGCCAAGTTGGTATGGATAGCTTTTATGCCCTAATAAAAAAAATCATTTTATATGAACTGGTTAGCTCTTTCTGATACTGAAATCTGTTCTATGGTCTGAAACATTTAGGTGTGACTAAGGAGCAAATACTCAAGGAATCTGTAAGCAGAACAATACTTTTTTTCACAGCACTGTAAAATGTATAATTACAGACTTGTGGAGTCCCTTTTCAATGTATAAACAGAGTAATTGGCTGAATAAAGAACATGAAACATCACTCGCCTGATGCTCTAGTGATGTGAGGCTTATAAAGCGCAGGAAGAGCTCTCCTCCAGAGGACACGGCCACAGACGAGTCCTCTCCCTTTAGGCAGTCTGTAGCCCCCGTCAGGCTTTCCCTCAGACCCAGGATGGTTTCACCTGTAGGATCAGAGGCAGACATTCAGGGGAACCAAAGACATTATAACAATGATAGAGTTTTTAAGAAAGCAGAGGGACTTTCACACATACTAAAGCCTCTTAAATAAAGTCCTGATGCTTAAAAAAACACTATGTGGCCCTCTGTTCATATTTTCAAAAGGAAGCACCTCCATCAGTAAGCAGTTTTTAAAAGTATTCACACCACTTAACTGATTACATCTGAAGGCAGCTGATTGCACTATTTTTCATCTAGGGGCATCAGAGTGAAGGGGGCTAAATACAAGTACATGCCACATGTTTTCTGATCTTTTTCATTTGTAAAAAAAGAAAAAATGTGAAAATCATGAATTGTTTTATTACCACTTCCCAATCATTTACTACTTTGTGTTGGTCAACAGACTTGGCAACTTTTAAGTGGAGCTTGAACTGGGTGCAGGTCAGTATTTAAAAAGCAATACCTATTTATTTTTATGAAAACAAGTAGAAAATAAGTTTGGTTCAATAATATTTTGTCATAAAAATCATTCAACTGGCTGTGTTGTTGAAGCTTCTGGTTTACCATAAAAGAATAATTGCCATTGTTAAGGCACATATCTCTTATTTGCTCTCAAACACTGGAAGCTGTCCTGGGATGCCTTAAAGTGCTGCCATGTATATGGATAACATAATCCTGAAGTATGCAGATGTAGTCCATATAAATCACTAATATGTAGGACATCACACCTTAACCATCAGAGGCCTGGAGTACAGAGTGAGGAAGTCTAAGCTGGACCAACAACACTCATCATCCTGACCAACTGAAACACCGTGTATCACAGAGGCAGCACCACATAATACTGCCGGCATCTGCAGAGTGATCAGGGCCCTTTGGAGGGAAATTGTACACTTCTGTTTACACAATCACAAACAGACGTTTAGGGGGAAAAAAGGTGTAGGGTTACTTTGAATGGAAGCTTCCCTTGCTGGAGTGGGATTTACCCAGGCAGAGTGAGACAGCAAGACAAGAAGAGCTTGAGTTTCACTCGAGGAGAGAGGGTTCGCAATCCCACGAAGAAAGATGGGACTTTGTGGTTGTGGCATTAGAAAATGTGCTACGAAATACTTTCGTAAGGTAGTGTATGTGGCAGCGTTATTGCTGTGCCTTATGGCTTCAACTTGGGCTGACATTGCAGGCTTGTAGTATTGGTCAGTATGATTTTGTTTCAGGTATATATTATAAATCTTAAATCTGATTCACAAACAGACCAACTTAAACTAACCTGGACACGATAATTCATTTAATAATTATTTTAAAAGGATTTAATTTGACTGTCAAATGTCCAAACCTTTAACTGGTAGTGTGGCTTCCGAGGATCATTTGAAAAACACACCTTTGTCTCTCTTGAGGAACTCTAGCAGGGTGCGGATGGCTGCCACAGCAGAGGCCATGTCCGGGTCTTTCCTCATCTGAGCCCTGAAGTACTCCACTAGTTCTGACCAGAGACCACGGAGAGAGAGTTTCAGCATCACTCAGAACCGCATGAAGCAGAGGATGGGACTTTGAGGGGAAACTCACCTTCTTCATTCATCTCCAAATTCAAAGCCTAGAAGCTCTGTAAGGTCAAAACAAACCACTATCACTATTACTAAAATTATTTTAGACAACCTAGTCAGTTCACAGATGTCGGACACATGCCAGAACCAGACACCGCGACGCTGCTGCCAAAATTATACACAAATCTTTCAAATTATGTTGTACGTCTTTAATATTACCCGCAATAGTTTAAAAATGGCCAAATTTGGTCTACAAATCACCGTAGTCGCTCTCTGTAGGGTTACACACCGTTGGCTCATGCAAAGCTCTGATAGTTGACGTGTCGCAGAGTTATGACGTATACAACGTGTCTGCTTCACAGACTGCTCAGAAAAACAAGGTGGAGTTATAGGTAGATACATTTTAATGCGGGGAAAAATAGTTATAATGTAAGTGAACGTGAAATGTATATTAAACGTTTAAATGTTGTTAATTACAAAAAGTCAAAAAACGACCAGCATGACAATTATAATTTTCACATTTTCGGCGTAAGGAAAAAGACGCAAATCTACCACAAGGAGACTTGACAAAGATGTAAAGCTATCAGAAAAACGTAAAAAGGAAAAGTATATCAAATACGATTTGGCGTTTGACATAATTTATCCACTTGAATACACCTAATATTCTTTAAGATGTGTTTTTAATTTAATCTTAACTGTTGTCTCAATCAAGTGTAAATAAACTGATCCTTTATGAAGTTTCTGAGCAGGCACACACTGCAGTTCTCATTAGTATCACTAGAGGGCGACGTGTTCCTTTTATTTTTCTTCTGTTTTTTTAATTTTCCCATTTATGTCACAATTAGCTTCAAATTAGATAGAATTATACCAACAACAGCAACAACATAATAATAATATATTTGTCGATTAATAATAATAATCGAAAAAGTTGTCGGATTAAATATGGAAGCAACAATTCTATTTTTAATTACATTGTTTTATTTTATTTTTTTACATAATAGTTTTATCTTGTAGGACCCTGTGCACCCCCTTGTTCATCTTACTGCGAGAGGTTTCTACATTGTTAATTATACGTGTTTTTAAACTGCATAATATAGATGTAAAATAATAATATATTCAATAACAGAAAGAAGACTCGCAGCAGCAAATATAATCCTGTGTTCCAATGTCAAGTGGCACCTTACTCTGTTGAGCTTGCATGTTCTCCTTCAGCAAACTTGTTTGGTTTGTTTTCTTCCTGGTACTGGTGTGAGTTGCTGTCTTGGAAGTCTCTGAGTTGGTTCGGGGAAGGACTGGTGACCTGTTCGTGGTGTGACAACCCTCCTCCCTCTATGACCCTGAACAGGGTCAAACATATGTAGAAAATGGATGGATTATTTGTAATCTCAATGAATTGAACTCCAAGTCCCAAATTGTAAATCCTCGTAAAATGACTGTGAAATTCTAGCTGTCTGAATTGTTTGGCTTTTTTTTCTCTCTTTTTTCTCTCACCTGAATAAAAAAAAAGAATAATAAGAAGGTAAATGTGTGGACAAAAAGGACATTAAATCTAAACATCTAATAATCTAAAAATAGATGCACACAGAGAAGCGGGAAAAGGACAAAACAGGACTTGCTAGAGGGACCCAATGTAAAGATCCTAAAATGAGAATAAAGACAATCAAAATCTCAACCAAACAGATAAGACACAAATCAATGGAAAAAGTAACCAATCACAATAAAGATTTTCAAAGGTAGCATAACAGTACTGAATATGTAGGCAAAATACAATTCCTTTCAAAAGTGTTCACACACTTTGATAGGTTTTTTTAATTATTTTTGCCACAAGCATCTTTGCATTTTATTGGGATTTTACTGTTAGACAAAGTAGTACCTAACTCAAAAGAAGGAAAATATATGGTTTTTAAAATTATTTATGAAAAGAGTGTTTAGCATCTGTATTGAACCCTTCTGAGTCAACACTTTGCAGGACCACTTTTTGCTGAAGTAACAGCTTAAGGTCTTTTAGGGTATGTTTATACCAGCTTTAGCTCAAGTCAGTCAGAGTCAATGGAGAGAGTCTTTGAACATCGACTTTCAAGTATTGCCACAGATTCTCCATTGAGCTTAGGTCTGGACTCAGCCGTTCTAACACACAAATCCAAACCACTGTAGCTATGGGTGTATGTTCAGGGTAGGTGTTCTGCTGGAAAGTGAACCTCCACCCTATTCTCAAGCCTCTGCAGCCTCTACCAGATTTTCTTCTAGAATTGGCCTGTGTTTGGTTCCAACAATCAACTCTGATCAGTTTTCCTGTCCTTGTTGAAGAAACATTTCTCCATAGCAGCATGGTGCCATGTTCACAATAAGCATGGTTTCTTCAGGGTGATCTGCAGTGTTAGTTTTCTGCCACACATAGTGTTTTGCATGTTGGTGAGAAATTTTAATTTTCAACCTTCAAACTACAAATTAAACTTCTATTGGCTTCTCTTTTGACAACAACTTTGCGTCTGCCTCTCTCAATAGCCAGATTTGTGGAGTGCTGACTAATACTTGTCCTTTCAACAGATTTTCCCACCTGAGCTGCAGATCTTCTCAGCTCCTTGAGTGATACCATGGAGTTCTTGGGTGCTTCTCTGATGAATGCTATTCTAACCAGGTCCGCCAGTTTAGGTGGATGGCCATGTCTTATCCCTGACCTGTCTGCTGAATTCCTTGGTCTTCACGATTCTGTTTTTTTTTTTTTCTCCAATGTTCTCTAACAAACCTCTGAGGCCTTTCCATTTATATTGGAATTAAATCACACACAGAATGACTATTTACAAATGATATTATTTCAAAAAAGGGGGTACCGGGCAAAAAGGATCTGAATACAAATGCAAGAAAGAAAGAAAGAAATGTGAGACATGAAATATAAAGACTAGGTTGTAGCAAAATCCCAAAATAGCAGCAAAGAGATAAAGAATAACTTCAAAGTGACTAAAAGTTGAGAAAACGTCAAACAATGTAAGAAATTACAAAAACAAAAAGGTGAAAGCAGAGGAAAAAAACGTTTTATCATGTGCCTGTTCTTTTGCCTGTTTTAGCCTGCTCATGCAAACAATGAACTGATCTGAAATCAGATCTCACGATCTCCTAAGGCCTTTTACTGCGAATATTTTTGTCAAGGGCTACAGATTCCCTGAAAAAAGCCCAGTAAACCTTCCTGTCCCCCTCATTAGACACTTTGGTCCAGCTCAGAGTTTTCGGGCTGTACTCTTTGTTCCGCTGCTCTCAGCCCAGCAGGCAGACATCTCATCTCTGTTCAGAGCGCAGCTGCAGCCGGCAGGCCCCGCTCCTCCTCCCGCCCTCTGCTCCAACAGGCCGCGCAGGCGCACTGGCTCCTCTGTGCGCTCTACTGTTTGCATTGTGTCTGAACTGCCGGCGAGCTTTAAAAATATTATACCCACCGCGGCAATGTCGGGCAGGTCGGTCCGAGCTGAGACCCGGAGCAGGGCGAAAGATGACATCAAGAGGGTTATGGCCGCTATTGAGAAAGTACGAAAATGGTAAGAAGAGCTAGATTAAAAAAAAGAGCTGGCTTCGTTATCTAACACGAGAAAGGCTTGCTTGTTGGGGGAGGAGAGGGAAGGAGCGAGACGGAGAGAGGGATGAAATAGAAAGATAAAGGGCAGCTTTTGAACGGCATTCTCGGCAGATGTACTTGCGGCTCAGGTGCGACCGGGGCGCTCCAGTGAGGAGCACCTTCCCCGGCTTTACTGAGGCTGCCTGCGGCGGACACATATAACATGTACCCGGTGTTTTTCCGCTGATTTTAACGGCAAAAAAAAAAAGGGTTGAACCCAGAAGCCATTTCGATGCAGTCACATGAAGCCATTGCTGCCCGCTGCTGAGCTGCGAGCGCAGGCGGCGGGTTTTTAGCGGCGAAACGGCCGATAAGTCTGGACGCTGAGGCCAATTTTAGCGACGGCGCTCTTGAGTCGGAGCACTTTAGTCCGTGTGGAGTTTTAAATTAAGCGCTTTGAGTCGCCCTTTAGGTCTGCCGGAGAATAAGACACGGTGGGGGTTGGGAGAGGGAAGTAGGCTGCTGTAGTGCATGGCTGAACACGTAGTGACTCAGTCTTATCTTTTTACACCAGAAAATCACATTCTGTTCTCCTTTAGCGCCGCA
This sequence comes from Girardinichthys multiradiatus, assembly GCF_021462225.1. Lineage (NCBI taxonomy): Eukaryota > Metazoa > Chordata > Actinopteri > Cyprinodontiformes > Goodeidae > Girardinichthys > Girardinichthys multiradiatus. The sequence goes on from NC_061801.1 coordinate 8,850,912, forward strand.
GAAGCACATGTTTGTTCGGAGGACATGACATTTATGGATGTAGCTGTTTAGCTGCGCTCGGTTTCAGAATTGATCAGAAGTTCATTTATTCAGATGGATTCATCTAAAGTCCCCAGGTCAAAGTCAGAAGTTCGGGTTTATTCTAACTTTCACATCTTTTGGTTCTCAAAATAAAAACATACAGTATGATAGAATAATGTACAGTTAATCTAAGGATTCTTATATTTTGTTCATGTTTTCTTTTTCACTTTTATAATCACTTTTTTTGATTCATCTAGGTTTGTTTTAACAGTTGAAAACATAAGGATGCTTCTTCAGTCTTCTTTCATTTTTTCAAGTCTCTGTTATTCATATTTTTCTGTAACAGTGTTTTGTCATTAACTCTGTATTAGTGCAATCTTTTCAGGCTGCATGTTAAGTTGAATATTAAACCAACAAGTAGGCATAGGCTCATTGCTGCTATTTTTGGAAAAATTACTATGGGTTTTCAAACCACTAAAATCTTTTTCACAGAAGTAGAACCATCTGTTGCTGCACACTGCCAGGACAGCAGTAGGTTGTTGAAAAATAAATTAGCAATTAAATGAAGAGGGTGCTTATTATCTATTTTTGGGTGAGTGTATTTGTCAGAATGTAAATAATAAATGCAATTAGATCATAGTATATAATTTGTTTTTCTTCAATTTTTATGGTATTTTTAGTTACTGATCATAATGGGTACCAGCCCACAGTTAACAGTAGTCACCCTAATTAAAATGAAGAGACGGCAGATGCTACCTTTACAGTAGATAGATAGATAGATAGATAGATAGATAGATAGATAGATAGATAGATAGAGCAGAATTCAATGGTTGTGGATTTTTCTGTATACAATGATTCTTAAAGCAAAATGTAACTTAATCAGAAAAGCAAATTTACCACTACTTTAACTCATTAAACATTTCCATAATAATAATAATGATGAACCACTGGAATTTATTCTTTGTCATCTTTCAGTCTATAATTCATTTAATAATCAGTGAAAGGATTTAAAGGTTTGTAGGTGAGTTATAATCTGGAAATATGTGATTAGAATAAGAGGTATAACATTTGACAAGTGGCCTGTTTTGTGTGCCTAAAATAAAGAAAATGTTTAATGCACAGTGGAACAAAAACAAACACAGGTTAGGGTTTCTGAAAGTAATCTTAGGCTGTTGTTTCACATAGCAGTAAGAAAATGAAAAAACATTTTGGACCTTTTCATTTAAAATATGTGACACCAACATATTCACAGGAAAAACTTCATTTTAACAGTAGTTACAAATTTAGCTACACATTTCAACGTTATCGAACAAGTCATAAATAACCACCATTTTAATTCTTTTTTTAATTCATCTACTATAACTTTGTAGGGTGCAGGCCACATCTCACAGCGTCCTTCTATTTGAATCAGCTTGTTTGTCTCTCCTACTCAGGGAGAAGAAATGGGTGACGGTTGGAGACACGTCCCTTCGTATCTACAAGTGGGTGCCGGTGACGGAGCCAAAATCAGACGACGTGAGTTCACCATTATTGTGCTCGTTTCAGAAAGTGATGCATGAGAGAAATACAGAATGTATCTCACTCTGTTTTCATCCATACGTGTTTTTCATTCAAATGGTGTTTCTCCTCTGGTGTAGAAGAACAAAAACAAGAAGAAGGGCAAGGATGATAAATACGGGTCAGAGGTGACGACTCCAGAGAACAGCTCCTCTCCAGGGATGATGGACATGCACGGTCGGTTTTTCCAGACATTTTCCTTTCAAAATAAGGACATTTTCAGTCACGTGTATATATAGCCCAAGTATTTTCTGAGTGTGGGACTCTCAATCTGCCCTTTGCCAGATGACAACAGCAACCAGAGCTCCATCGCCGACTCGTCCCCAGTGAAGCAGGAAAACAGCTGTAGCACCAGCCCCGCCCCAGAGACCAACGCTGCATCTCACCGCGACAACAGCGAGGTCAAGACTGACCAGAGCCCAGACAGCAAGAGAGGTCAGACCATGACAGTAACACGTACTGTATATACCAGCAAATGCCACCAGGCGGGCCCTTCTGCCAACAGAGGGTGGAGGCAGGTTGTGAAGACGAAGTCAGGCAGCTCAGATGGAGGATGAGCCATCTCCTGTTTCTGTTTTTACAGTCACTGATTCGCTCTCAGCCACGTCGAAACAACCACTTCCTCTTTGTTAAATTTACCGCACACCTGTGGCCACAGTGTCCCCTCCCCTCAACCTCCCGGGGATTTAACTGCCAACTGTTCTGTCTCACAACAAAAACAGACAAAAACATACATAGTTTTGTTTGTTTCTAAACATATGTGATAAACATGATGCTTTGCTTTGAACATCTTTAAATTTAAAGATGGGTGTTTCAGCTGCTCTCTTCCCAGGTCAGCTGGGGATATCATAGCACAGGTGACATGACGCAGACAAGGAGCTGCAACAACCAGTACAGTCACTTTCTCTCTCTCTCACTGTAAAAACACCTGGATTTTGATGGAAAGTCCAGATTTTTTAGATCATTATAATTATGTACTGTACATTTAAAAAAAGATATTCTTTATTGTTGAGAGCAAAGTGTACCGGAGTCAAATTCCTTGTTTGTCTGTACAAACTTGGCAATAAAGCTGATTCTGATTCATGAAGTAATGTCCTTGGCCTATGATTTAGTTTTGGAAGCTGTGGGCACAAAAATAGGTCATGATTAATAATAAATCTGCTGGACAAGCGGAGTCCATACCACTCACAGTACATCCAACATCCATAACTGAATCCTTTTTTAGCTAATAAATAAAAAATATTAACTTGGGCCCCTTGGAAATAGTTAGGTTTTTTTTCTTATAAAAATAAAGCTGAAAAATAGAGCAAGTAGTTAATGTGAACATTGACAAACAGGAATATTTCAAATTGACAAAATCTGTTCGTGGAATAACATCAAATAGGCCCAGAGTTTAAAAAATGATCTTTAAATAGAAAAAAGTCCTCACTACACTGCTAAAAAAATCTCACCATGAATGTTAAGTTTCAAATAACATTTTCTTTATTAAAAAACGTACTTAAAACAATTATTAAAAGAGCAACAGGTTTAGTTTCCTCGTGTTTTAGATGGGTTGGTCTCTAAAAGCCCAGAATATTTCCCCCCCTCTGTCATAGCACCTACATCTGCTAGCTTTGTTCAAACACCAATTAATATGCATATTATATTATAGTGGTTGAGTACAATAAATGTTTGGGTTTCAAACCAGGCAGTTACTCCACACAGCCACATGGGGTCACTAGAGTGTCAGAAAAGGGCCACAAATAAAATACACCACCACACCAAACCTACACTGACTGTTTTTGCTTGTATTTACTGCCTGGTGAAGAAGTGAGCATCTTGTTTTATTTCTTACTGTGTTGTGATTTCAGGGAAGGGCATCCCTTCATCAGAGACCTCAGAGAGAGCACAAAGTGCCAAGAGAGATAGTCTGTCCTCAGGGGAGAAGGATTCCTCAGACAGCAAAGCCACTCAGGTATGAACTCGTCTGCATGTCTGTCTGCAAACCTCTCTGAGGAACAGTAACCCATGGAGGAAATAAACAAAGCATTCAGGTGTTCACATGTCAGTCTGCATCTCTGTTCTACCAGCTTTCCAGGAACAAAATGGCTGAAAATATTCCTAAAATAAAATAAAGGCTCATTCTATTGTGTTTTAAAGGTGTCAAAAACACGATCCATTTCATAAAAAGCCTAAAAACAGAAAAGTAGCATTTTCTGTTCCAGTCTTGTTTTCAGATGTGCAGCCAGAACAGTGATTTCCTACGGCACAAACTGAATGGGAACTGGAGATTTGAGGACCACTAGTGTGGACATGCTGCCTTTGAGGCATGCGTGTCCCATAAGAAGTCTATCTATTTGACTCTCACTGAGCCATTATAGGAAAACCCTGTGGAGGTTTTGACCTTTAGCAGCAGCATGGATTCTGTTTTTGCATCGTGAGGCCTTGTTGTACCATCAAATAATGTAACTTAAGCAAAATTCATACTGCATGCTTAATGAGTTTCTGTGATTTAAGAGATCAGCATTTTTAAAACCTAGAAACTTGCATTTAGAATGAGTGAAGAGTTTTTAATAGCAGTCAGTACGTTGTTAAACGGCTCATCGGAGTTTATTTCTTCAGTCGAAACTGAGTTCACAACTCCTAGATTCTGGTTCTGTTTAAAGCTAGAAAACCTCCACCTGTTATAAATCATGGACCGACTCATGATGGAGATGACATTTTAAATTGTCTTTAGCTAATTAGCCAGAGAATGTAGATCTTTTAGCATAACTCTAACCACTGCTCCATGATACAGAGGCTGAAAGCCGCAAACAAAGACAATTTTCCGTACTTCATGCAGCCTTCCTGTTCTCTGCTGAAAGGTTTGCTTTCTCCTGCAGACTAAGGGAACTGCTGACATGTCGCTGAACATACAGTTGTCCTTTCAAAGTACCTTCTTAAACCTTTTGAGTTTATATGACACATTTGACTGATACCACCTACTCCACCTGTGGTTTATGAATGGCCAGAGGAAGCTCAGAGGCGGGTTCATTACATAAATGTTTGAGGAAGGAGGTTTTTAAGTGATCTTCCACCAGTAGCAGCTTCCACATGGAAGAGCGTTGCACATCCCTCAGACTGTTACTTTGTATTCAATAATGGGGGGGCCTTGTTGTGTTTCTTATGTTTTTAACTAATAGGTTAAGAGGCAAATGTTCCCATATGGTGACAATAAAGGTGATGATGAGGACTGTTAAAGATTGGATTTTATATACTTGGAGCGATCAGTCAACAGTTGGAGTCGATCAAACTGAAAATTGTCTGATTCTGGTCACCAGCTAACGTCTTGCTGCAACTTTACTTATCAGATGTATTCATGCTTTGTGTGTTTCTTCTTGCTTGCTTTCAGGATCTACAGGAGGAAGCCCCGCCCAGCAAGAAGAGCAAACTGGAGTCCTCATCTCAAGACTTTGAGGAGAGTTAAATGTTCTGGGCTGAGTCATTCTCTCCTTCACCTTCCTGTCTCTATCCCTCTGTTCCTCCTCCCATTAACTCTAGATGATTTAGGGCTAATGGACACACTGACTCTCCGCTCTAGTTTTTTTTTCCCTGCTCTCAAAACCAAAGGGGGAATGGACGTCTCCCTCTCTGATTGCTGTTTCCCATCCCGGTTCGCCACCTTTCCCAGAACACTCCTCCTACCACTGAGAGAGAATGGATATTACCTCTGTTCACTGGTCCCCTCCGTGCTTCCTTCCAGTCCTCCACATTTTTGCCAAGAGAAGCGCCAAACCCAAGCTTTGGTCTTGTTTGGGCCCTGGGGGGCGGCGCCGGCAGCTCAGCCCGGCCACCGCCAGGCCAGAATCCAAACCCCGACCTGCTTCTGTGACTAAAAGAGTTCTGAGATTAGGACCAGGCTGGTCCCAGACGCTGCTTTGAGATCGCTCTTTGTTTCATTGCTAACAGTTTAGCTCAGGATAAGTCAAGGAGCTAACCTGGTCTCAGATCGGTGGCTGTGGCGGCGGTGGGGGGCACCTCCACCCCAACGCCACGTCTCATTCATCCTCCCGCTAGACTATTGTTTTGTTTAGGAAATGTTTAGTTCTCTTATTTCTTCTCCCTCAGGAGGGTCAATGCACTGTTATGGTATGTCACAATCGATCACAGATAGATTTGCTGCTGTAGTGGATGTCTTTTATCTCTATCCATGAAAAGTTCTCCATGTATGTGTTTCCTAAAGTGAATTAGCTCGTGGTTTGTAGAGGAAGAGGGTGGACGGTACACGCTGAGGTAAAATCTTGGATACGTAGTGAGGACAGGCATGGTTAGTGTGTCCTGGAAGTGTGTGCCTTGAGTTGTTACGACTAATTTTTAGTTCAAGCAGGTTTGGACTTAAGTTTTGGTGCCATGTTTTTGTTTCGGTTTGTTTTTTGCCTTATAACTGTCACTAAGTCGTTTTTCCATTTATTTATATTTAACTCCACCTGCTAGGACGTTTTTCTTTAAAGGAAATGTTTTGGAGATATTTGGTTCCTTGTTGCAAGTTTAAAAATATAATGTGATTTAGAGCGACAATGAGGTGGAAACCATGACAGACTACAGACATAAATACAGTTATTTTAACAGCTAGATTATAGTTTGGGGATGCAGGATTGGATTTCCACAAAAGTGCACAGTAGCATCACATGCTGGTATCAGCCCTCTCACTTTCCTTCCAGCTAGGAAGTAAATGTGTACTACTCCTACGAAACACATTAAGATTAGATTTTAACACTACCCAGAAGTTGATCATGTTCATTCTTTTAAGCACCTGCAAATGTCATCCATCAGAACTTCTAGTTATTGGTCTTTTTTCGCTTCTGAGGGTCCGCGATGAAAACTCTCCTCTTTCTAGGATTTTCCCTTTTTCTTACCACGTCAGGGTCACTCACATGTAACCATCTTCTTTCTCTGCACTCGTTCTGTGTCACTACCTGTCTACGATCTGCAGATGCTGGTGTTGCTCGCCACTAAAGGGTCCAGTTTCTTTTCGCTCAAACATTTGGTTCTAATCCTCCTTCAAGGTGCTGTCTGTCGGCTGAATCCATTCACACACGGCATCCGGCTCGCGACTGTGTGCTGATTAGTGCAATTTACTTGAACTTTAAAGTACGGATTCAGACCTACGACCTATAATGTAAAACCTCACTCATGTAAGATTTACTTTTATTAATCAATCTTGAATGAATTGAGATCAACTGAATCACTGCGAACCATGACAGGACGGGACTACGCATTACAAGCCAGGATCAGATTTCAGTAAATCGGCATTCACACGGATGGAGAGAAGAATTCTAACATCGTCTCGGTTCAGAGGGTGGATTAGCATATACCTCATTCCCAGTCCAGCAGAGCTGGAACTTAAAATGCTATTGTATTGACATTAACAGTTATAAACAGCATTACGTACATTCAGTTTAAGACAAATTCTCACTTATGTTGTAGCGTTCACCTGATTGAGCCGATTGATTATAGTTTGCTCATAACTAGTGTGTAAAAAGAAAAATGAGAAAAAAAAGAGCTGTGAGATAAAAATTTATTCCCCCCTTGGGACCATTTTTTGTTTTGTTTAGATCGTGTACAGATTTATGGTTTGGTTTGACTTATTTATTCCATCAGTAGTGCTTGGTTTTGTTTTTATCATGTCCAATGGTTTTGTTTTCTTAATAAAAGTCATAAAAATGTCTTGGCTGTGTCTGTCTGTTGGAAACTGCTGGAGTTGTTGGATGTTTTAGAACAACAGCTAGCTTAATGCCAAATTTTGCCTGCATGTTTTGGTTTTAAAATCTACAACAGTTTTCAAATTAGTGTTTTTTTAATGGAAATAATTGTCACCTAAATAAAAGCTTTAATTTTGCTGTTAGAATGCTGACTTATAAGCACTTCTGACAGGTAGGATCTTATTAAACCAGTGGTACGGATTGTAGTGTAAAACCTTTATTGGTGAACAGGTGCCTCTGCCAATTTAACTTGGAAGTTATGTATTTTTTTCATCCATTTAATCTTGTTAGGTCAGCAAAACCTTTACAGATAAGCCCCAAAGTATTTACACAGAGATTTAGATGTGAAGCAATCTTTTATTTCATCAAAATGTTTTAACATTTTGGATCAGCCAAGCCAGAGTCTTGACTTGAATCTGATCCAGAGTAGGAGGAAGCGAAAGATTAGGGTGATGGTAAGGAGGGCTTCCAACCTCAGACTTTAAGCTCATCACCAACGATAAATCAAGATACCAGTAAAAACGAGCAAAAAGCTGGTTTATTATTGATGGTTTGCCTTGGACTTTTGGGAATAAAAAAATCTAGAATTTATTGCTTGATAGAGAAAAAAAAGGAAATCAAGGTCTTGCTACTTCTGCAGAATAAATCTTAATATCTTTTATTTTTATGTCAAAAATCTTGTAAGATCCTCTTACGAGTTACTTTTCTGTAGATTAAAAGGAAAATGTATGTAAAATTAAACTGATTGCTGTATGCCAAAAACATAACTGCAGAAGGCTTGTTATATGCAAAAAACAAATTTCGTTTTAATTCATATTCCGTTTTAAAAGGTAACCTTGTTTATGCCGTCTAAAATATGGCAACAAATAATGTTGGGAATCTAAAAGAAAACAGGACAACATAAAACCCTTAGAATTTCTATTGGACTGTTCAGGAATATACAGCACATAAAAAACAGTGACATTTTACACCATGTTGGCGTCTGTAAAATACTTGTTTGTGTAGATGTTACATATAAAACATTACACCAACAATTAGAGTCATCACTTAAAAAGTACACAACATATAGAGTCTTCTACGAATCATTTTCCCACTGGGAGTGTAAACCTCTATACCTTTAGTTGTTTTAATTGGCAGAAAAATAAAATGTAGCACACATAAAAGCTAGATTTGTTTTATGGTACACATACGTCAGAAGGAAACCTCTGATTAGTATTTACAGAGACTAGTGCCAACTGCTCGTTGCATCATTATGAAGATTCAATATGATCCAAACTTGTGCTTTAGAACAGAACATGTCCAAAGGTTGCCGCTACAGGAGTTCAATTTAAGCAAACAGTTTTCCATTTTATGAGATCTGCTTATTGACCTTCGACCTTCAGTGAAAAGCTAAAGCTGGCTTCTTTTTATTTTAGCTCAGCTAGAACAGAGTGGACGACAAGCCTCTGTCCTTCAATATAAAACTAGTTTCTGACACAAATATTTAGGACTGGTTAAAAAAAAAAAAAAAACATTGTTTAAAACAAGATAAGGACCTCCCTTTTACAAAAGTTAATATTTAGGAAAGACAGAGGCTAACTGTTCCCGTTTTGATACTTTTGGCCAAGTTATTCTGATGATTCGTATTGTACCTACATATGAAGGTACAATATGGACAACGTTTAAATCAGCAATGCTTTTATGTAATAGCTAACCAGTTACTTTGTATATATTTGTGCTTTTTGATGCATTTATACTTAGCCTGCCCACTGAGCTATAGACCAAATTTAATAACTGAGGCTACATAGACGTCATTTAAACATGAGTCTGTGCTAGTTTATACCATTTAAACGTAGATATTTTGTTAATGTTTGAATAATCCTGAATTTCTTGGTCTAAATGGGGTCAGAGCTTAGAGGTTTATGCTGGATAGTTATATGTATCACAATTTAGATCTCGTAATTTATTTTTGTCTATTTGAGAGCTGTTTTAATTTTCTACAAAGTTTCTAAGTTTATACTTAATGTGTGAACAAAGACAAATTCCTTGTTTATGTACACAATCCTGTCCAATAAAGCTCATTCTGAAAAATGAAGACATATTTACATATTTGTACTATACTGGCAAATGGAAATAAAAAGCATCTTTATTCAGAATGTCAAACATTGGAGCTTAACTGGGTATCACAAGGGCCAAAATTCACTTAGTTTTCATTAAAGACCAATGTCTGTTCCACTTGAACAATAGTTTCCAACCAGAACCACAACCATCTTTGTGATCAAACTGCTTGTAAGACCGCCATGATTTGGATTTGACAGAAGATTTCCAGTTGAGGAACAATATTTTACTAGTATTTGTATTTGTAGCATTTCTACATTTTGTAGTGACATAAAAACCATGAGAAGTACACATAAATCATCCCGGACTCATTATTTGCAGACCACATTGTGTGGTTGTGTAAGCAATGTGATAAGGATATTGTGCTGAGCCTTGTTTTTTCATTTGTCAGTCTTGGTTAATCTAAATTTAGACCTCTAATAAATGTTGAAAAATCAAATTTAGATACAAAAAAATTTTCATTTAAATTAAAGACATTTAAATTTTAGCCTACATATTTATGGACCATTTAGATATTTTTTAGGTGTATTTTCAACAGAAAAAAAAAGTAGTGTTTAGCTAAAATCGTTTCTGTTCTGACATACATACACTGTAGCTAACCATCATGTTTATGGTGCATTATTTCTACATCGTAGGTATCTGTGTTTAGCTGAGCCAAGTTAAGAAGCATGAAGGTTGATGTTAAAATGAGTAAATCTACTGACAGTACTTTTGCGTAGTAAAAAGGAAAGAGTATCTTGAATATGTTCCAGCTCTGAAAGTGAACAAGCATGATAACCAAAATGTCAACCCTTATCTTTGAAGCGCCGGGTAAAAACTGTAGAAAAGTCTGTCTGTCCTATCAAAATAAAAGCTTCACAACTGTAGAGCCTAATGTTGCAGCTTTTTTTTAAATGCCAAATAAAGTAGAGAGTGCAATACTAAGCTAGTAGGCAAGGTCCGTCCCCTATACTACAGCAGTCCTACTACAGGCATCAGTGCTAGCTTATTTCCCTATGAGAATGATCACTGGCTATTAAAAGATCAGGAGATAAATAACATGCATCTTCATCATCATCTACGGCAAGTCTCCTGTAAGTTCCCCCAGCATTATATTAGCCTATCAACACATAGGATGGACAAAACGCAGAAATGTTCATCCCTGACCCTGAACACAGAAACTGCTAAAACGAGTGTTGGATTGAGGAGCTGTGGGCTAACTTGAAATCTCAACTTTAAGCAAGCTTTAGCAAAAAGCTCCCCTGAAAGCTCTCACAGAAATGTAAAGGATTTAAAAATCCATGGCACCAGCTTTCAGAAATGTACTGTGTGATTTTGATTAAAAGCTCATTTAAGGATATGATGAAGGAAAACAGCTTCATACATAAACTGTGCAGACTGAAGTCAACTTCCGCCTGAGTGAAACTTCATGGTTTTTTTTTGGATCTCAGAGCCATCGTGGAGATCTGGAAAATAATCTGGAAACTCAGGAGGAGCTGGGATATCGGCTCTGGAAGAGGTCTGTATCGACGCCTTGATCTTCCAGAGGTCAGGAATAGAACATTACCCATTTTACCCAATAAGACAATTTCCATTAGGTACCATTCAGTGTGACATTGTCCAAAGTTGTGATGTTTTAATAAACATTGCAAAAAATAAACAACTGTTAATAAAAAATATATAATTGAAATAGTAATAAAACTCATAGCTTTAAAAAAAACAGTGAAAATCTGTGCTTAGAGAATACATAAATTTACGAGAGGATCACTAATATTTGGATCAGAAATTGCAGTACAAAGTTTTATTTAGTTGATAAAGTTGTAATATTTCCAAACTAATAAAATGTTTCAAAATACGCATTATTAAAAAGCCTGATTTGGTACATGATGCCTTCCAAAGAATTCATACTCATTACATTTTTCCACATTTTCTCCTGTTACAACCAAACCTCTTCACTTTGAGGCACCAAAATAAAATTCTATTCAACAAATTGTCTTTGGAAATAAAATCAATTTCTTTAAAAATTATTTTGGACTCATCTTCCTTCACTCCGATGCCCCAAAATAAAATCCAGTCCAACTAATTGCCTTCAGACGTCCCCTAAACAGTAAAAAGAGTCCATCTTGAATCTCAGTAAAAATAAAGCTCTTCAGCTCCAGGGGCTGGTAAGAGAACATTAAGGTTTGTGGTTGTAACGTGACAAAATTGCAACAGTTGACACATTTCTAAATTAGGTTTCCCCTTTTCCCTAAATCCCTGTGGCTTTTCCTTAAACACTTTGTGACTTTTTTTGCTCCAATTTGTGTTTCAAAAAGAGTTTTTATATAAATTTCATTTTTCGGATTTAAGATTTTCACACTGAATTACTGCTGCTTTCTTGGACCAAAATTTCAAAATTTCCCTTTATAATGGAATTAGATTTAAAAGAAATTTATTTTAAGGTTTTTTTTATATTCTGTTTATTACAGATGTGAAAAATGGTTTTACCTTCCTCACCCTCATTTAAGCTGGAACAACGGCTTATCTAATAAAACTGAGCATAAATCATTAGTTGAATGTATTGTGTGGCAGTGTTGCTCATTATAACTTATTTAGGAACCCGCTTTAGGAAACAGAGAAGAGCGCAGACCTTCATTTTCCCTTCAGTTTTAACTGTGCTCCATTTAGCTGCATCACTTTGTTGCCAAAAACAAAAGTCAAACAAACACGCATGGAAAATCACTTTCACTTATAAAAACATCTAAACATGTAAAAAAACTACAAGTGCAGAAAGCGAATTCCGTTTGATATAAACATCAATATTGCACCAAAGAAGCATATTTGGACAAGCATTCTGCATCGCAATCAGAACACTTTGTTTTCAGATAATGGGTAAGTTAGGACGGTGGATAACCAGTTCTACGCCTCATTACAGTATAAAAATACATTATGGAAAATCTGTTGGATTTAGTTGAGCAGGAGTGTAAGAAGTGCATCAGGAGACAGAGTAAAAGAGAAGCAGAGGATTAAACAGCATTAGAAGGTCTGGTCATCGTTACATGACTCTGTGGCGTGTCCGAAGGCCTCGCAGATGTCACAGTAGGGCCTCTCGTCAGCCGGGTTGCCGTGGTAGGTGGTGTGAGGTACGGAGTCGGGGCTCTGAGCCTGGGTGGGACAGTCCTCTGTGTCGTGGAGGTCAAAGCAGTCGCAGATATCGCAGAACAGACGAGGGGTTGCCTTCTTCTCACGCTTTAGTGCTGCTTCATCAAACCTATAAAAGAGTAAATTAGGTTCAGTTCAGATACATTTTGTCTTCAGTTAGCAGTAACTTTATACAAGATTTATGATTGACTGTTTTTAAAATGGTGTCTCCCTCCACCACTTATACAGGCATGTACTACCTAACAACTGTCTGATTAGTGTCACTTCAACAGATACAACCAACGACGTTCCTCGCGTTAAAATAAAGTCCAGGTTGGGTAGGTTTCTTGTTACATCCCCTCACTGAGAGAATATTTTCCATTTATGTGTCCACTTTTCTGTGAAGATTTTCTTTGAAAGATTTCTTGAGACTCCTCCTGGGTCAGAACCTTTATTTTCACTTTTACTAAGTTCCGCTTTGAGCTTACCAGCAAAATTAGGAGGTATAGTTTTTAATTCGTAATAAAAACAATAGAGACATGCTGGAAATGTTTTCTTTTTGATAATTCACTGTCTCAACACCCGTCCATTGCACATTTCTTGCATCATATTTGGTCATGAATAAATTATATTTAAATGATTGATTCCTTTAACTGATGTTCTACTAGCTGTGCATATGTGCAGCCTCCCAGCCAGCCTTTTTTTTTTTTTTACCCGTCTGTGCTGTTGTTTCCGTTGAACTCAGCCAAGGCCAGCTTCTTCAACTTGATTTTAAGCTCCTCATTCTTCCTCTGTAGGTCCACAATTACGCTGTTCAGGAAGTTGATCTGATGGCGTCAAACACATTAGATTGTTATTGAAATGACACTTCATAATATGGAACAAAGACCAACAAAAACAGACAGACATTTCAGCAGTGTTTAAGTATTTGCAGACAGCCTCACCTGCCCCTCAGCGAACTCTTTCTCTTCTCTCAGCTGCTGCAGGACAACATCACCTGCAAGAGCATCCAAAAAAAAAACCAGACATGTCAGCACATACATGCAGTATTTATCTGCCGTCAAACTCTCATCAGAGGCCGATAAGAAACATTTCCTCACTTGATGGGGGAGCCTCCTTGTCCTCTCCATTTGAGGCTTGGGTTCCCATCAGCCTTTGTTCTAGACTGTGAACACGACTCTGCAGCTGAACTTTGTCCTTCTCTAACGTCTCTACAGCAGACTGCAGTGTCTTGGCCATGGCATTTTCTCCACGCAGTACGGTAATCTGCAAAGACAGAGTAGATTCTACAGACCTGTGTTGGAAAAAGACTGAAAGGTAGGATTGTAATGCAAGTACCTCGTTCCTCAGAGTTTCTAGTTCTCTGTCTTTGTCTGAGATTAAAGCCCCCATGGATTTCTGAAGATCTACATCCCCCTTCATGTCTTGATTTAAAGCTGCTTCTCTGTAGAGAAAAACATATTTTTTACAACATATGTTAATCCTGAAGCCTCAATAAACCCCAACCAAAAATGATCATTAATTCTGAGAAAGAACATTGATAAAGGATTTCACCGTGAACTGCTGTAAAACTACAGTATGCAAGCTATGATTGGTACATATGTTACGTGATTAACTGCAACTAAACAGTTCTGATTTAACTAATTATCTTCAAAAGTCACATAATTAGCACAATCTAAGTGTCACGTGATCTGTCAGTATGAACACACCTTTTCTGAAAGGCCCCAGAGGCTGCGAAACCGCTAAGCAAGCATGAAGTCAGGTTGGGGTTATAAAAAAATTACAAATCTTTCATGGTCTCCCAGAGCACCATCAAATCCATCATCTTCAAATAAAAAGGACATGGTATCACAACAAACCTGCCAAGAGAGGCTCGCCCACCAAAACTCACAGACCGGGCGAGGAGAGCACTAATCAGAGAGGCAGCTGAGACCAAAGGTTACCTTGAAGGAGTTGCAGAGTTCAACAGCAGAGACTGAAGTATCTGTCCATAGGACCACAAAAGCTGTTCACTTCATAGAGCTGGGCTTTATGGAAGAGTGGTCAGAAAAAATCGTTGGTGGTAAAAATAAGAAAGCACAGTTTGAGTTTGTCAAAAGGCACGTGCGTGACTCCTCAAATGTATGGAGGATGGTGCTCTGGTCAGATGAGACTAAAATTGACGTTTTCAGCCACCAATGAGAACAATATGTCTGGAGCAAACCCAACTCATCCCATCACCTTAAGAACACCGTCCCCACAGTGACGCATGGAGGTGGCAGCATCATGCTGTGGGGAAATATTTCAGTAGCAAAGACCGAGAAACTGGTCTGTGTCGAGGGAAAGATGGATGGTGCAAAAATCAGGGATATTATTGAGCAAAACCTGTCTGACTGCCTGTGAGTTGAGACTTGGATGGAGGTTCGCCTTCCATCAGGACAATCACCTGAAGCATACTGCTAAAGCAATACTAGTGGTTTAAGGGGGGAAATCTAAATGTGTTGGAATGGTCTAGTCAAAGCCTACACCTCAATCCATTTGAGAATCTGTGGTTAGACTAGATCTCTATTCACAAGTGAAAACCATCCAACATGAAGGAATTGAAGCAGTTTTGCTTTTAAGAATGGACAAAAATCCCAGTGGCAAGATGTGACAAGCTCATAGAGACAAAGTACTGACTTTAAATTAAACCGCAAAATCCAAAGAATGGAAGATTTTTAACCCAAGATATAGTGATTTAATCATGCCGTTCTTCTGCTTTTACAACTTGACAGATTCGCTATTTGTATGTTCCTGTGACTGTTCACTTTTTCCAAAAGAAAAAAATGTGGTATTGTCCCTCACAATACCAGTGTTGGAGAACATATAACGATCTGGTAATATTGGGATGTCATGAACAAAAAGCCAACATCTTATACTTCCACATAAACATTAGGGTGCATTAATACAGTTAGAAAGCTGTATCTCAAGTAAGGAAATGGGTTGATATGTTAGTAAGAGTGTTCAGCTCTCACCCAAATCTGTTAATACTAGATAATCTGAAAAAACAAGAGTGCATGTACAAGTTTCTGCACTCTGCTTCCGGTTGTTACAAATGACTGATCTTTATTGCTTGCCTATGAAGTTAGTGTAGTTTATTTTGTAATACTGAGGTTAAATACAGCATTGAACATAAAGTATGATCTGTTTACATCAGCATTGCATTTCTGTCTGAATTCAAAGCCAACAAACGTATCGGTTCTGAGTCAGGCTCTAAGCTAACCTGAGACCAGCTAACATTCCACAAACATCTCAGTTCTAGTCATCCAAACAAGTCAATATAAAAGCAAGTTGTCTCTTTGAATCAACATCCACCTGAATAGACGCTCTGCCTCCCCATCTGTTATTTCTGCTCTGATTGTGGCTTCATCATTTTCCTCTGGCCGATACCACAGTACCGCCAGCTCGTCTTGCACATCTCTGCCTGACTTCATCTGTTTCACTCAGATCTTAAACTACATACTCGGCCCTGTTTTTAATCTCCCCCCACATTATAAAACGTTCACTTTCAACCTCAAGTGCTACTGTTTAGAAGCCAAAGATGCTGTTTAAATCCTCTGAATAGAAATAATAAGTTTGTTTCTCAATGATGTTTACTGCTGCTTTGCTTTTAGAACTAGAAGCAGCTTAAAATAGGAACAAACAATAGCCCAATGAAAACAGGAAGAAAAAAAGATCAAAGACTCCACAAATAGCTTTTGACTTTTTCACCTGAAACCAGAGAAAAGTTATCTTTTTCAAAAGAAATCAATTCTTAATCATTGTTTAAAATCTCAGGTGAATGATTTTTCTCTGTTAAAAGTATATATTCACAAGTATACCTCCATTACTAGACAACCATTTGTATATATTTGGTTTTTTCAATTATGTCCCACATTTCAAATCCAGCATCAATATTTCTTTTCTTCCTTTAGATTTCATGGGTACAGTCTTAAATGTTACACTATGCAGACGATACGCAGGTATAACTGTAGCACAAATGTTAGGAGTATGGGATGCATAGCTTTACCTGTGATACTTATTTCTACACACTGAGCTCTTTTGATAAATATGCTGTAGCCCAAAAATATTCTGCTTATTTTTTTTCCTATAATCTTGATATCACATCGAACTTTTTGCATCAGACGCACAATTTCAGGTAGTTGAAAGGCCAGAAAATGTACAAATGGTTTTGTAACAAAGAATGGTCCCGGGAATTTAAATGTGAGATGAAGGTTTAAGGGCTGACAGCTGCCGTTACAAAATACTGTGCTTTCTGATCACTTCCTAGTACTATACAGTTAACCCTAAAAGTGTTAATATCCCTGGAAGATTTAGAATTTAAATTATTCTCATTAAACCAAGAAGTTTGTTTCTAATTTGAAATGAGAAATGCTTCTCTCAATAGATAATAAAATAATCTAAAATATGTTTCTAGTAAAAAAAAAAGCTTCTCTACAATCAACTGCATTTCATTAAAAATGGCATGTGGAAAATTATTCACGCTCTACTCAACAATAAATGGAAAATTCCTTATCGCCATTACAGTAAGCAAATCCTTGTTGTAATTGACAACAAGCGTTTCGCATGTTTCCACTAGTATCTCGATAATTTCTCCCTGGTGATGAGCTCCATGTCTTTGAGGTTTACAGGCCTCCTTGCCATCACCCTAATCTAACCCTCCACAAATTCTCTATCAGATTCAAGTCGGATCTCTAGATGGGCAACATTACTTTAAACATAAATCTGCCAGGGTTATGAATAACTTTGGGCTTAGCTGTAGGTATTTACATTCATACACATATTACACAGTAAAAAAAACAAAAAAAAACCCATCTTGACAACATGCTATTCCTCATGTGTCCTTTCTTTCAAAGTTCATCAGTTCTGTGAACATAGCTGAAGCCCTGTCCACAAAAAAAGACCAATATTTTGCTAAAGAGCTTTCTGTTGCAGGTGCGGCTCCCATTCACAAGCTAACCTAGATTTCCAAAGTGGAGATTTTTAACAACCGTGTTTCTAGTGCACCTGTGCACTGGATATCCAGAGCTTAATAGGAAAGATTAAATAGAACCCGACTGCACATGCCCTGCTATGCATTATCTGCTAGAAACCAAAGAGGTCAAGCTGGTTTTAAAGAAAATATCTTTTTAAGCTTTTCCCCACATCTGTCTTGTTTTTTTTCTGACTGTGTTTCCAATAAACATCAAATGTAAGTTTACAAAATGATGACCGAAAGCAACAGATAAACTCGGACAGGATTTGCTACTTGTTAAATAATAATTGTTTAGGAAGACTCTTTAGCCTTGCAATGCTTTAGCCATGGTCGGGAATTTATTTAAGGTTTACTTTTTATCAGTATACTCTTGGGCTACTTTATTAGGTACACCTTTTGTAACAGCTCTTCAATCAGCAAATCACAACGCAGCAACATAAAGGCATTTATGCATCAAGACATAAGGGAAGTTCTTTGCTGAAAGAACAAATAGAGAATCAGAATGGGGAAGAAAAGGGATTTAAGTGACTCTGAACATGGTTGTTGAGGCCAGACGGGCTGGTCTGAGTATTTCAGAAACAGCTGATCTACTAGACCTTTTTAACACAGCTATCTCTTGGGTTCACAGAGAAAGGTCCAGAGAGGGAGTCATGTCAACCAAAATGTGTTATTGTTGTAAGAGGTCAAAGGGCTAAACAGAAAGGCAGCAGTGGTTCAAATAATCCCTCATTACAACAACGGCTTGCACAATAGAAATCTCTAAATGCAGAACACACCAAACCTGAAAGCTGGTGGGCAACAGCAGCAGAAGACAACACCTGCTGCCAATCCTGTCAGCTAGGAACAGGAAAGTGAGCCTACAATTCACAAAGGCTCCCCAAACTGGATAATGACAGACCAGAAAAAGATTTTCTGGTTTGATGGTTGTTGATTTCAGCTGCAACATTTATGCTAAGTTCACACTGCAGGTCTTAATGCTCAAATCCGATTCTGATTTTTTTGTATGGTCGTTCACATTACTTTAAAAATGTTGTGGCTCCAAACTGACCCGCGTGCACATAAGATCAATAAGTACGTCATTAAGCACAGCACAACAGTAAACACGGAGAAATAGGTGCTATGGTTTAAGTGCCCAACAGAAGCCATTTATTGTGTCAGCGGGTGCTGTTTGGGAAACACATGAATAAAAGGAGAGTGAAACTCTTTATTGTTCCGTTTTAGGGATATCCGATTGTCAATTCAGGCCAACAAACTGTTTGGATGTGGAGACAGCCAGCAATGGTGGGGCAGGGATGTTAACAACTTTACAGAGACCAATTTTATTCAGAACTTTATCATGTTGAAGGCAACTTTTCATCATGTTCGGGTCTCTCCTCTCAACTTGTAAAAGATCAGATACGAGTCGGCTTCAGGACCACATATGTGGCTCAAATGTGACTTGATAAACTCAGATATGGGCCAGATCTGAGCGTTCGCACTGATACCCCTCCCCCCAAAAAAATCTGATTTTGCCCACATTTGCCTGCAGTGTGAACGGGTCCTAGGGTCAGTACAGTCAGAACTATTGCTATATACTGTTGATAATTTGGCTGGCAGTGGTGGTGTGGTGATGTGGGGTACCCTTTGTAACAACTGAGCATCTTTTAAATTTCATAGCCAATCTCAGTATTATTGCTGACCATATGACAGTGGTCACATGACCTATATGACCGCTGTGTACCCATCTTTCACAATGTCAAAAAGGTCAAATTATCTCAAACTGGTTTCTTGAACACAATGAGTATTCCAATGATCCAAAGATCCAAAGTCACCAGATCTCAACCACATAGAGCCCCTTTTGGATGTGATGGAATTGGAGATTTAGATATGCAGCCAACAAATCTGCAGCAGCGGTGTGAAGCTGTCGTGTTAATATGGACCAGAATCTCCGAGAGATGTTTGTGACACTTTCTTGAATCTATGCCAAAGAAGGCCTGAAGGACATAAATGTGCCATCCCAGTAGTAGGAAGGCATGCCTCGGGGTCGGTGAGTGCAGGTATAAGCATTTTCAAAATGAATATCAAAAACTGTATTGATGCAAACCTTTTTTCAAAAAGAAAGGAAATATCTGAAGTAGTATATCTGAGGCCTGAATGAACAGCAGAGGTGAATCATAAGGCAGATAGGTAACCAACCATCTTATAGCAAATTAGCTGCCTATTATTTCACTAGTCCCAGTTATTGGATTCAGATGACTTGTTTTTCTTCCTAATAATAAAAATCTGCAAGAACATCCAACATTTCACTCTTTATAAACAAAGATCTTAAATGAATTCCCAATTCCACAAACCTTAAGAAAATAATATTGTATGCATACCCACTATAGATGCTCCCTCAGCAGCGAAAGACCACTTCAAAATGTGCAAAAGAATATGCAAACCAAAAGTAGAGTAAACAGTCTAAATCAGCTATTCGCTGTGCGTTACAAAGACATTCAGCTCTATAAACACAAAGTAAATTATAATAGAGACATTCTGCCCCTGACAATAACTACAAAACAATTTACACCATTTGCAAATTTAAACAGACATTTAGCACCTCAATGCTTAATTTGAATATCTGGAAGTGAATGAATAAATCAATAAATATACATGCTTACCTGGTCTTCATGTCTAACTGTTGAATGTTGCGGTCCTCATTGAGCTGCGGGTCAAACACACACAAATATAGAGGTTTCTAAATAGAGGCTAAAGCCGTTTCAGCTTGAGGAGTTTAGTCACAGCAGGGGCTCAAACCTCCCAACGCCAAAACCCATTTATCAAAGCTCCATGTCTGGCTAAACAAAGCCCAGATCTATAACAGGATAGAGAGAACCGCTTACATGAGATGGAATTTGGGGAAAGGTCATTACCTCATCAAGATGCTGAGACTTCTGGGAGGTCAGCTTCAGCTCCTCACTGAGAGGGAACAGACAGAAAACAGGAGAGATGATACATTTATGTGCTACACCAGAAACAGGACAGCCAGCTTTATGTGATATCTGTGTCATCGTTGATGTGCTACAGATGTTCACATCCGTTCAGATCTCTAATACGCACACACACGCTAAACATAACCAGCTATATACCTTCAACGGTTCTAATACCAAGGCATCTGGTTACGTGTAGAGTTGTGAAAAAATTAAGATAACCCATTACATTTTCAGTTCTATCAATATAAATTTTCAGCAATCAATGTCTAATCTTTTTTTTAGTTTTCTCTAGAAAATAAATGATTGAATTGAACCTAAACAACACAAATAGCCGTCTCTTACTTTACCAACAGATATCAACAAAAATATGTTCTCACCTGAGGAAAAAGTAAGAACACCCCACCTCCTTATCACTAGGCTTACCTACTGGAGCTAAAATACATTTGGTGGGACGCTTCTTGGAGCCATCTACCAGTCTCTAAGGTAAGTCTGTCCCACTCCTCACTTCCAGCTGAGAGATGTTCTTAATTTCCTGCCAGTCATAGTGGATTTACTGGTATGTTGTGGGTCACTGTAATCTTTTTTTTTTTCACAGACGATCTCACAATTTCCTTAGACACCCTCTAGTAGAAGTTTTGGCGGATTATATGATGCTAAGCTGGCCAGTTACTGGTACAGCAAAGAATTCCCAAAGCACGGCACTTCCAGCTCTATACTTCATAGTTGGTATGAGCTTCTTTTCCTGGAATGCTGTTCTTGGTTTATACCAAACATGTCCTCTGCTCTGGTGTGGAGATAATTCAGCTTTAGGCTAATCCATCCAAGGAACATTGTTTCACATGTCCTGGTCTTTGTCTACGTTCGTTCTGGCAAATGCAAGTCTGGCCTTCATGTTTTTTTTTAGGAAGCAAAGGTTTCCTCTTTACACACCTCTAGTGAGAGTTGAACTTCTTACAGTCTCTTTCTGATTGTGCAGGCATGCATTTTCATATCAACTGTAGCAAGAGCCTGCTGTACATCCTATGGAGCAGAGTGTGAAGGTTCAATTAGCAGGATAAGAGCACAATTTTGCTCAAAATATTGAAATGCACACAACATTATGGGTGACATACCAGAGTTCAAAAGAGGACAAATTGTTGATGCACGTCTTGCTGGCGCATCTGTGACCAAGACAGCAAGTCTTTGTGATGTATCAAGAGCCACGGTATCCAGGGTAATGTCAGCATACCACCAAGAAGGACGAACCACATCCAACAGGATTAATTGTGGACGCAAGAGGAAGCTGTCTGAAAGGGATGTTCGGGTGCTAACCCGGATTGTATCCAAAAAACATAAAACCACGGCTGCCCAAATCACGGCAGAATTAAATGTGCACCTCAACTCTCCTGTTTCCACCAGAACTGTCCGTCGGGAGCTCCACAGGGTCAATATACACGGCCGGGCTGCTATAGCCAAACCTTTGGTCACTCATGCCAATGCCAAATGTCGGTTTCAATGGTGCAAGGAGCGCAAATCTTGGGCTGTGGACAATGTGAAACATGTATTGTTCTCTGATGAGTCCACCTTTACTGTTTTCCCCACATCCGGGAGAGTTACGGTGTGGAGAAGCCCCAAAGAAGCGTACCAACCAGACTGTTGCATGCCCAGAGTAAAGCATGGGGGTGGATCAGTGATGGTTTGGGCGGCCATATCATGGCATTCCCTTGGCCCAATACTTGTGCTAGATGGGACTACGGCAAAGGACTACCGAACCATTCTTGAGGACCATGTGCATCCAATGGTTCAAACATTGTATCCTGAAGGCGGTGCCGTGTATCAGGATGACAATGCACCAATACACACAGCAAGACTGGTGAAAGATTGGTTTGATGAACATGAAAGTGAAGTTGAACATCTCCCATGGCCTGCACAGTCACCAGATCTAAATATTATTGAGCCACTTTGGGGTGTTTTGGAGGAGCGAGTCAGGAAACGTTTTCATCCACCAGTATCACGTAGTGACCTGGCCACTATCCTGCAAGAAGAATGGCTTAAAATCCCTCTGACCACTGTGCGGGACTTGTATATGTCATTCCCAAGACGAATTGACGCTGTATTGGCAAAGTCATTCTTCTGTGAAATCAAACTGTCCACTTAGGAAGCAACACTGATTGACAATCAATTTCACATGCTGTTTTGTAAATGGAATAGACAACAGGGGGAAATCTTTGGCGATTAGCAAGACACCCTCAATAAAGGAGTGGTTCAATTCAATTCAATTCAGTTTTATTTATAAATTCACAACACATGTTGTCTCAAGGCACTTCACAACAGTCAGGTACATACATTCCAATTAATCCTAACCATTGAAGAGTGCAGTCAGAGTTAGTTATTTATTCAAATTGGATAAAAAGTTTTTCTGTCTAAGGAAACCCAGCAGATTGCATCCAGTCAGTAACTTGCAGCATTCACTCCTCCCGGATGAGCATGTAGAGAGTGGACAGTCACTGGCGTTGACTTTGCAGCAATCCCTCATACTGAGCACGTATGTAGCGACAGCGGAGAGGAAAAACTCCCTTTTAACAGGAAGAAACCTCCAGCAGAACCAGAACCAGGCTCAGTGTGAGCGGTCATCTGCCACGACCGACTGGGGATTTGAGAGAACAGAGCAGAGACACAAAGAGAACAAGGAAGCACTGATCCAGGAGTACGTTCTATGGGAAGGAAAAGTAAATGTTAATGGATGTAGCTCCTCCAGTCGTTTCACCTAGAAAGAAAGAACAGATAAACTCAGAGTCAGTTTTCAAGGTTAGAGTCTGAAAGAGAGCACATAGAGTTAGTTACAGTTAAGCTCAGTCAATCGTCATGTCTAGGAGAGAGAAAGGGTTAAACACTAAAAGACAGGACTATGTGGATCATCGGTAGAGGGTGAGCATTAAGTTGTTGCCAGCAGAAGCTCGGACGATTCCCCTCTCCAGAAAGGTGTCACAGGTAGACACAGAGCCAGGCCAGGTGTAGCTTCTAGGAAGAGAAAAGAGAAAACAAAGTTAAAAGCTGAAATAACAGCAAATAATGCAAAACTGGAGCGTAGTGTGAGAATGTAGCGAAGAGGGTTAAAGTGGTCATTATGTCCTCCAGCAGCCTAAGCCTATAGCAGCATAACTACACAGATAGTTTCAGTTCAGATTATTTAGTTAAACGGCGCTTATTTACAACAATGTCGTCTCAAGGAACCCCACAAAGGGTCCCACTGATGGTCATTGTTATACTAAAAACCACAAGGACTGGGATACATCTCTCTGTCAGACTGATTATAACCATTGGAAAAGAGAAGGGGTCATACAGGTAGCAGAAATGGAGGGTGTGTTTGCACCTCAACCATAACTGAGCCGGTTTAGGCTAAACCTGACTCCCCCTTACTCCATCCAACAGGGAGGGAGGAAGGCTCCCTCCCTGATAACCTAAGCCACTCTAACTATACGTTTTACCAAAAAGGAAAGTTTTAAGCCTAGCCTTAAAAGTAAACAGGGTGTCTGCCACACGGACCAAAACCGGAGCTGGTTCCACAGGAGAGGAGCCTGATAACTAAAGGATCTGCCTCCCATTCTACTTCTAGAGAATCTAGGAACCACCAATAAACCTGCAGTCTGAGAACAAAGTGCCCAGTTAGGAACAAATGGAACAATCAGATCTCTGATGTATGATGGAGCTAGATCATTAGGGGCTTTATATGTGAGGAGGAGAATTTTAAATTCTATTCTGGATTTAACAGGGAGCCAATGAAGGGAAGCTAAAATAGGAGAAATTTGATCTCTCTTTTTAATTTTCATCAGAACTCTTGCTGCAGCATTTTGAATCAGCTGAAGGCTTTTAACTGCATTTTGTGGACATCCTGATAGTAACGAATTACAATAGTCCAACCTTGAAGTAACAAATGCATGGACTAGTTTTTCAGCGTCACTCCTGGTTAGGATATTTCTAATTTAGGCAATGTTCCGGAGGTGAAAGAAGGAAATCCTAGAAACCTGTTTAATATGGGATTTAAATGACATGTCCTGGTCAAAAATAACACCAAGGTTTTTTACTTTATTACCGGAGGTCAATTTAATGCCATCCAGGTTAAGTGATTGACTGAGCAGTTTCTTTTTTAGACTCCGGTCCAAAGACGACAACTTCTGTCTTGTCTGAATTTAGAAGCAAAAAATTTAAAGTCATCCAAGTTTTTATATCTTCAAGACATGCTTGTAGTCTATCTAACTGGTTGGGCTCATCAGGATTCATGGATAAGTAAAGCTGAGCATCATCAGCGTAGGAAGCATATATATAGTAAAGAGAAGTGGCCCAAGTACTGAACCCTGTGCTACTCCACAATTAACCCTGGAGTTTAAAGATGATTTATCATTTACATGAACAAACTGGAATCTGTCAGACAAATAAGATTTAAACCAGCCTAGCGCTGTTCCCCTGATCCCTACAGCATATTCCAGCCTTTTTAAGAGAATATTATGGTTGACTGTATCAAATGCAGCACTGAGATCTAATGGACAAGTACAGACACAAGTCCATTATCTGAGGCCATAAGAATATCATTAGTGACTTTCAGCAGAGCTGTTTCAGTGCTATGATGAGCTCTGAAACCTGACTGAAACTCCTCAAACAGGTCATTGCTGTGTAAATGCTCACACATTTGATTAGCAACTATTTTCTCAAGAATTTTAGTTAAGAATGGAAGATTGGAAATAGGTCTGTAATTTTTCAAGTCGTTTCAATCACGCGAAGGTTTCTTAATTAAAGGTTTAATTACAGCTACCTTAAAAGCTTGAGGTACATATCCATTTACTAAAGATAGATTAATCATATCTAAAATGGGGCTGGTAATCAGAGGGAACACTTCCTTAAATAATTTGGTTGGGATTGGGTCTAACATACAAGTTGAAGGTTTAGATGAAGCTAATATTTCTGATAACTCGGGAAGCTCCACAGGATCAAAACAGTCCAAACACAAATCAGGTTCTGCGGTTATTTCCAATGTTGTCTCACTTGCTGAGGATAAAGTAATCACCTTCGGGAGTATGTCAAAGATTTTATTTTTAGTAGAATCAATTTTATTTAAGAAGAATCCCATAAAGTCATGACTGCTAAGGGAATGGATGGCTCAACAGAGCTATGACTCTGTGTAAGTTTAGCAACTGTAATAAAGAGAAACCTAGGATTATTCTTGTTCTCTTCTATTAATGATGAGAAATAAGCTGTTCCGGGTTGGCGAAGTGTCTTTTTATACAACAGTAGGCTATTTTTCCAGATTAAGTAGGAATCCTCTAGGTGTGTAGAGCGCCATTTTCTCTCCAATTTTCTAACATTGTGCTTTAATGTATGCAGCTCTGAATTAAACCAAGGAGCCTGCCTCCTATGAATGATTATCTTCTTTTTCAAGGGGGCTGCATTGTCTAATGCATCACAGAATGGTGAAGAAACACTATGAACAAAAGAATCAATTTGTGAAGGGGCAGAAACAGAATTATTGCCCTCCACTGTGTTTTTCTGTGATAATGAGGAAATTAAAAGTGGAACAGATTCTTTAAAGGTTGTTACAACATTGTCTGATAATGACCTACTATAATGAAATTTTCTTTCAGGTGTGGAGTACTCGGTTAAATTAAACTCAAAGGTTATTAAAAAATGGTCAGACAGGACAGAGTTATGAGAAAATATTATGTCTTTACACTCAATGCCATATGTCAGCACAAGGCCCAGAGAAAGAAGACAAAGGTGGGTAGGTTTGTTAATGTTTTGAGCAAAGCCAATTGAGTCTAAGATAGCATTAAATGCTATATTTAGGATATCACTTTCAGCGTCAACATGAATGTTAAAATCCCCCACTATAATAACTTTATCTGTATTTAACACTAAATCAGATAAAAGGTCTGAAAACTGATCTAAAAATTGAGAGTAAGGGCCTGGTGGACAGTACAAAACAACAAACAGAAGTGGTTTTAGTGCTTTGCAATTTGGATGAGGAAAACTAAGGATTAAATATTCAAAAGAGTTGTAGCTATTGATTGGTCTGGGACTGTCCAGGAATTGGCGGGTGCTTTAGTCCAGGTCTGGGAGGAGATCCCTCAGTAAACCATCCGCCGTCTCATCAGGAGCATGCCCAGGTGTTGTAGGGAGGTCATACAGGCACGTGGAGGCCACACACAATACTGAGCCTCATTTTGACTTGTTTTAAGGACATTACATCAAAGTTGGATCAGCCTCTAGTGTGTTTTTACACTTTCATTTTGTGTGTGACTCCAAATCCAGGCCTCCATTGGTTAATAAACTTGATTTCCATTGATGATGTTTGTGTGATTTTGTTGTCAGCACATTCAACTTTGTACAGAACAAAGTATTCAATGAGAATATTTCATTCATTCAGATCTAGGATGTGTTATTTGAGTGTTCCCTTTATTTTTTTGAGCAGTGTATATATATATATATATATATATATATATATATACATATCTAAATATGTAAAAAAACAAAAAAAACAATAGCACAACTGTATATCAATTTCAAGCAAATATTTCTGTAAACACAAACATTTATCAAAGCTACTATGTGGAGAATGTGCATTGGCAACTACAAGGTCAGCATGAGGATGGTGGCAGTTTTCATGGTGGCAATGTAATGCAAATATTACACTAGAAGAATGATAATAGAAATGCGATTTCATTGTAATTAAGTTTTAATCATGATTTGATAAGCAGCATTAGCCTAGAAGAAACAAGAAAGCACAGCTGTACGTACATTTGTGAAACATTATACTATTTAACAAAAGTAACAAAGACAAAATTGAATCAGAGAATGCAAAGTTCAAACTATATTCAGAGCATGTGATTCACTTTGGACTGACACAGCATAAAACGTAGTTTCGTCTGTGAATGCAAATATCCGCATATTTTCAGATACTGGAACCAAACGATTTCCTGTGCAAACTGAGATTTGTTCCCATGTGGATCACTCTTTGAATTTGTGTCAACGGAAGATCACAGAAGCTACGCGCAACTAATAACATGTTCTGGGTGCCATCTGGGTGAAATATCTAGCTGCATGCTGTTTAATCACATTCATCACGGCCCTACAGAACCCAGTGATTTAACACAACAGGCAGCAGGCAGACTTGGAAGGGAAGTGCACCGTGCTAAATATGTTTTTCCAAGCTCTGTAATAGGCTATCCATCCTGCATCCAAACAGACTCTGACAGATAAATCAAATTTAACCTAGTATCTAGTTACTGTGATAATTGTGAGATCTAATACCCTGCACTTCTCCTTTTGAGGTGAGAAGTGCAGCCTCTTCTTCTTGGTCATGAAAGGTTGAACAAAGCACTAATCACTTCATAATCAATCCGGCTGACATGCCGGCAGAGCACAAGATGCATTGCTCACAAATTTTAGATTCCTCTAGGACAACAGAGAGAAAATCAAATAAAATCGTTCTAAACCAGAAGTCAGCAACCTTTGCAATCCAAAGGGACATTTTTGTCACAATGCCCAAATGGCCCTTCAAAAAATGATAACTTATCAAGCTTTATGGAACCTACAATTTAAATTTGTTTTAGAGTTAAATAACTGCAGTTTTACTTTTATTTTCAGTTTTAAATCAAATAGCAAACCTTTACAGAAGTAAAATGCAGTTATCAAGGAAATCAAGGAAAACAAGCACCAATTTGCAGCCTAATTACAAATAAATATCATTGTCCCATTAGTGTCATTCTAATGGGGGAATTCTATGAGAATATGGCATTAAAACATCTTCATGACCTTTGTATTTTAAAAAGTTACTAAGGGCCACTGTCAAGGGTCAAAACAGCAACATGCAGCTCCAGAGTTTTACTTTGCAGACCCCTACCTCAACAAAGAAAATGTTGTTTTTTGCATAAACAGGCCTTTATAAAAGGTCTCTAATGTATTTTGTCTTGGATTGGAACGATCATACTCTAATTTAACCAGTTAGGGTGTCAATACAGACAGGCTGTCTTACTTTCTCCTCTTGAGTTATTCTCAACAGATCTATTTATCTAGATCTATCTGCCAGTAATATTACTGATTGACACATTATGTCAGATTTAGCTTTGCCAGTATGTGCAATAATTAAACCAGCTTTTAACCTTATGGAATGCAGTGTAGAAAAATGAGCTTGGGGAATAGGGAGAAATGTTGTCGTGGCATTATCTAGTGGAGCAATCTAGCAATAATCCATATGCAAATCTGCTCTCATTGCATTAGTGCTCACCATGCCATTAATGGGTTGCGGAATTACATGGTTTGCAAACTAATCTATAGAATACATAGGGAGTAAATACTTCTTCTTTCACACCACCAATATCTTTTTTAGGTATGTTCCACTAGAAGAGTAACAGTTGGTTTTTATATCTTCACCTCAGCAATGGCACTCCACAGGGCTGTGTGCTGAGTCCCCTACTCTTCACTGCAGTCTGAGTACAGGTGCCAGATAAGTATTAGTTCTAGTCTTGTAAAACCCCCTCTACCTTCCAGATCTAGGCATCCACTTCTGGGATGGCCTTATCTAAAGCACCAACACTCTTATTTAGAAGGCACAGCAAAGCTACATTTTCTGACAATACTCAGGAAGCCCAACTCAAACTGAAACTGGTCCTGTTTTATCATGGTTGACCATAATGGGCATTCTGACCATTTGTATCAGTTTATGGCTCTCCAGCTGCACCGCTGCTGAACAGTAGGAGCTCAGATGAACCATCAATACTGGTTAACCCTTGTGTGATGTACATATTGTTTGTGATTTTTAATGCCTCACAATCAAACAATTAATTAAAATCATGATATGAGTGGAAACAAATTTACAATTAATTACATTAATTGTATAATCTTTCCTTCAGTAAATAATGAAAATGGGTCCCACAGACTGGAACACCACACAAGGGTTAAAGAATCTTTTACCTAGAGGTTTCATAAGAGCCTACATCCTAAAAGAGCAGTCCCCCCGAAGTCATCCCTTGTTTGAACTGCTCCCATCATTCAGCTTTCGGTGAGATTCTAAGCAACATGTCAACCATTTATGATCCAAAGAGTCCATATTATCTGCCAAGAGATCATAACCTGGGTTACCAAAACAAAAATGAATGACAGTTTGGTTAACATTTCTCATAACACATACAGGAGTATTTTTGCCCCCTAATGATAGTACCAGAACAGGCATGGGCCGGTTAAAAAAATTAAGATATTCAGAAATTTTAAAGTTAGTTTGAAAGCCACAACATGTTTCTTTATACCGATTCTACAGTTTAAAGATGTTTTCATGAAATGCCAGAGAAAGTACTGGAACTGATCCAGGAGTACTTTCTATGGGAATGAATAAAAGGTTTTTCTGACTGGTTGAAGCATAGAATATCTTAGTACTGCATTTCTCCTACATGTTGCTGCACAGTGCACACTGTCAGCTGGCTAAAAGTTTAAAAAAAAAATATGGGACTTATTCAAAAAACGTTGACCTGCAAAAAGCGCAGACAGTCATGACGTGGAAACTAAAGGACCACCACCCATCATTCTGATTAAATTAACACTGTTTTAAAGCCATCGTTGGAAAGCTATGAGCATCATGTCTGTAAAGCAGCCAAATGCAGGCTGGCTACCTGAGCAGATGGCCTGACTAGATACCAGCTAATATCCAAGCAGAAAAGCAAAAGGTGATAACATTCTGAGGAGTAAGAATATAAAAATGATTACCAAATTAGGCTGTTGTTTGTTTAATAATTATGTTTGAGTTTATATGACAGAATCATTTTTAGTCATTATACAGTACGAACCTCACAGCAGCGCATGTCTATAGCAGAAGCCACTGTAACCTAGACATGTAGCCGTAACACACGCTGATGCAGCTGTAAACAGGGTCACCCACTGAGGCAGCTACACAACTTGTTTTAAGGATATTGTGCTGGGCTGTAGAACCGCTGTCCTTTTAATTGTGCTCAGTTCTGTTTCTTATTCGCAAAATTATAGACAATGTGTTAAAGTACATGTAACTATCCTAAGAATTGACAGGCAGCTTTCTGATGCACTTTGGACGAGGGATGAGCATGTATTGTATTGTTTATCATCATGAAAAATGTTTTATTGTGAAATTAACTGTGATTTATTGTTGTCAACATAAATTGAAACTAATGATGTCTGAAAACCCCAAAAATTGAGAGCATCAATAAATATCAATACATTTGGAATTATGGTAAAAGGCAGTTGCTGTGTGAAGTTTAATAAAAATCACATTTCTTTATGTAACTGGTGTCCTGATGAAGCCAATTTTAAAAATGGTATGTTTTTTTAAAGCAGTATTTGTGTTTGTGGGACTTTGACTGCAGTGACATGCAGTCATAGCCAGAGATGTTGCCTAAAAAAAGACTCCAGGATGAGCATTTAGCGACAGTGGACAGTCACTGGCGTTGACTTTGCAGCAATCCCTCATACTGAGCATGCATGTAGCGACAGTGGAGAGGAAAACTCCCTTTTAACAAGAAGAAACCTCCAGCAGAACCAGGTTCAGTGTGAACGGCCATCTGCCACAACCGACTGGGGGTTTGAGAGAACAGAGCAGAGACACAAAGAGAACAAGGAAGCACTGATCCAGGAGTACTTTCTATGGGAATGAAAAGTCGTTTCATCTAGAAAGAAAGAACAGATAAACTCTGAGCCAGTTTTCAAGTTTAGAGTATGAGAGAGAGCATATACAGTTAGTCACAGTAAACACTCAGTCAGTAGGTATGTCTAGGAGAAAAATAGGGTTAAACACTGAAAGACGGCCAAGTGGATCATCGGTAGAAGGTGAGCATTAAGTTGTTGGCAGAAGAAGCTTGGACGATGCCTCCCTCCAGGAAGGTGTCACAGGTAGATACAGAGTCAGGCCAAGTGTAGCTTCTAGGAAGCTACATCCGGCCTGACTCTAGCACAATAAATAACACAAAATACTGTGATAAAATTTAAAGTCCATATTGCCCACCCCTACTTTAGATCTCTTATTGCCAGTGTGTCCATCTTCTAATGATAAAACTGCTGAAACACCCAGTTAAAAAAAGATTAACTGTGCACAGCAAAATTTGGCATAAACATATTACCTGCTGGCTTGAACAGGTAGATATTTCAACTTTTCAACTACAGTAACACTAGCAATACACAAACACAAAGAACATGTGAGCTGCAATGCACACAGCTGTTCATTCAGATAGCTCAAAGCCCCATTGTTTCAACACAAAAACACACATGCATAGAAACACACACACACACACACACACACACACACACACACACACTGTGATGGCACAGCCAGAGAAGTGGCTATGCCGGAGCCAGGCGGTCCTAGGAGGAGATAAGTGGTTATATAACAGTGCAGAGAGGAAGGAGGTGCTTTGGAAAAGATGGAGGAACACACTGTTGGGACAAGTCAAGATGGAGGAGGAAGATGGATAGATGTAACACATCATCAGAGACTTAACATGACCTGTCCATTTAAAATATTTCAGTCCCCCTAAAATATTTAGACCTACAAGAAGCTGACTGGATGACACCGCCTTGTTTTTATGCTAGTTTGACAATATGCAGTGTCTCCATCAGATGCTCCTCTTGTAGGACATTTTAAAATTGATGACAGTGAGTTCACCAGTTAGATCAATCTGGAGCTGTGACGTCACAGCTTGGGTTACTGATGACTAAGAAGAGGGTGTGGCAGGATGATGCAAAGTCTCAGAAATACACACATGAGCACACACATACAGGCACATGACAGCTTCACACGAGCAAAAAAATCTAAAAATAAACCTCTGCGTCAGGCTAGAGATCACCACAAACATAACAAGGCAAAGTAAAAATAAATACAATCCAAGGACGCGTGATCAGTCCTGGATCTGAAACCTTTGCCTTTCCAAGCATTGTCAAAGACTTGTCAATGATCTAAATACTGACAAGTATTTTAGGGTTTTATCTATCCACAGCGTTCTTGAAGGATTTTCAAAGATTTTACATAATTCAAACATATCACATCATTCATGGCAATTGTTATGAGTTAGGATGTTAGTCCCCCCAAAATTGAAAAATTAAAATATGTCTTGTTTAACAAAGTACATGTATAACATCAATTTGCTTAATAAAAAAACTTTTTACTTTACACAACACAATGAGAGGAAAGGGGGACTTTTTTGATCAGATATTATGGGGTTGATTCACTTTCCCAATGATTGAATAAGAAAACTGAGGCAATTAAGTAAAGAACCTGATTCTTGTTCATTCACACTTTTTTTTTGGTAATTACCAAAGAGTCTATTTTCCATAAAGTCCTATTTTTCATGAGAAATATATTTAAAAGCTTTGGATTGTATGGTTCCCAAAGTGTGCTTCACAGTGGCACAGTTGGTAGCAAGAAGATCCCAGGTTCAAATATTTCTGCATGGGTTTTTTTTTTTGCGTGGGACTGGTGACTTGTCCAGGGTGTACCCCGCCACTCACCCAATATATGGCAGCTGGAGATAGGAACCAGCTCCACCTTCAACATATTTACTGTTTCTGTGTCATGTACGAATTATTGCATAAATTTGCTTTTACCGTTTTAGTTTTTATTATTTAGTCTGATTGCTGAAGATGATCTCAGACCCAAAACCTGATTGCTTTTTGCTCACATTGGGTCCTGACCCCAACTTTGGAACTACTTGTATAGTCTGTTATGTCCAGCATACATTTGGCATGGCAGAATCCACTAAAAGCAGCCAGTTGATTGAATTCTTTGCTATAGCTAACTGTGAAATCGTTGGTGGCGACCGACCTCAAACATCTCCAGAGCATCCAGTCTGTGCACAGCACTATTCTAGATCTTCAGTCAGTGATATCTTGATTCCATCCTTACCAGACAAAGAAGCTAATTATCAGTGACAACTGACAATGGGGACCTATGAATTGCTAGAACAACTAAAGTAGTGATTTAAGTTCCAAAATGTGCAGCTGTAAAACTAATTTATTTGAAAAATACTGATATTAAACTCAGATATTGCAGTTAAACTGAAAAAGAAAGGATACATAATTATTTTTTGTATATACTGGAATCAGTGGGGTATTAACATATTGGATAAACAGTGGCATTTGGTGGTACAAATCTGATATTTAAAAGACGTTTCAGATGTCTGTTTTTTAGTACTGAAGAAAAAAACCTTCCTAACATAGGTTCTCGTGTCTATTCACACTGTTTTCTCTTTAAACTTTGTGGCAATTGGCAACATTTGTATTTATTTTGTTACAAAACAGAGCTTGATCATCACAAATATATTTAAATGTCAAGTAGTGTATTCTTATCTTATCTAATATTAACTGAAGCCAAAAAATATAAATAATAAATTAAGACAGACATAATGGGAAAAAAACAGCTTTTTTTGCTCTTTCTGTTTTATACAATGGCTGTGAATACTTTGTTCTCTTGGCTTCAGGCAGGTAAATAGGATTCAGAAATTAAAATATTTCCTGTGTTTGAGAAATTCATTTTAGTTACAGAGCTTAATTAGTAGAGATAGACTGAAAAGACTGGTAACAGGAATCAGACAATTTTCAGCTTGATCGGCCCTGATAGGTTACTGGCCAGCAGGAAACTAATTAAAATCTTTGTCCAATTGTCAATGCACTACCGCCAATCGCTATCACATTACACTGGAATAACTCTTTAGTGTGGATGCTGTTGTTGAGTGAAGAAGACTATGTTAGCTATTTGTTTCCATGAGGTGTTTAAAACAAAATGAGAGGAAGCACAGAGATATAGGAAGCTATTCAAAAGCTGTATTAAAACTGTATTTTTGATGAGATGTATGTGGTTCATTCAGGCTCAGAGAGATCAAGAGCCAGTGATGCTTTCAGAAGATAACAGGAAGGCTGAATGGAGCACAGCAAAGTTGGTTTGTTTTATCCTTTTGAAGTTTCAGTCTCTGTCTGCGGTGGAACATGCTGGGTTTGGAAATGTTAACAGCCTTTTGGAAATCCCTGAGTAAAGATAAGGCTCTACATTCTCTAGGGAATACACATGGAGAATGATGTTTTAGTAATACTAGCCATGCTAATAAAGAACTACAAATACCATCATGATTTGCCTTGCTTTAAAATAATAGTAAATGTTTTTACAGTGATTGATCCCTCACACCGTGGCATTACCATAACTCTGCTGCTAATATGAATAAATAATGACTCAAACAGGAGGCACGCTAGAAATAAATATTTTTAAAGCTGTTTTCTTATATTATAGTTCTAAGACAGAAATTGCAGTGGGGAAAATTTGATGCTGGCAGCTCAAAATAAAAAAAAAAACAGATTGTAAATTGGCCACAATTCAGATTGTTGAACATCTAAATGAGAACACATTAAGACTTAAAAATGCTGAATCAGTGTCCAACTGGCAAAAAAAAAAAAAGCTGATGTAGAGGAGTCAATTAACAATCTTTTTAAAATTACCAAAGAAGCTGTTTTAATGAACGTTTTCTTGTCCCCTTTCCAGAGAACCTCTGGTTTAAAGACTGTTATGAAAAAGAATTATAGAGTTAAAATGCTTGTTTTACAACTTTAAAGGTCTGGGTGGGTAAATAATCTGTTGTACATATACAGTCAGTCTTATAAACACCTTAGAAATTTAGCTTGGACAGAAACTAGTTTTACAAGCAAGATAAATACACCTCATGGGGACAATAAAAGATGGTTGCATTTAGTAGCACCTATAATTTCAACTGTTTCCTGTGACAACCTATACCGTTCCCGGCATGATGTTGTTTTGTTAACTTGTTGCTTCTTTGTTCTGAGATTTTTTGCAATCTCAAACTGTATCCTGCTAAGGATAAAATTTGAAATATGATTTTTTTCCCTCTACTTACCTAATGTGGCCTCTTTTCTCATCTAGCAAGGGCAGCGCCTGTGAGTGGGCAGCAAAGCCTCGGTGACCCGTCCCACCTTGTCTTGTGTCATGATGTATGTTTGGATGGGTTGTACTGGAATTCTAATTTCCCCTCGGGGATCAATAAAGTATCTTTGAATTGAATTGAATTGAGTTAGGTACATATATATTAGGACAATGACAAGTTCTGTGATTTTACCTGTTTACTGAAACAATTATAGTTATATAATGGACATGGACATGATATGGAGACTCTCAGCTTTAGTTTGAATGTATCCGCATTCATATTGGATAAAGGGCTCAGGTCTTTAACAAGTGCCACTCTCTTTTTAAAGGGACCAAAAGTAATTGGACGATTAACTCAAATGCTTTTTTATGGACATGTGTGGGCAATTCCTTCGTTATATTATTATTTCAATTAAGCAGATAAAAGGCCTCAAGTTGATTTGAGGTGTGATGCTTGCATTTGAAAGATTTTGCTGTGAATAGACAACATGCTGTCCTTTAGCTGCAAAAACAGAAAAAAATTCATCCTGAGAGAAAGTAAGAACACATGAAGTCAGCAATGCAAACGACGTGGACGTCAATGGACGACAACAGTGAATTGATTCCATGGTGAAGAGAAACCCCTTCACATTAGCCAGCCAAGTAAACAACACCCACCAGGAGGTAGACATATCAACATCCAAGCCTACCATAAAGAGAAGACTGCATGAAAGTAAATACAGAGGGTTCACTGCAAGTTGCAAGACATAAGCCTGAAGAAAAGAAATGCCAGATTGGACTTTACCAAAAAACATCTAAAAAAGCTAGCAGAGCTCTGGAAGAAATTTCTTTGGACAGATGAAACCAAGATCAACCTCTACCAGGATAATGACAAGAAAAACATATGGAGAAGGCATGGATCAGCTCATAATCCAAAGCATACCACCTAGTCTGAAAAACATGGTGGAGCCGGTGTGATGGATTAAACATGTTGGGACAGAAATGTTTATTGAAGATTCAACACACGACAGAAGAAGCCAAATTAACTGAAGAGACATACTCTTTGCTCAAACCCAGCTAAACGCAGTCATACTGATTGGATGGTGTTTCATAAAACAGATGAACAATGACCCAAAACGTAAAGCCAAAGCAATCCAGAAGTTTATTAAAGGAAATAAGTGGAATATTCTTGAATAGCCAAGTCAGTCACCTGAGCATGCATTTCACTTTTTAAAGACGAAACTTCGGACAGAAAGGCTCACAAACATATAGCAACTGAAAGCCACAGTAAGGACCCGGTGAAAACCCAGTGTTTGGTGTTGTCCACTTGAGACTTCAGGCTGTGATTGCCAGCAAAGGGTTTTCACCCAAGTATTTGAAATAAACATTAGATATTATTTAATTTGTCCAGTTACTTTTGACCCCTGAAATGAATGGATTGTGTTAAAAATGCTTTAGCTCCTCACATTTTTATACAATCTTGTTGTTCAAACCATTGAAGTAAAGCTGAGTCGGCACCTCTGCTGCATCTGAGTTGTGTTCATGTACAGAACCCAAATAAGAAAAAAAGGTGTCTCGGTCCAAATATATGTGGACCTGACTATAGTTCAGTAACTTATATGTGAAGGTCAGAATGGCCTGGAGGTCTTTCTTGCTGTGATAATGGCCACGTTTTATTGTACACCACTCCTTCAACTGCATCCAAAATCACCTAATAGCGTGCTCTGCCTTATTATAGGCTTTACACAACATTTTATAGCATATTTTCAAGAGGGAGCATCTCTCAAAGAGCTACAAATAAGGTCACTTTATAAATCATTTGACATTAGTAGGGCATATTGTTTGCATTTCAATTGGTAACTCTACTTCAGTTGCACCATTGTAGCCTATTTCTTTGAGCAATATTAGTACTTGAAATTCCAGATAGGTTTTTAATCATCAGTTTAGAACCTGAGGATAAATTTAACAACTCCAGCATAATGAACTTGGAGACAGGGGTCGCCTTTACAGAGGCAGAGAAAAACACATGGGTTATCCTGAGCACTCACATTTCCTTGCAGAGGATGCTGATCCGCTGACTTTCTGAGCTGCTCTGCTCCTTCGACACGCTGAGCTCCTGCTGGTATTTGGAGTTCTGCTGTTTCAAAGGCTCGAGCTGAAGGGGAGACATAGGTAGAGGTAGAAAGAAATACAGCCAGGTTACACCTAATTTCTTAAATTCAGTGCTATCATTTCAGGCTCACTGATTTAGAGTGCTTTCTATAGGGTGCATGGTATAACTATTTCATTTATGGGGAAAATAAATGTTCCATGACTGTCAATACGGTTATGAGAATAACCGTCGATCCTTCCTGCTTCCAGGGAGATTAGTAGCAAGTTAGTGCTAAACAAACACAATTATTAACTGAGCTCTAGCTGGTGCCCCTTTAGCACATAGGTGCATCTTCATAAAATTCCAAGAAGGAACAACATCAACAATGACCTTAGAGAAGCAATTGGTACTGTCCATTAATCTGGAAAGGGTTGCAAGGCCATTTCCAAACACTTTAAAATCCATCATTCTACAAGCTGCCAGTCTTCCAAGTAGTGTGTATTTCTGCAATGCTCAGAGAAATTGCAAAAAAAATAAAACCCCCCAAAAAACAAAGAGCTCCATCACAGACCCTACAAGCCTCAGTAAGGATGTAAAATATTAACAACAATAAAAGAGTGAACAAATATGGAATGCTTGAAATGGTTGCTAGAAAAAACACTTTCCTAAAAAAAACAAAAACCTAGGTTTGCCAGGTTGCATCCAAATAAGCAAAGAACAACAGTGTAAAATTCAATGCAACCAACTGCCTTCATAATCACCATATTAGCATTAGATTCCCCCATTGTGTAATGTAATCTCAATGTAAATCCAGCTGCTTTGTGAATCCCTCAGAGGTTTTTTAGAGAACAAACAGCATCATGAAGAACACAGCAGACAGGTCAGGGGGAAATTTATGAATATGTTTAAAGCTGGGTTAGGTTTTACAGCATAAAACAGTTCAATTCATCATCCAAAAATATTCAGCATACGGCAATACTACATCTGACTAGAACATGGCTATCCACCTAAACCGACAGGCCAGGGAAGGGGAGCATTAATCAAAGAAGCAGTCAAGAGGCCCATAGTAACTTTGGAGGAGCTGCAGAAATTCACAGCTCAGGAGGTAGAATGTGTTGAAAGTCAGGGTCTCTTCCTGCCACTCCTCCTGGAAGAATGGCAAGAAAGAAAGTCATGAAAAGTCTAGCAATGTAGGGGACACAGCAAATGTGGAAGGAGGTGCTGTTGGCAGATAAGACCAAACATCAAATTTTGGTCTACACGTAAAATGGCATGTTATGAGAAATACAACACTGCAGATCACTCTGGACACACCATCTTTACTGTGAAACATGGGGATGGCAGCGTCATGCTGTGGGGGGAAGCAGAGGCACAGAAACTGAAGTTGGTGGGAAGATGGATGGAGCTAAATACAGAGTTATCCTGGAGGAAAACCTGGAAGAGGCTCCAAAAAATGTTAGACAGGGGCGGAGCTTCACCTTCACGCAGGACAACAACCCTAAACAACGAGCCGGTTTAGATCAAAGCATATTCATGTGTTCGAATGGTCGAGGGACAGTTCCGACCTGGTCTGTGGTAAAATATGAAAACTTATGTTCATAGATGCTCTCCATCCAATCTGACTGAGCTTTGGACATTTTACAAAGAAGAATGTGCAAACAAATCTAACTGTGTAGAGCTGGTAAGCCTTATTTCAAAGGACTTGCAGCTGTAATTGCACTGACAGGTGGTTTTACAAAGTATCGACAGAGCGGATGAAACAGAGTTTTATTCTCATTTTACAAAGTATTTATGCTTCACTTCGTTCTTGCATAATGTGTTTGCTTACCCAAACATGTCCTCACTTAAAGGCTTCTCATGTCACAGTTTTATTTATAATGACAACAGTTAATACTGAATACATGACAGGAAATCACATTTCTTATGATCCAGCAGAAAACAAAGCGAGTTGAACTAATGTGGAACTAAAAATAAAAGCACCAATAATATCTCCTTTTGCTTTTCAACTGAGCAGGAAGCATGAGACTCCAAACACATTAGAAATCACTCCTGACACATCAGAGTGCCTGTCAGACACATGCAGCACTGCATCATCCACAGCCCTACAACAACATTGGTCGATAATTAATTAAAAGCATGACTTTGAAATCAATGCTAATTGTTAAAACAACCATCGAAAACACAAAAGCCAGCATGCCAGATACCTACTGTATGTTGCTGTTTCCACTTCATCACCTCATTAGGTGTGACATCAACTGTGCTGGAGTCTGGGGATGCCTCCCAGTTTCAGACTGTATTGCTTCTGTGTTTATCAGCATATTCAACCTGACATCTGCTGAACATATCAAGCTCCTGAACATAAAGGATTTCATGCAAACTTAAGGACAATTATGCATTAGCAATCATGCAGTACACCTTTACCACAAGTACATCCTGAGTCAGCATGGCGGGAAACAAAACATGTGTTTGGGCATCAGGAGTAGGGAGTCCTTACAATTCGCTGTTCTAAGAACGACTAGTCCTACCTGGTAATGAGTAGAGTAGATGTTGCTGGAGTAGCCCTGATTTAAAGCAGCTATGTCCATACCTACGCTGTAAAGCCCTGCTGAACTTTCAGCAGAGTCCACCTGCTAAGCAGCAGCTGTTTTGTCACAATGCCTCCGCTCTTGCTCTGGCTGTATCACGAACAGGCAAACACAAGCTGAGCATCAATAAAACATCAGCTCTCCCATCGTGCACAGCTGCAGGAGGGAAACGGAGAGCGTGTTGCCTGTGCAGCCTCTCTTCCTCACACAGTTGGGTTAAAGAAGCAGCACAATTATGTAAGCCTGCATAAACTCCTCCCACTTCTCATCCCCACCTCTTGGCAGCTCATTTAGTTGATCCTATCATATGTAAACACACACTTCTCAGAAAGCTTTGTTTCCCATTCATGTCTACGGCTCTGTTTATAAATCTGTAGGTATAATTAATTTAAAAAATGTAAAAATCATTGACTTTCTACATTTTTTCTTTCAATCTTTTTGTCTTCCATTATAAATGTGATATGTTAACAAATATGTAGTGTTTATTTTACTTATTGATCTTTGTTTTTTTCTTTTTTAATGTGGCCCCTTTCATTTAACCTAGAAATTGCTTGTTTTCTCCTTGGCATATATTTAAAGCTACTGATGCAATTTAATATGGAGGACAGTGGAGGACTTTTGGGATGGTTGGTATTGCCAACTAGAACATCCCCAGTAGCAGACCTTTTACATAAACTCATCATGGGTCTGGTTTGGTGTCAGTGGTACTGGTGCACTGGACTAAATGGGTCAAATAATGAAGGAGGAAGATTACCTTCACATTGTTCAACTTCACTTCAAATCTACAGCTAAATGGTTGAAAATTGGACATAACAGAGTTCTCCTACAAAGTGGGGATCCCAAACACATCACAAATGGTTTTGGAATGGCTGAAACAGGCTAACATTAAGTTTCTGCAAATGTCTTCTCAAAGCCGACACATTAACCCTACTGATAATTGGTCAACTGTGCTTCAAAGTTTAAAGTAAGCTGTGAAAAGCATGAGAGGTCTTTGGGGTTTATTAATGAAGTCGTTGGTGATGAACATTTAGGAGAATGGTAAAAAAAAAAAGCAACCTGCGATTAGAATTTCTGCAGGGTGCAGCGCCTGGCGTAGCTTTAGAGCTCGTAACCCGTATACAGACGCTTCAGTCTGGAACGCAGCTGTCCCAGGTATGAGTCCCGACCCCAGAGACCTCTGCTGCATGTCTTCCCTCTCTCTCTACCCATTTCCTATCCACCTACTTCTGAAAAAATAACAAAAATAAAGTCCACTAGGAAATCTTTAAAAAAAAAGCAAGAAGTTATTGACAAACATTTTCTCACCTTTTATGTCCAACATGACAGGTCAATCTCAAGTCAGCTGTCATTAACTAAAGCAATGTTCTTTCCAGGATTACAACACACACACACACACACACACATCCGTGTTTTACTATCTTTATGAGGACTTTTCGGTTACTTCCATTGACTTCCATTCATTTTCCTTGATTTTTAGTGCCTAACCCTGACCCTAACACTAACCCTAACCCTAACCAGTTAATACCTAACCCTAACCCTAACAATAACTCAATTCATACCCTAGTCCTAAATCTAACCCCTGTCCCAAGAACGGAATTTGAAGAAGTGAGGACCAGGAAAATGTCCTCACTTTGCGATACAAATACGAAAAATGGTTATCAATCAGCAACAAGTACAAGAACACACACACACACACACACACACACACACACACACAGTGCAGCTCACCGTGACGTGCAGGATTACGTCACAGCTTTATCAGGGTTGAGCAGAGAGAAGAGGCAGATGTAGAAGCATCCCTACTGAATAATTGCTTGACAACATGTGCTTCAGTTTACCTCCATACACTCAGTTTCTGCTCTCCCTTGTAACACAATTGAGACTCTTTTTCATCTCATGCTCTGCTTTCCCGCCTGCTCCATGGATGTAAACAAAAAGAATTGCACTTTGTTAATTTTTCACTGCACTGATGCTACCCTTAGTCAGCTGTTTCTGATATCAGTCCTGTTTGTATTACACAAATATTTATTGTGCTTTGGAAAATGATCTACCCCTTTTTATTTTCTTGAGCCATTCAAAGGAGGACTTTGCATTTTGAATCATTGTCCTGCTGTTTAATAACACTGTTCCGCACAGACTACGAATAACACAAATCACCAAGTATTGCTAAATGTCAGGACTATTAGTTAAATTGTAATCAGTTCCTGAAATCATAACCGATTAATATTTTATTCTTAGTCAGTTCTTGCAGCTCTTGAGCTGGGGGCTTTTCTCCATCCTCTTCCAAACAGTCTTCTTCTAACCATCAGCAGTGGTGTTGATACTCCAGTTCCAGAACCAGTACTACAGCTGCTCTACGTTGAA
This sequence comes from Girardinichthys multiradiatus, assembly GCF_021462225.1. Classification (NCBI taxonomy): domain Eukaryota; kingdom Metazoa; phylum Chordata; class Actinopteri; order Cyprinodontiformes; family Goodeidae; genus Girardinichthys; species Girardinichthys multiradiatus. The sequence continues at coordinate 8,893,278 of NC_061801.1, forward strand.
CATCCATTTTGGAACTGACGCTCAAGCAGGGGTGAGGACCTTTTTACTATATCTCGATTTAAGTCTCAAGAATTGTCAAGAATAGTAACAAATTCAAATTTAATCTTACCTGATTCTTAGATGCACTTGGCCTGTTGTTAGCGGATTCCTAACGTTCCTGCAGTATTCTTAACAGTTTCTTGTAAATTCTTGACGATGTTTGTGGGAATCAAGATGAATCTGGCAATTTATCTTTATCTATCATACTACTGTCGTAACTGAATCTTAGGGCGTCACAAATTGGATCCAAATATTTACAAAATTGCAAGAATTATCTAGAATCTTAAGATTGGCGATTCATATTATTCCGTGGTGTGTGTGGAATACTGGTTTAACCTAGGTACACCTGACCTTAAAGCCATCTCACCACTATGAACCTCTTTCAATAGTTTGTCCAGTTGTTTAGGTCCTGATGAAGTAAAGCATCAATACAATATCAGTGTGTGCAATATTAACATCCCGAAGGACTACTCCGAAATGTAATATTTGGCTATTAGGCTAAAATATTGAGAGTGTGATGCATTCGTGCTCTGTACACCAGTAATATATTAGGTCAGTCAGGTGGAAATTCACTGCCTTTGTCGTCTACTTTCACTTTGGCTTGAAGTAAAATGTAAACCCAAGAAATAGGAAAATTGTACGATCAACTCACCCTGGGATCTATAATGTTATACAGAATTATTTAAACAAAGGTGTGAATGTTCAGGCTTACACTATTACAACTGAGATTGTAACAAGGTTCAAAACAACACAGTCTATCCTGTAAGAAAGAACCGGGACATACAAACACTCTGTGGGGCTGCCCGAGCCTATTGCTCACCAGAGGGTAATTTACATTGATTTTGCTCCATAAAAACTCTGTTTCAAATTGTTCTGCAGCTAAACACGTGGAGTCAGCTATTAAGGTTTCAACTATACCACAGAGTGGAGATGAACGTGCAGCAAGAAAGCAAGAGGGCACCAGAGAGCTACAGACCAAATGAGCTGTGGTAGAAGCAACACAGTTTAAACAGAAGAGGATAAAAATATCAAGTTAGAGATGGCAGAGGGAGTCGGAGGAGGCTGCAGGGTTTCAATCATGGATAATTAAATGCGATGGCTGTGCCTGATGTTCCCTTTCCCCCTTACAAGAGCAATCTGTGTAGCAATCCAGTCAGCGTGAACACGCAACAAAAACCCTGCAGGCTGCAGATGCTGAGCTCATGTACGTACATGTGCAAACCCTTTCACAGCGCTGTGGACACACTACGTAAAACACATGCAGAGATGCATTAAGGTCTCACTTGAAAATGTTGTGCTGTTACAATAAA